>NC_140030.1:18705453-19250453 GCF_963513975.1 Fringilla coelebs | reverse complement strand
TCCAACAGAAAGCAAAACATAAATATTAAAATGTTAAGAATGGGATCGAATGTTTGGCGAAGCAAAAGGAAAAATCTTTACTGAACTGCATTCCTACTACAGGCAGCAATGAATGCAGTTCAGTAACTCTAATAGACACAGATCATTTGTGTTTATCCCAAAATTAAAGATGTGAAAAGGCAATATTAACTTTTAAATATTGTCCTTCATCTTGAATTGAAACCACAGAATTTCTGAAAGATGAACTACATTGCTATAACAGATAGTTCAGAGGGGCACTAGCAGTCCGGTAGAAATAAGAGAATGTTGGCTCCAAAGTTTATTGGAAAACAAAAGCTGAAATCTTCACGTTGTCCACCTCTGATATAGTTCTTTTCATAATGGAAGTTCCCATATTCATACCATGTAATGCTTAGAAGTTAATAAAAAAGTGCTGTTTAAGCTGCTTTGAATCTTCTGTCAAGTTTCCATGGCTTGATGTTGTCTTACAATAAATTACCCATTTTGTAACTTACATCTAATCCATGCCATTTTCTTGGAATTCAAAAAACCTCATTTTATTGCCCCCACCACACACCATCCTTCAAAAACAAAAGTCACATAATATTTTCAAGCATTGTTCAAAAATAAAGCATTTTTGCAACCAATTCTTGCTATGAAACAATATGCACACAAAATGTACTTCTTAAATCCCATAAAATCCTCCAACATGAGGCAAAATGATAGTGTTTAAAAAGTGGCTGCAGACCGCAACATTGTCATTCAAAGCTGTTTTTTTTTTTTGTCCATTTCAGTTCAAAATACTAAAACATTTAATCACTAAAGCATTAAAAAGAATTTACACTCTATTTATTTTGATCAGCTTACCTCTTCAGAAATATATATACCCCAAAAATGTGCATACATTAGCAGCTATAAACATTACATGGCATATCACACTATGTCAGCTTATATGAAAACGTACAAAATGTGAATGTATTCAAAAAACTATTCTGCAGTTACTATCTTTAAAGCAAGACATAAAATCATTATGAAGTCTTGTAAGCATAACACTGTTTCAAACAGAAATAAATATATAACACTTTCTGGTAAATTACAGCAGCAAAAAACAAGAGGCATCCTTTTTTTAAGCAAGATTTTCATCACTATAGCAGCTGTTCAGACCTGAATTCCTCTCACAGCCTGCTTTATATTTTCCAGTAGGGCTTTATTTTCTGGACTCTGATAACGATCTTGATTTGTATACATGTCCGTCAAAGTGGTCACGTAAGCATCAAAATTTTGTTCATTGATTGGTTCCTACGAGATATTAAATAGTAGTTCATATACAACTTTTATTTTCTTAATCGTATATTCATTCAAGCATAACATATTAGCAAGGCATACTGCCACCATTTTTATAATATTTAAAAAGCCTATTTAGTTCTTACTTAATTTTACAGGATACACTGGAACAGGCCCTCCATGTCTGTTAGCAGTTAAATGTATCTCTATGGTTTCAGTGCTGTTACCACAAATATCCAACTGGTTGATGAAACATAAACATAAAAAAAAGGTATCTATCATATGAGGTGAACTGAAGATCGCCAAATTCCTTAACTTGTGCTCTCAATCACTTACCATATGTGGCAGCTGGATATTAGCTAGACTATGAATTAAAGACTGGCTTAAATTGGCCAATTCATGAAGAAGAGACTCATTTTGCTGTTCAATTACTTTGTTTTCCTCTTCTATCGTCTTCAGGTTGCTCTCCATTGTGGTAATCTAAAATGGACAAATTTGTGTACAATGTAATATAAGGCAAACTGGTACAAAGCATGCACTCTTTGAAGGGAGAGAGAACAGAAATACCAGGGAAAGGAGAAAAGGTCTATTCATTCATGTTTAAAAAGGTTTTGCTTGAGTTTGCAGTTCTCATCGTCACTAAGCCTTTCTTACTCCCACTGTATGTTGTATAACTTTAACAGCTTGTCTTTTAAATACTGGCAATAGTGAGTGAATGAACTTGGATTTGATTCCACTCCTTTAGAGCTTTTCTTGTATAGTTGAAAGGCATTAAGGACCTTAGTTCTGCAAGTTCACCCATGCAGTTAAACTCCTAGAAGCCAGTCTTAGGGGCATTCTGCAGTAAGTCATGCTTTTCTTATATTTTCAGCTATACATATGTCTTGTTAATTAAGCATGCACAGCTCCTTGCTGCCAATGTTTAGCTCTTTGTAAGTATAATATGATTCTGTGCAAACTCACAGGGCTGCTTTTGAAAGCTGAACAACTGCATGTTATTGCAATGTATGTACAAAGTCAGAAAGTTTTCCAATACATACAGGGAGTTGTAAAACCGAAGAAACCGAAGAATATTTGTGCATAGGCCTGTGGCATTGCTTCATGTGCAAATGAAAACAACTGAGACTGTGCTCTGCCTGTGTTTCCAGGTGACCAGACACGTTAGCTCTGACCTTGCATGGTGCCCTGCTTGAGCTAAATGCATTGCTGAGAGAAAAGAGCTTGTGGAGAGCATTGTGCTAATGAAGTTATAAGGATTTCAGATGAGCACTGGCTTATGTCCAGCTCATCAAGAGCACATGCAGAGCTCACTCACATCTGTCTGTACTTTCCTCTGTAGCCCTGTCTGTACTTTCCACATGGGGTGATAACTGTTAACATCTATTACGGAGTGTACAGTGTGCTCTGTGTGTGTGTAGGTTAAAATATGCATTGACAAGAAAAAAGAAGCCAGTGAAGTGGAAAAAATGCCAAAGAACACAAGGTTTTGAATTCTCAAAATGAGGTTTATCCATTTCTATACTGGCCTAGAGAGTGAGCTGTGGAAAGAATTGATACAATTAAAATGCTGATGGGAAGGTCAGAGGTTTGTGCAGTAGTAACAGGCAGAATGGTAAAGGTTCTTAAGGGCACATCAACTTGACCTTTGGTGAGTAAATGTTTGGAAACTGGTGGCACTGTCAGGTAGTTAGATGCATCACATTTTATTTTGGACCTAAACTTTTAGTCTGCTTATGGAAATACAGCCCATTAGTTGATAGAAGTAATTTTGAAAAGAGATGTGTCTACATAAACAGTCTCCGAGTATCTCTTCCTTTGACTACAAGTGCATATTGCAGTTAATTCAAGTTACCAGTATTGTAGGGACTTGGTTTTGTCACAATTAATTGATTCTGAGCTAATTTCCACAAAATATATTAGTAAGGAAAAACACTTTTCTTCATCTTTGAACCTGGACACCAGATCCTCCTCTCTTAATTTTGCTTTCAGCTTATATTGGAGGGAAATGCTGTATCCAAATGCAAAATATCTTTCATATGTGCTTCTTAGTCAAGTCATACTCCAATACCTGTCCTATTTTTTTTTTTACTATTACCGACCAGAATGAGGAGTCTGATGCAAAGGAAGGCTCAGTTCAGTATGGCATACTGCTGCCACCTCACACGAACTTCAGCAGAGCTGACATTCTACAGACTTTTTTATCTAGCTAAGCATTGGAACTTGAACCATCTTTTTTGCTTTTTTTCATGAGATGCTGAGTATCTCCAAATACAGCGGCAGATGATCAGCATTTCTTACCAATTCACTTAGTATTCATCTGTAAGTTCATGTGTTTTAAATTTAATTATTGTATTTGTTCACTTAAAGGCTGAAATTTCCCTCCCCACATTTTACCCTAAAACTAAGAAATGTTTACTTGTATATATTCTGAAAATTGGATAATCTGTTTCTTGTGTGAAACGCACAATAATTTGAAGATTTGTTCTTCCCCTCTCCCCTTTGTGTGTTTCTGCTCCTCTCATATTTGCATGTTAAATTTGAACGAATTTACTAGAAGATTTTAGATTAAAAATATTTTCTTCAAAGTCTTAAGTAAAAAGGCAGCTGAGTAAAGGAGAGTCTTGTAACTGCTCCACCTAAGAAAAAGGATTGATTTCTCACTTTATTAAATTGAAAAATTCTACATGGAAGCATTTCCTGTTCCTGCCATATGAAAAACTTTCACTGGCACTTACAATCATATGGGTTGCAAATCTGTATCAAACAAGACTGTTGCTACTTCTGGTGTTCACATAACTTCCACTATTTTCCCACTTCATATTCCCCATCTGTCAAATTTTACTGAAATCTGAGTTGCACAATGATTTTCTAAAGGTTTATCAGCAAACATTTTGTTATGTCCAATATAATTTCATTGTTGCAAATAAAGGGGACTGTTAACTTTGATCCTCTTAATAGTTTGATAACGACCATGAAGTAACTATGTGTTGTAAATGTAAATTTCTCATCTTCAGGAGAGTTTATGAATTCAAAACTAAGGCCTCTACATTTTTTTGTGAAGTTTAACTCAGTTGGGATTCCCTGCAAGGCCTTAGTAGCTAGTTGGGTAAGAACAGATAAGTATTAGACCAGATTACCCAGAGATTGTGGAATTTCTAGTATAGGAAGTAAAGAACCAGTTAGACAAGCATCTGTCAGGTTTAGCTTAGGAAGATCTTAGGAAGTAAAGGTGACTGGTAGATAAAATAATGGCTTTCATGATCTCATATAGCTTTACTTTTTAAAATTCCATTAATTATTTTAATCTATCCTTTTTCTAAATCTGCTGCACTGAAGTGTGAAAACTATCCTTTCAACTTATTGATAAATTCAGCTGAGCTTTCTCTTACCAAGAACATTCAGTGGTCCCACAAGTGCCTAATCTGACTCCTAAGAATATGCAATGGCACTAGTCTGAGGTATGAAAGCTGGAACTGAGACACTAAAGTATGGCTTTTGTACTCATTTCAGATCAAAGCTTGATATGAAATTCCTAGATAAATCTCTGAAACTCAATACATGTTTATGCCTGTGATAGTGTTATCATGGCTTTATTTTCCAATCCAACTGGCCAAATATAAAATTAAAAGTGCAGTAAATTACTGACAACTGGAGCATTTACCTAATGTACATGTAACAGCCAAACTGCTTCACATTTTTTAAAAACTCAGCCATATCAGTCTGTATGTAAATAGTATCTACAGTGTATTAAGCAGAAAAAAACATAAGGCAATTGGAAGCTGCCAGATTCAAAATTCATGACCAAATCTCTCAAGAGTAAATATATGTAATTTTCCTGCCATTGATTATTCTTCTTGCTTTATGTTCTTGCAGATTTTGTCCTCATTACCCTACCGTTATATTAGGCCACATCAGGAAACTGTGTAAACCTGGAATCAAATCCTATGAAAGCTGAATAATGACAGTGGAACTCTGAATGCAGGCATAAAACAGAAGTGAGGTTTCAGTATCAATCTGGCTAAGGTTTAGAAATCAAATAAAACCCAAGTTGAAGAAGTAGATCCTGCCTTGCATTTATGACTATACAAGAGAAGGAGAACGGACATGGTGCCCATCTCCACAAGCAGCAGACAAAGAATAACAAGGAATGGTTTACTCTGTTTCCATTGAGATCAACTGAGTGACTATCATCATGGGACTAAAGACTACAAATGGTGACTGTGGTGAACTTCACTCTTGATGTCCGTGCTCATATCATGTGAAGGGACAAGCACCAGAACCTATGCTGGACGCTGAAAAATTATAAGGGAATTCAATTGATCTTCTTCTTTTGCTTTCTCCATCCAGTTTTAGGACTACTGAATAATGGAATTTTAGTCAATAGTCTAATGTTAGGTCTTCTGCTTTTTTTGCCCCAACAAATTTATACAGAATGAAAAAATAATTAAGCTGGATCTCTGGAACCACTACTGCTGCCAAGGACTGCATTTAGTGTATCACATGATACTCACTTCTCTGTCTAAATTTCCTCTGTAAGACATGACAAAAGCCATGTTGTTCATCTGGGCTCCTTCACCTTGTAACTTATGCTAACGACCATGTTGTCACACAGGATTTTAACTACTATCAGAAAGGCGTAGCCTTACCAAGGGGAAATACCAAGCTGACCACGACAGGTCATGTTTTGCCATTATTTTAAAGAATGTATTTTGCTGAGTTCTTTTTCATTTTTTTTACTGTCGGTAACTGATGTGAAAATTGCATAATGAACACTGTCTTCAGATTTTATAAATAGCAAATTATGCATAGATATCTTAATATATAAGGAAACAATAAATGTCCTATATTTTTTTAATCAGTCATGCAGAAAAAGCAGCTTGAATTTAGGGCTTCATAAAACTGTTACCTGAGTTCTGAGTTTAATCATATCAGCTTCCATCTGGGAGTTGGATTCATTTAGTTCTTTGATTTCTTCATCTAACTGTTTAATTTCTTCATCATTTTCTATACCTGTGTGACATAAAAATAAAAGGGGTGTTAAAATAATTAACGTTTAAATCAGAGTTCAGTGAATTAATTATTTCCATATTTAAAATCAATTTATTTCAAGCAAAAAAAGGAAGCATTCTTCAAACTTTATTCTGCGGTTAAAAAGAAGCATTTTCAATTACTTTTACTTTAAAAATTGCAGTAATTCTCCAGTGAAAATGCTGAAAATACCTGGAGGATCAGAAGGACCTTTAACTTTATATACACTCTGTTAACTTTATATTATAAGAAATGTACCTGCAGCAATAAATTTTGCTCCACTGTCATATGTAATTTAATTAAAGAGTGTGTCCACTTACAGATCTTCTGAAGGAAAGTAAAAAATCTTAACATGGTAATCTCTTCATATTACAGCATTATCAAGAGAACCTGTAACTAATTCAGATTTTTTTTTCTCAACAAAGAGAAATTTTGTTGATGTACTGGGATACATTGTGATTCTGCAGTTGTTTTTAATGTTGGATGATGGCTCAGAATGGTTCAGAAAGATGTTATTAAATAATGATATATAGAGTAATTTTAAAATGGAAGTGCTTTATCACATTTTTTAAAATAAATATTAAAAGCAACAGAACTTTAAAGTTAACTGCATTTCTAAGAATTCAGACAGGAATAAACAGTAACAGTTTTATTTATTTATCTTTATAATTCATATAACAAAGCATAAAAATAATCCTGGGACGAGACAGATAGATCTATCTTTTTTCAAATCAAAGTGTGAACACCTAAAGCCAGACAAACTGGTGCTCCCACTCTCCTTCTTCTGCTGGTATGAATCTTTCTTAGCTTTCCCCACAGTGCCTCGCTCTGATAGGAAAGATGTCATAGAACTATAGAATGGTTTGGGTCGGAAGGGACCTTGAAGATTATCTAGTTTTGACCCCTCTGCCATTGGCTGGGACATCTTCCCATACCAGGGAAGACTAGACCAGGTTTTTCAGGGCCCCATCCAGCCTGGCCTGAAACACTTCCAGGAATGAGGCATCCACAGCTTCTCTGAACAATCTGTTCCAGTTTCTCACCTCTCTCACAGGTAAGGAGTATTTTCCTAATGTCCAATCTAAACCTACTCTCTTGCAGTCTCAAGCCCTTTCCCCTTTGTCCAGTCACTATGTGCCCTTGTAAAAAGTCCCTCTCCATCTTTGTTGTGGTATCCCTTCAGGTACTAGAAGGCTGCAATTGGGTCACCTCAAGGCCTTCTCTTTTTCAGGCTGAACAATCCCAATTCCCTCAGCCTTTCCTCACAGCAGAGCTGCTCCATCCCTCTGATCATCTTTGCAGCCTCCTCTGGACTCACTCCAACAGGTCCATCCTGTGCTGGTACCCCAGGGCTGGATGCAGCCCTGCAGGTGGGGTCTCAGCAGAGCAGAGGGGCAGAATCCCCTCCCCACACTGCTCTGGATGCAGCCCAGGGCACGTTTGGCTCTGCAGGCTGTGAGGGCACATGGCTGGGTCATGGCCAGCCTCTCACCCCCTCACAGCCCCAAGTCCTTCTCAGCAGGGCTGCTCTGGATCTGCTCATCCCCAGCCTGTGTTGATACTGGGGCTCACCCCTACCCATGCACAGCACCCTGCACTTGGTCTTGTTAAACCTCAAGAGATTCCCATGGGCCCCTTCTCCAGCTTGTGTAGGTCCCTCTGGATGGCATCCTGTCCTTCAGGAGTGTCACTGCACCACAGCTTGGTGTCATCTGCAAATCTGCTGAGGGTGCACCTGATCCCTTTGTCTATGTCATTAATGCAGATATTAAATAACACTGCTCCCAGTACAGACCCCTAAGGGACAGCACTTGTCACTGATGTCCATCAGGACTCTGGGCCATTGACCACTACCCTCTGGATGTGACAATCCAACCAATTCCTTCTTTACCTAACACTGCACCCATAAAATCCATTTGTATTCAATTCAGAGAAAAAGATGTTGTAGGAGACCATGGCTGTGGCTTTATAGAAGTCCAGGTAAGTGACATCTGCAGCTCTTCCCTTGTCCACTGATGTAGTCACCCCATCATAGAAGTCCACTAGGTTGCTCAGGCAGGCCATGTGTCCAAGTAGCCAAAATATCCACATATTACTCCTTAAGGCATTCTTCCTGGGCATGGCAGATACTTATAATTTTCAATACTACCCAAGTTGTAGAGAAAATAACATCCAGATCTTTCTCTCCCTGGTTACAAACTCTTGAACAAAGACAACCACTGCTTTCTCCAGCTGTGCTGGCCATGTGGGCTGAGGTGCCTCCAGCACTTTGCTCAAATGCTCTGTGGCTCTAAATGCAGTTGACACCAACAGTTAAAAAGGCATGCACTACCACAGACTAAGTGACTACACAGTTTTCCAAGAAAATTCAGGACTTGAGCACCTCCCAGACAAGTTTTTATCATATCACTTACTTGAACTACAGTCTGCTTTTACTGCACTTCAACTACCAGGGCACTATCCTGACTTTCATCCAAGCTACCTTCATCATCTTCCCTGCAACTCAAGGTTCCCAGAAAGATTTGCAGTTTACTGGAGCTGAAATGGCACAATGCCATCTCCATCTGCCAGAGGTTATAGAGCCATAGGTCCAAATGAATTCAAGGGAACTCAGGAGGAATTGACATTCTGGAAATAGACCCTTTTTCTCTTCTGAATCCTGCAACAATATAAGACTAACTATCACCCTTTGATGAATGAAATGTGAACCAGAAAATTATAATGGTATATTTTACTTTGAAATATTTTAGAGTTTTTTTAGATTTATGTAGATATAACTCGGTCTGACGGCTCTACTCCTGGCTCAGGTTTCCAGAGCATAAGACCTGGTTTCACTCCTACTGACAGTGAATTTACAATTTATATAGAGTGGATTTATACATGTAGGAAAAAAGGCAACAGAGTAACAGTAACTTTAGTTTACAGAGAATTAGTATTTAAGAACTTAATGATTAAAAATTTACCATTACTGGCCCGCTGCTTTATTGTTAACATTTGTTCTCCAGACAGCTTTGCTTTCTTCATTGCTGAAGTAGCTCTGGGGCATCCTGATAAACTGTGAACAGTAAGGAGACTGTTAATTTTGACAGGTCATTGAAAAGAAATCTGTAATCCAAACCTGTAATAAAAACAGTATCAGAGACATGGTTTATCTTCACTGCCTAGCACTGAAAGAGTGCACTAGTCTGAAAAAAGAAGGGACTTACCAGTAGTGATTTCATTGTTTTGTTTTTCTTCCAAGATCTTTTTGCATAGACAGCTAATGTAGAAGTCAGATATACAGTTCAATTTTCTTCAGACAAAATACTTTTAATAAAACATTTTATTTTAAAAGCAGTTATTGTCCAAATACTCCCACTTGAATTTACATGTCCCTGTCTGAACTTTCACCCTTTTTTGATTCAAATGTACTGTTTTCATGGAACTGAATGCTGAGAGGACAAGAGCTACCTCTCACATCCAAATGACTAGCTCTTATAAACCACTTTTCTTTGTGAATATCACCTACTGAGCTAGCTAAATTGCCCTTTTCTATTTTTTTTCTTAAAATGGCAGTAACTTATGTGTTGGCTTTTTGTTGGAGGCCAAGGAAGTAATTCCAATAGAAATGACCTTGTTTTAATGGGGGATATATATGTCTTATAATGCGCATTTGTAACATTTATGGATGTACATTCAGTTATCTCTTCTCTCTCACATTGCCAAAATATTAAGCTTTTTAATTACATTGTACAAAACAGTTTGATATCCAACACAGTCTTAGCAGTCTTTATTTGTAAAAATTAAAATACATATCAGACAGTGCTCAGTATTTAACAAGAAATGGTACACCAAACTACCCCCTTTTTCCAAAGTCACATCTTTTATGTAGTTGCACTATCGCAGATAAGAGAAAATACATATTCAATCCAATTTAATGATGGAAAACCAAAATCTTATTCTGAGGAAGCTTTAGCTTTAGTGAAGGGAATTTAGAAGCTTGCTAAACAATTTCCTCTTGCCTCCACATTTCAGTTTTCATAGCCATGCAAACTGAGTAATGTTATGTACTTCTCATTGCATACAGGCACATTTATATTTCATCTCCAGATCCAAAGGAAAAATTTGTTTTTTACAATTTTTAATTTTGCACATCAGATTCAAATCTAATACACAAGTAATCCCTCTGTAACATGGAGGAAAGTGGTGTCTTTGATTAAAAGCATTTCTTTAAGTAAAGATGCAACTTCCTTCTAAATTAAGTCCTCTAATTTAGATATAGTTTAATTATTGAAAACGTTTCTCTGAAAAGCCTGGACCACTATTATCAAGTGCAGTCATACAAAGAAGTATTGCTCTTAGGAAAATATATTAAAAAATTATTTTCTCAGCGAAAGAATCCATGTTCAACATTTTATACAGCTTTGTGACTAAGAAGACGTATAATAAAATAATATTAGTAGTATCAAGAAATGACATGACCTAGTAGCTTTTGGCTGTAGCCTAGTGGGTATTAAATTAAATTATATAAATTACTACCCCAAGGTCTGCTATGGACTCAGTGTGTGACTGTAAATTGTCCTCTTGATGTGTCAAAGGGAGTCTTGAAGATGATTAAGAAGGAGAGGATTTGGTGTTTTGGGAAAAAAAATGTTGGCGCGGAGAAAGAAATGGGATAACGGTATATGCAAAGTTTCTGCATCATTTATCTGACTTCATTTTTTTAATCTTTCATTAATTTAATGAATTTTCTCATATTTTGCCCTCACTCTTTTTCAGAAGAAGTTAGCATCATTAGGGATAACAACAACTGCATTAGATTACTCTCATTTTGTTCTGTAGCCTTTTCCTCTCTAAAAGTCCTGACTGATGACAACCCCTGCAAATAGAATCAACCCTTCAAACAGCCTATAGGTACAGCATTCAAACAGACCAACAAGAAACCTGGATCCTAGAACAGCACATCTGAG
Organism: Fringilla coelebs; assembly: GCF_963513975.1. NCBI lineage: Eukaryota > Metazoa > Chordata > Aves > Passeriformes > Fringillidae > Fringilla > Fringilla coelebs. The sequence continues at coordinate 19,239,192 of NC_140030.1, read as the reverse complement.
AGCAGAGAAAAATAATCAAACAAATCAAATTTGTTCCGAAGTGTTAGAAATCTACTGTGTGATTCAGTGTGCCTAAATCCAAATTTCAGTGCCAGGGACCCAATCGTATTCTCAGGCCATGATTCTACACACCACGTTTTCAGGACTGCCTAAACCTGTAGATATTTTCTCAGCTAGTCTGGAAGTTTATCTCTCCACTGGTGAGCCCAGGGTGCTCTAGGGTGCAGTCTCACCCTGCAGCCCCAGGTGCAAGGTTCCATATGTGCAATACCAAGCTCTCCTATTTCACAAAACAGGGTGGTCACATTCTAGTTGACAAGCAGCAACTGTCCGTGGCCCATCGCCACTGGAGAGAGAAGTATTGCCGGGTATGGAGCACCTACAGCTTGGCTGCAGTTCAGGCACCCTTCTGCCTGAACAGAACCACAAAGATCTGGGTGCTGTAGTCCATCCTTGCTGCTGGAACTGTTGGAGAGTCCTTCTGCATGGATTATCTACCTTCTTCTGGAGGTAGCCACAAGTTAGTGAGGGGAAAAGCAAAGGGCTGCCTATTTTTTGGGCATACTAGTGAAGATGCAGAAGGCTTTTACATTCTGTAGCCAGATAAGTTTTGTTCTAACCCACTGGTGATCTAATACAATATGTACAGACAAAGGAGGGCTATGACCAAAATGGATTTTTTGCAATACATCTGCATGCCAAATCCACAAGCTTCCTCTTTTTTCTTCCCCAAACCTCACACATACTGCTTTAACTTGTGCATCATGACTACCTTTAGCTTGTTACATGTCTGTCCTTAGAAGAGGCCATGAATGAACAGATGGTCCTAAATTTTCCAGTGGCTTTAAGCAATTTAAGAAAGCATTCAAAACTCCCAAAGGCATCCTGCTCACCACAGAGGAAGATGCCAAAGCCAGACCATGCCATTGCTTTTCTCTACAGATCTTTTCTGGAAAATCTGTCTCTTCATTAATTATATATTGGATTGTAAGCAGATGAGCTCACTTTCCTGAGCCAGGCACTTTCAGTTTCAGTGAAGCAGATACCAAGTTAGTAACCTAAATTGAAAGTATTAACTTCTACTACAGTTTGTTTAACTTGTCTAAATTCTTCAGAAATTAATTAGTCAAAGAAAGCAATCCTTTTCGCTTTGCTCTGTTCTTAATTAAGTTACCAAAAACTGTTTTAAGTAATTAAAAAGTAAATTAGAACTTTTAGAATAAGCTTCTACTCTGCAAAGATATTCTACCTCTTATCTTATTGACCATGTTTACTTCTACTGAAGGCAACCGCTCTTTGAATTGAGAACAGACAAAAGAACTCAGGATATATGGGAAGACAAGATGAAAACCAAGGTGAAGGCAGTGTTGCACCAAAGGTGGGCTGTTGTACAAAGGCTGAACCCTACAGAGGTGTAAAGTTAACCAAAAAGCTTGAACTGAGATCCCAATGAGACTGAGAGTTGCTTGAGATTTCTAGAAGACTGAAGGGTAGAAGGAGACAGAAGGACACAGGAGTAGATATTATTTTGTTTTTTTCCTGTGACTGGCAAACAAAAGAATACAAGTGAAAGCTATTTTAGTGCTTTAAGAGTTATGCAATAGATGCTTTAAATATCTCATAAATTTAAAAAAGCTATGAGAAATATCTAGGCAGTAGTTTTGTTAAGGATAATATTTATCCTTGCATTAAGTATGCTATGAAGCTGTATCAGGGGAGGTTGAGGTTGGATATTAGGAAAAGGTTCTTCACCCAGAGGGTGATTGGGCAATGAAACAGGCTCCTCAGGGAAGTGGTGACAGCCTGATGGAGCTCAAAAAGTGTTTAGACAATACTCTCAGGCACCTGGTGTGATTCTTGGGTCTGGACTTTGATGATCCTTGCGGGTCCCTTCCAACTCAGGATATTCTACTATCATGTTTGAAGCCTTTAGAGTTGTTTGTCATAGGTTTTCAAACTTTACACTGACTTTTACACAATTCTACAGCTTATTCATTCCAGCAAAGAATTAGTAAAATTAATCACAGTTATCTCACTTGCTCCTGCCATTATTCTCATACACACAAGAAATCATAAGAACATATAAACACAGTTGAGTATTCTTTCCATAACAAAAATGAGTTAGGCTTTCTAACAACATTGCTGGGGTACTGCTGTAATAAATTCCAGTATAAATGGTTTATATTTGGTATAAACATACCAAACTATGAATTATCTCTGTCAGACTCTGGATGCCACAGGACTTGAAACCACAGCATTTTGGTAGGGCTGTGAGAAGCACCAGAAACTAACTCTGGACTCTCTCTGAGTTTCTGATTCACCAAGATCTGTGAGTCTCTGCTTTATCAACAACCAGATGACCACCAACACCTTATTTTGTTGGGATGCAATGTGTCTTAGCTCTTGATAAACTTCTACTGTTGGGCTTAACCTCTAATTTGAGAAAGAAAAGTATTGTCTGGCACATCATTCTAGAAAAACCCTCTGCCATAACTTACAAAATACTATAAAGGCTGCATGGTGATTGTATCTATTAGAGTTGAACATAAGGTGAAGAATGAATTTTCTTTCTGGTTTAGCACTGTGGTTATCTTACTGCAACCAGTGCCTCACCATATATTCAGTGGATTTGGAAATAGGGTGAAATTTGTTCAAAAATAAAATGAAAATTAGTGGGAGAAAAAGTTTTAAAGGAGTTTTTAGGTAGTGTTCAGTGCACATTTACCACGAAATTTAGATTAAATAAATGATCAAGAAATTTAGATTAAATAAATACGGGGTAAAATCCTGAACTGTTTCAATAATCTAATTGCACTGTCTTCAGGGATGCAAACAACAGAGGCCACCAGAGTGAAGGAACACTGATCAAGTTGAGCAATTATCTGGGTTCCAGATGTGTGTTAAATACATTTTTTTCCTCAGTAGACAGATGCAGTTTAGTCCCTCTTGAAGCTGGAGGATTTGTACTTGGCTTTTCAAGTGAAGAAAACAATTTCCAAACAGAGAAGTAGGTATATGGGAAAGGAGGAGATAAAGGTCAAATAAACCACAACTTTTATATTTGGTATGTCAAGTGTTGAATTTACAAAGAAAGAAATAAGAGTATAAAGAAATGACAGCCTCAACCTGTAGTATCCAAAAAGCATCCTGAGGACAAATTTTATGAACCCTGCAAGATGTTTATAGGTTGACTACCACAATGATTTTTCAAAAAGAAAATGAAACACTTGGCTTGTCTATTAAAAATAGCATTGTCTATAGACTAGAGGAAGAAACAAGTCACTTTCAAGGGACCTCTTTTAACTAGAGATATATTCAAAACAAGCCCCAGATGTAAATCCTTTTGAAATTCAGGGAAATACAGATCACAGTGAGAATGACTGCTTTATTTTGTTAATGGCTGAAACCTTACTTTGACTAAGCTCCTCAACTATTTGCTAACGTTTGAAGTTCAAGTTAAGAGATCAAACTCAGTGATCAAAGTAGCCCATTCCTTAGTTTAATATTAAATCCATGAACCACTCTTTTTTTTCTATGTTGAAGGGTATCAGCTTTAGTGACTTCCTTATTCCCATGAGTAAATTCTACTACGCACCTTAAAGGATGAAATAGTCTATGCACAACTCCAGCAGAGATAAAAGGAACCCTCCCTGAACCAGCACTCATTTTTATTTACATTCAAGGATGATTGGCTTTTCCCCAGGTTCTTACTGCGATGTGAAGCAAAGGGAATCCAGGAGAGAGGTTCTGCAAACAAGGCAGTTTTGTTTTCATGGAGATTGCTGCGACTCACAGAGGAATCTCTTCTCCCCACAGAACCCCAGCTGCCTTTGTGTGGTGTTGGGTGTCAGAAAAAAATCATTTCTTCAGCTCAGTTTCAGAATTCTTCATTGGAAAAGAATGATTTTTATTAATGTGGCCCTTCATAGGTCTTGTTTCCCGGCTAAAGCTTTTTGTTTGGTTGGTTTGGTTTGTTGGTTAGGGTTTTTTGCAGATTTTTTGGGATTTTTGGGTTTTTTTGGTGCATTTACAACTTTTTTGGGAGCATTTACAACTCACACCTGAATGCTTCCTGTGAAAAAGTTCAATTTTGAATCAGGAGGTAAATCTAAGTTAAAAATACTTAAAGCTTGATGTAATGTAGAAAGTGACAGCTCCTAATTCAAGTTGTTTTCCAAAGGTGCTGAAGAAAATAGCTGAGATTTTATTCTGTTTAAATAAATCTTTGCTTCAGAAGTAAGAAAAATCAAACCAGTATCCAAATGGCCATAAAAAACTATAGCCATTATGATTAAAATAAAAAGCAAGCTTTTCAAAATCATTTTAATAATATCTGATCATTGTTTCAGAAAAACTTTCTGGAAAGAACTGTGTTCTTATTTTAGTGGGGGAGGGTTGAATTAGGATTAAAATCTGGTCAATCAGAGGCACCAAATGGACATCAAGAGAGAGTGAATGGCCGCCCAGAAGAAGAGAAGGTATTTGGGTTTTTTACTGGAGATTTAAAAGGTAAGGTAGCAATTTTAGTTTAATTATGCCTATCCCTCATAACAAAAGAACAGAGCAGGCATCAGGTAAGAAAAACAAAAAAAGGAATTATGCAGAAATGTTAACATGGCAAAGCTGAGAGAACAAGCCTAGAGAGCAGACTCAATTTGAAAGGAATCCCCCTAGGGCTTAAATATACAGCAGAAAAGGGAATAATCAATCTTGAAATGCTGGAACTATAAGAGCACTGCCAAAGTTGCCCTTCAGCTGGGCACAGTAGTCCCTTGGCAAATTTACATCATATTTAGTTAACTGAGGCTGCTTAGTCAGCAAAGAGGCTTTGTGGGTGGGCTTCTCACATGTGTTAATGAGCTTTGACCTGTATCATCCCTGACAAGGGAAAGAGGTTTGGCTCTTGCCCAATGTGCAACAACTCTTAAAAAAATCCCTTATCTATTCTTCGGTGAGTGAGTAGCCACTTGCAGCACATTGCATGACTTACAGGTGGCCCCAGCACTAAGCCATGTACTTAATGGGGAACAACCGAGTGCCCCAGGAGCTGGGGGCTGGCTTCTGCAAAGCTTCTCAGCCTCTCTCCTGTCAGGGGACTGCCCACAACAGGACAGATGACCTGAAGACCAGTGGATTTACTGGGCTGTTGAATAGGAAGAAAGGTTGAGACTTCCCTGTGTATAAATAGGTAAGGTGTATGTTTAGCTACACACCTCTGATTAGTGTTCTTTGGTGGCTGAAAAATTCATGTGATCTATTTAGTGACCAAGTACAGCTCACTTTGGCAGTTAAAATGAAGCACAATTTCTCTGAACACTTTGTATAGACAGCAAGGAAAAAAATGTATTTCAAAAGGAAAATTCATCCCTCCTGAAATCTAAAAAGTCATTCTGTATTCTCTGCTTTTTTATGAGCTATGTCTGGAATGAGGACAAGCAGACTTACAACCAGACAGCTTCTGCTAAGCGCCTGAAAGAAGGAGGTGTCACATCGCAAACACCTGTACAATTGCTGTCTGCTGTAATTTGTCAGGTCTGCTAAGCAAAATGATTTTTCTAGTTTATATTGTGCAGTCTGCTTTTTCTAATACGGATTTCATATTATTTTCTCTATGACTTTCCCAAGGTAAGTAAACCTCTTAAGTCCTTTATGATTATCTTACTGTCAGGAGCCTTCCAGTTTAACAAATGGTACATCTGATTAAAATGCTATTCCATCTTTCTTCCAGCTTGTAATGAAAAGACCTGGCAGAACTACTTGCAAAGGGCCTAACTCTTTCAACAACCAGGTTCTGCATTTAGTCACTTGTAACTTTTGCCAAATTTTAACTCATCTGACTGAAATCTTCAGTGGTAACTGTCAGGCCAGGCTCATTTTTTCCCCCAAATGTCATAAGAAAAATATAAATATTTCTCAGAAAATACTTCTGTGCCACTGTTTTGTCCATATACATTATTTTGTCCCTGCTGAGGAGAACAAACAAGTCCAAAAATTCCATAAATAACTCTAATTGTCTGTGAATTAGAGCAAGAAATGACGTTTCATGGGGTGTTGCTCTGAGTTTAGAGATGCATTCTGCTGTCTTCACGAAAACAAAACTAGATTGGGCAGAGTTATAAGCCTCTGACAGACTGTCCATAGGACATGCTAGGTGGATGTGAGTTACTGTTTAGCACCAGACCCTCCACATACTTTGTGTGTACAAGTAGCAGCCTTCACTTCCACCAGCCCTGTTCAGGGCTGTAGGGCCTGCAGCAGAAGAATGCTTGCTGGAAGCAGCACCTGAGACTGCCTGTCCTGTTCTGCCAGTGCACCAACTACTGCAAATGCTGGGGACTGAGCAGCTCAGAAGTAAGAAGATTCAACAGGAGCCACAGGGACTGAGAAGGGAAGAGGGCCAGAACACCACTGTAGGAGGGAATGAGGATGGCAAGAAGAAGATGTCAAAAAGTGGTTTAGGAAGACCCTTCTCCTTAAAAGTCAACACAAAATTATTAAGCCAAAAATCTTTTGCACTGCAGGACCCACCACACAGATTTTAATTTTTTTTTCTTTATGTATAATATTATTACATTTAATTGCCACATTTCTTTCCTTGTCTTCTTGGAAATATCAACGCACTTCCACACCTGTCATCTTTTAATGATGCCATCATGATGATGCTTATCATTGTCAGTTGAAGCTACTGTTAAATGCAGTAAATTTGGTCAGTTCTTCTATGCTCTTGATGATGTACGATGTTCTCCTGCTGAATTGCAATGTAGGAATTGCTTGAGATCGGAAACAGCAAAATAAATCAATGGCAGGAAGGAGGCAGATTAAGACCAAATGAACAAACACCCTAAACAACTTAAGAAGCCTACCAAAGAAAAAATAAAAAAGTGAGAACTAAGAGTGAATTAATTTTGACACAAACGCGGCACTCTGTCAACTTACTGTAGCAACAAATAAACGCATGGACGAGAGTTGACCTGACAAGAGACCTGGCTAGAAATAGATGCAATCAAATACTTCAATTTGCATTGCATATTCAAAGCTTCTTACAAATCTGGAGTTTGACAGCATTTATGTTTCATAAATAGAATAAAAAAAGATTTTTCTCTGCAAAGTTTTTACCACTTTCAGTGCACAGCATAGGAACACCTTTCAAAAGATATTGCTGGACACAAACTCCTGACAAATAGGGTATTTTGGAAGCTTAGGGCACCTTGAGAATTCAGCTGGCAGTTTGGATTCTTTGTGTTTTAAAGGATGCTTGCAACTGGCTTAACTCTGAGCTTCTGGGTCTGCTCAAAACCAAAAGAGAAGTGGACCAGAGATGGAAATGTGGGCAAATACTCAGTGGGAATGACAAGGCTGTAGCTAGGGAATGCAGAGATGCAGCTGGAATAGCAAAAGCTCAGCTTAAAATGAAACTGGCTATACAAATGTAAAAAATTCCAAGAAATGGCTGTTTAGGTACATAGGGAGCAAGGAGAAGGAAAATATTGGCACCCTATTATATGGGAGAGGTGAATTAGTCACCAGCAATGCAGAAAAGGCAGCAGTTCTTGACACTTCCTTCACATCTGTCTTTACCAACACTGTTGGGCCCCAGACCTAGGGAGCATAACTCTAGGTTGATGCAAACATAGACTGATGGAAGAGTTGCAACTGAACTGTTACAGGAGCTTGGCACTACAAATCCATGGGCCCTGACACTGCCCACCCAAGGGGGTGAGGAGTGCTGGCTGATGTTGTTGCAAGACTCTTCATAACCCTCTTCATAACCTTTGAGAAATTGTGGAGATCAGGGGATATCCCAGAAAACTGGGAGAGAGATAGTGGAAATCCCACCATCAAGAGGTGCTTAAAGGAAGATCTACAGGCTCTTTAGCCTTATTTCAGAATCTGGGAAAGTTATGGAATGAATCCTCCTGGGGTCTATAACAAGTGAGATGAAGCACATGACTGGGAAAAGCCAGCACAGATTGACCAAGGGCTAGATGTGCTTAACAAACTTCCAAAAGCAAATTTGACTTTTGTGACAAAGTAACCTGCTTGGTTGATTTGGGGAGGGGGGGTTACAAGTGGACATTCTCTACCTGGATTTTTCCAAGGCGTTTGATATGGTTTCCCATGGCCGCCTCCTAGAGAAAAGTGTAATGCTCTGGACAAGTGGTCTGTGTAGTGGGTGGGAAACTGGCTGAGAGGTTGCACACAGGATGGTGATAAACAGCTCCTTTTCAAACTGGCAACCCACCACAACCTGTCTCCCAGGGATCCACACTGGGCCCAACCCTGTTTACAATCTTCCTAAGTGATCTGGACAACAGGATGAAGTGTATCCTGATGAAGTTTGACAATGATACCAAACTGAGTAGGGAAGTGAACTCTTTGGAAGCAGAAGTCACACTGCAGGAAGACCGGGATAGGCTGGAGGGGAGGCCAACAAGAACTTTATGAAGTTCAACCAAGACAAGTGTAAGGTCTTGCACCTGAGAAAATATTCAGGAGCACAGCACAGGCTGGGACCTACCTGTCTGTGGAGCATTTCTGTGGAAAAGGACCTGGGGGTCCTGGGGATGACAAGCTCAGTGTGAGCGGTGCTGCTGTGGCACAGAGAGCCAGCACGGCACTGGGCTGCACCAACAAGGGCATCTCCACAGGGACACAGAAGTCATTGTCCCACTCAGTGCTTGTCAGGCCACATCTGGAACATGGTGCTCAGTTTAGGCTCACACTATGCAAAAAGATGTGGACAGGCTGGAGAGCCATTGCTCTTAATGATAAGTAAATTTTATAAGTATAAAATTTTTAATGATAATACTTAAGTATTTTTATGTTTTTAAATGCTGAAGCTGAGACATGCTGCTGTTAAGACAGGATGTGACTTCAGGCAAATACTGAAAGCTCTACAACAATTTATGAGAAAATTTGCAGCCACTAGCCTGTGTTTTATAAAGCATCTGCATTACAGAGCTACTGCCTCTTTGGGGGCACCCACCCCAGATAAACACTGGGGTGAGATGCTGTTCTGTGGTCCTGAGCACCAGGAGGTTTGACTGTAGGTGGTATTTGCAAATCTTCCCTTCAGAAGCTGAGGATGATCACAGAGGATTTTTATGCAGTATCTATTTCCAGCAAAGCATATTTAATGAGAAAAAGGATCTGCATATGAAAAATCTACATCTCCAACCTTCTTCCCTCACACTTGTCATCTCCTCTGAGCGTTTGAGAACTTAGAGGTCCTCTGAGGATCCATGTGAGTGTAGGTATCAGACAGCTTCCAGAAAGCAGCTGCAGAGGGCAGCTCCTGTCTTGATGTTCTTCCTGGCTTTTTTTTTTTTTTGGTCTTTTTCTCTTTTCATAATCTATTCCCTTGCTTAGCAATGCAGTTGTGCAACTTAGAGCTATGAACAACATAGAATTTTTGAAGGAAACACCACTGGCAGTGCTCCTTCACCTCAGGACATGCATGTGTAGTAATGACTGAACTGAGTGAACTTCCTGTGGGCTTTCTGACAGCCTTGCCATTAACTAAACCTTCCTATGCATAAAGCCTGTAACAAGTGTCATATGTAATAATCTCTCATAACCACGTGATAATTTCTACATACATTCCTTCAGAAGGGAAAAGGCAGTGCATGATGTCCATTGCTTCCCCCCAGCACATCTAGACATTTTGCAAACACAGCAGCATGCCCTTGCTGCTCAAATGCAAATCCTGTTCTACAAACGTTTTTATGGATCTTGGAGTCCGCAGCAAGGATACAGGTTCACTAAAGAAAAATCACCCTTCTCCGTGCTCTTATCTCTATTTAGCATTGGCTTGTTAATGGGAAAAAACCCTTATAATTTGATCATCTCTTGTATATTACAGCTCTACTAAAATATTTTTGTACTGCCTTTGGCTGGAATAAGTTCATTTTCTTCAGAGTAGCTTGTATGAGGCTGTGTTTTTGATTTGTGCTTGAAACAGCCTGGATAATTCAGGGATGTTTTCGTTACTGCTGAGGAGTACTCACACATAGTCAAGGCCTTTTCTGCTTCTCACCCCACCTCACCATTGATGGCGCTGGGGGTGCACAAGCTGGGAGCTGGGTGGGGACACAACTGGGACAGCTGATCCCAAGTGACCCAAGGGATATCCCTCAACATATGGTGTCATGCTCAATATCCACAGCTGGGGGAAGAAGAAGAAGGAAGAAAAGGGGGGACATTTGGAGTGATGGTGTTTGTTTTCCCAAGACACCATCACTTGAGCCCTGCTCTCCTGGGGACGGCTGAACACCTGATTGCCCATGGGAAGCAGGGAATTAATTCCCTGTTTTGCTTTGCTTGTGAGTGTGGCTTTTTCTTTAACTATTAATCTCCACCCACAATTTTTCTCACTTTCACACTTCAGATTGTCTCCCCCATACTGCTGGAAGGGAGGAAGCAACTCTGTGGGGCTGAGGTCCTGACTGGGGTTAAAACACCACAGTTTTCCTTAGTAAAGGGAACTTAAAAGCTACATTAATGTGTTTGAAATGGGTGATCACTGATGTAAATAAAAGTGAGCTGAAGATGGGAGCAAGAACACAGTTTTTGATCTGAAAAATTTCTGCAGGTAATTTCCACTGAAGTCAGCACAAGCATTTTCCCTCTCTGTGCTAAGGAGCAGGGTTGCTAAATCCAAGTATATTCTGAGAAATTCCCTGCTGATCACAGCACTACAAATGATGCCATCCATAAAAATCTTTTTAAATCAAATATGGGGATGTAAGGGTCTGTTCAAGAACTAAATTGCAAAGCTACAGTATAATAAGCAATTTACATTTCATTATAACCTATTTAATTTATCTATCTACTGATTCCATGCTTACAGGCCTTCCAATTCGTTTTCATACTGCGGATAGGTCACCTAATTTCACACTGGCCTCCCTTCCTAGCAGAGGCTCCTTTTTGAAGCATAGCCCACTTAATCCTATGCTTCAAATCCCTCCTGATAACTCTCTGTTCCCATTCTTTTCTAATGCAAACTCCTTCACAAAATAAAACTACTCACAGACATTTCTGTGAACAGGCAATGAAATGTTAAAAACCAGAAGCTTTGTTGGAACCTTTGATCATAGGGTAGGATTCAAAAGTCACTGAAATTTATGACTTTTTTCATTGGCTATCTAATTCTGCTTCATAAGTGTGAATGTAGGAACATGCATACACTTAAATTCCAGACTACATACCAGTTGGAAAAGGTCTTTATTGATTTACCAGCCCTTGTGGATCATCTCCAGTATCCACTGATACCAGTGCAATGATCTCATGTGCAGAATGTCAACAGGAGCTCTAAGAAATCTTTACCTGAAAAACATCTTTCCTAATATATATTTGATAAATTCAACAGCTGGCATCATTTTCACAAGCCAGTCTGCTGCTCATTTCCAGAGTATTACAGTTGTTTTAATAACAGCATATTAACAGCTATCTACAAATGGCAAAATAGACATAAAGAACAACTACACATGCAATGAATGCATATGTATGCTTAGAGAAGTCTGCCAATAAAAAAATATTTCCACTGGGGAGGAAAAAAATCCTAACAGGACTACAGCAAGGTGTACTGGCAAAAAAATAAAGATATTAACTCCTCCTTCCTGAGGAACTTTTACTGTCCCAGTAAAGGCCACAGCCCTACTTTCCCCCCATGTATGCTGAAACCAGCTCTACCTCCAAAAGAATGTCCATAAATCTGGTCTATGTCACTGGAATAGCATTGCTTCTCTTCAGAAGGTGAGAATTTGAGATTTACAGCCATGGCTGCATAGCAAAATGCTATTAGCAGTAGAAGATGAGACCACAGTCTTTTAGAATGGATACACCTGAAGTGAGGGAATATTTCATCCTTATTCAAGAAAATGGAGAGTCTATGGTTCAGGTGGGATTGAGCTCCAGATTATGAAACTTGGGTTTAAACATCTGCATGTTTTGACTATGTGTCAAAGCTGCCATGGAGCTCTGGGGTCTGTTCCTTTACCAAGATCAGTGCCCCTGTAGATCCCCTGCCAGGCACATTCAGCTCTCAGCTGCCATAATCAAAGAATGGAGTGTATCACAAGTCTTCAGTCATTTTGGCCAAGCCAGTACAGCTATACTGCATGCCCTAAGAACACTTCAAAAGGCACAAAGTACCTGTTTGTAGGCAGGGGAAAACACTCCATTTTGGCACACTCAGTGACATTTATGGTACAACTGATTAAAGGCTGGTGTCCACTGAAGTGGACAACTCTCCAGGACCCACTGATCCTGGAAGTGGATGCATCCTACATCTTGTACAAGCAGATTCTTAAGGTAGGTGAACTGTTCTGATGTTCAGTCCTACATTCAGAGTTTGATTCAGCTGTCCATACACAGACATGAAATGCTATTTCATCTCTAAGGCTGATAAATATTACACTGGACCTACCTTTCTGAGCAGCAGCTGGAGGCCATATAGGTAACCCAAAGGTATCTAAAATGGCTCCATGTGCTTTTCTTTGTGTGAGCAAGTGAACCAACCACTTTTAACAGCCTTAAGAATTCTACAAGAACTAGTAAAATTAAAAAATAATATGGATTGTTATTAATATTACCACTGCATATGGAAGCTTCAAGAAGTTGTTCAGTTTGCTCACAACTTAGAATACTGGGTGTTTGTTACATCAAGACAATTAAGTAGGATCAATCTACTTTATTGGTCTTTTTAAGCAACCTTTCATCTTGTGGTACTCTTCTCTAAAATGGGTCTTTTTGCCCAAAAACTGATCTTATAAAGTAAGCCATTTACAAGTCTCTGTCTCTACTTATGATAGTGGTACTAAAAAACACACATGGTTGCTTTGTAGCTAAATGTCATATTTAGGTTACTGTATTAGGCTTTTTTTCATTAAAATGCTCCTTAAAAAAAAAAACTCTAGCCACAATTTGGCCTTTAAATTGTTAAACTTAGTATCAGTACATTTCTTTTAGAAGCTAGTTATTCTAGTTGCAAGAATTTTCTCCTTGAAACCATAATTACTATGTGAATACTCCTTGCAAGCAATCTCCCACTAATTATATTGTACCTTTTAACTAAAGGTAAAATAATTTCAAAATTTTAATGACAGATGTCTCTGAGTTAAATAAATCTTACACCATAATGAATAAAGTTGAACTGAAATACAAACACTAATACGGGTATTTTACTGAAATTCAAAAACTTAAAGCCACATGTGGTATCTGCATAAATGGTCAGTTTTGCATCTCCTGCTTCCTAAAACCTCTGGGAGCTGCAGTCTGTGTGATACATTTGGCTACTCAGGTAACACCTCAGGTCAAGGACCAGAATCCCTTCAGTGTAGATGCCACAAAAGACTGAATAGAAAAACAACTCCAAGCCTAAACAATAAATAGCACTATGTGCACAAAGTCTGGAGAGGTTGAAGTAAGGATAAGGCTTCTGAGTGAAGCTGTAAAGGACTGTCAAAGAAAGAATCAAAGGAAATAGTTACAGGCAAGAGAAGGAAGAAGTACACTTTTCACCTCTGTATCTAGAACTGACTACAAAACAAGATCAAATTGGTTTAGCTAACTAAAGGGTACAGAAGTTCAGCTGAGGTCTGCCTGGAGAGGGTGACAAATTAGGGACGTCAACTTGACATATTTGAAGTAATAGAGTTCTATATTAGCAATTATATAATAGGAAATTTGCTCTGACATTATAGTCATTTTCAGGCCTAGATTCCCAGCCAGAGCTCAAAAAAATCCTTGTTTCTTCATAATCTAATATCTAAAATGGCAGCAGGTTTTATCCCTAAGAGACTGGCCACTTTCTCCTCCTTTTACAAGCTATGAAAAATGTTATCATTGAAGCTCTTGTATTTTTGACAAGTTTATGAAAAATCAAGCTTTGTATTTCTTTTGTCAAATATTTACATTCCATTAGTTTTAAATAATGTTCTGTATTCTACATGTATTGTTTTCAACAAACATGTTCAGTACCAGATCAATAAAAGTACTTTGATTTTATGGAGCTCTTTCCTAATATTCAGAGTTCCATGCTCTGATGTTTGAGAATCAAAAATGTGTTTGACATCTCTGAAAATAAGGTGGACTCAGATATGTCTTACAATGTCTACCCCGAAGGTAATTTTAATTATAGAAAATCACTCCAAGTCCAGAAATATGCAATAAAGCAATAGGAATTTACAGTTACTCTCATGCATGATTTTCCCCCTAAAATTTTCTATATTTTATGGATTCAAGTGCAGGTCTGTATCTGCATACAAAAACTTGCCCGTCTGGGTTTCCAGTTACCGACAACTACACGTAAGCAGATTATTTTTTGATGTAATAATGAAATTCATAAGGAACAGAGAAATGCCATGACAAAAAGCTTTATTTTAAATCTGATTTAAATAATAAACATAAGTGAAAAACATAAGCCATAGTTACTCACCTACGATGAGTAAGAAAACTCCCACTGACATGTCCTGAGCCATCACATCCTGGTGTTGGACATGACATTCCTTCTGTCTTCACTGACTTCCAAGAGAACTGTGAGCCATTTAGGTACCCATCCTTTTGCCTTTTGGCAGCAAGAGGACACCCTGATGCACTGCGATGGGATGCGTATTTTCCAGTTATATGACCCTGGCCATCACAGCCAGGAACTGGACATCTGTATAGTAGACAGATGAGAAAAACTTTATTGTCTTGCCATTATATACCTGGTAGCCTCTACAACAAAGTCAAAATAAACCTGATATGAAAAGGAAAGAATAATCCGACACTGTGGTTGCAGAAGTAGTCAAGGTTCCCTGTAGTGAGTAAAATTACAAGCAAACTTTAAAATTTGAAGAAAAAAACGTTCTCTGATAAATTCTAAGGAGGGTTGCCAATAGATGCAGTCACAGCTGCTGACATTATGCAATTGTAACAAAAGGACTGAGACACACATTTGAATTGCAGGTGTTTATCACAGTAAATATCACAGGGGAATTGAAATATTTGCTACTGAGCTCTGACCAGCAGCAGAATTGTTCATAAAACCTTTATAAGCATAAAATATTACTTTAGCATAATCCTTGGTACATTTTATTTATAGGTATGGAACCCAAAGAAGTCTTGTCTGAAGTCATGAAAGTGTCATGTATACACAGTTATGATGCAATCAGAGCACCTCATTAGAAATGCTGAGCTCCTTTAAACACTCTTTGAATAGGGGTGACTATATGAAACGATGTGCTACAGCCCAGAGACCAATGAAAGCAGTTCTGTATTCATCTGATGGTTTTTCTTAGTTGGGAATATGCCCACACATTTGCTCTATATACTGCTCTGTATACTCTGTATACTAAAAACCAAATAATCAAAGTTAGAAGGAAAAAGTTAGAATCCTCAAAGTGAAACATTTAAAGAAAATTATGGGTTTTTTCTTTTCAATGTGTTGCTATGTACCACACGTCTAAACTAAAGGCCAATTACCTCACTGTTTGTGAACTAAAATACTCCTACAATTTTATACTGAGGATCTGGTCCTGAATGGTTCTAAATCCATCAAGTTCAGTGGCCACTGATAATCAGAGTGCCTTGCAAGAAGAAACCAAGACCTACAGGTAGGCATTTGTTTCTTTTGCAAACTGCATGAACAATCAGATTGGTTGCAGCAGTCTCATATAAACACTCAATCCCCTATTCTCATAACTACCTTTATTTAGCATGTATGGTTAACCTGTAGCATGAAAACAGATTATTAATTTCCAGCTTATTCTTTTGAAAATGAAGAATTTAAAACTATTGCTAAATTACAGATGATTGTATCCTTGGCTAATGCTGTATCCTTTGCTGAAACAATCAGCACAGAAACTAGATTTGCTTATAGAAATCAATGTGGTGATCTGCCCTTGGATAACTATCACACAATAACATTTATGCCTTAAAAAACACTGAAGATATATAAGACCTACAGAACATACAAAGGCCCTTTGACAATATTTGTTCTCACCTAATTGGCTCTTGGTCTTCTTTGTCTTCCTTACTTTGTGCTATCCTGATTCCACTTTTCTTTGCTCGTGGACAGCCTGAAAGACTGTGTAAAACAAAACATTTTAGAATGCAATTTCTCATTCTAGGGTACACTGTACAGGCATATGCTTTCTATCCAAGAAACTGGCAAAATAGGCAATCCGGTCCAGTTTGCACAGCCAAAGCTCAGGTGGATAAATAAGGAGAGTTGCAGCAGCCACACAAGGGGGGATCCATGTGTGAGTCTGTGATGCAGGACAGGACTGCCGGTGCTGTGCACATCACACACACAGCAACTCCCCCAGGAGTCAGGGAAGGCAGCTCTTAAACCCTCTGCCTAATAATTCCTTCAGCTGACTAGGAAGCAGCAGTGGCATCTTTAATAGGAATAGAAGCCAGTGTTTCAGGGCTGAGAGACATTATGTCCCCAATGTCTGGGAGGGATGGAAGAATAGAAAAAACAGGAGTATCTCTTCATTGGACTAAAAATTTCTCTCAGGAGCACATTAGTAACATTATCAAACTTTCCCAAACATCACATAACAATTCCATAGAATCATTGAATAAAAACATGACAGAGCTCAGAGCTTTCAATGCCTTCCAGAGAAGGGGTTCAAGTGCTCAGACAAAAAGACTCGGTAGAGACAAAGTTATATGTTACATTTAACTAAAGACTGCGAATGTTGCTTTCAACTACACAAGCTCATCTTCCCTTTGCATATGAAGAATTCATTATAGAAACCACTTAGTAGACTTGACAATGACGTTAACAGATTTTTAAAGATTTTTTTAGTTTGCTGATATCTGAGGATACAAGTATGTCTATCAAAACAATCATGCTTTGTCCTCTATTTAAATGTTATTTCCATCTTAACTATCCACATTAAAATAGAAATCCACTGGTAGAACACCTTCAAGTGTTGACACAAGAGAGAAAGAAGTGTCACCAAAGAAAAATTTTCCTAGAGAAATAAACAAAACAGAAGATTAAATTTTTGTTTTCAGCATGAGGAAAGGTACTTGAGGGTTGTGTAGTAGGTCCTGTCTTTGCAAAGAAGAGAAGACTGGCAACAAAAATAAAAATGGTAACAAAATTTTCAGTTATTTCTGCTTGTCAAAACCAGTGAGGACTGAGGGCAAGAAGCACAGAAAAAGGTGATGTAATCACAGACAGAATTCTGTGTTAGAAAATGAAGAATAGACAAAACCAGAGTTTACATGCTGCAAAGTCATAAATAAGTCAATTAAAGAAAGAGAGGAATGCTGGCACAGGATACTGGACATAGTACATTACCTAGAAACTTTTAGTGACATGTCATGGCTACATCTATAGTGTTAAACAGAAGGGACCTAGAACTGTTGCTTTGGCCCAAGACCATAAAGTTCCCATTTGTACAGCTAAGTGCTCTCTGTAAAGCAGGACAGCTACACCCACCAGTGTTTGTAAAGAATGATCTGGAACCACATTGAGTCCCAAATCATATCTTAGAATTGCCTGTGAGACCTTTAGTTGCCAAGGGTCAGTGCCATGCCAGGGGTCATGTCAGCATTAATGGAATAGGCATCTGCACTCTGATACATGGACCTGTGCTCTCATCCCATTTCATTTTCCATTTTAAATGTAACTGACCATTTTCCTTTTCAAAGCAAACTGCTGTGTATTCCAGCTTGCATAGTGGACATGAAAGTACCACAGTTCTTAGTGTACAAACTAAATGTGAGAAAGCCTGCGCCAATTAACAACAGTTTTCTTCAAAAATAATAATGTTGTCCATAAGAAAGAAGTAGGAGGAAGAGAGTCTGGGGGATTGAGAATAAGAGAAAGCTGGCTCTGGAGCGAGGGGACTGTTCAGAAACAGGCTGGTTCACTTCCTGACACACAACCTAGTCTGCAGAAAGTGGAGTGGACAGGTGTTAAAGATACCCCTCCTTTATCTCTGTACACACTGGGTAAGAATACTCAGAATTTGCATCTGAAAACTAAACAGTTAATAGGAATTCCTCAGAAAGCAGTATTATTTTTAGTAGGTGTACAGATGGGTATGCTTGTAGATGATATTTTCATAACAAAATCTGAACAAAGAATTTCTGCCTTGACTAATGATTTAAAGCTTTCTACATAGTAAGTCAATTTAATTATCCCCTACTCACTGGTATTTTGGCGCATCATCTCTCTCTAAAAGAACTTTCTAATCTATTTCTATTTATTAGAAATTCTAGGACCTTTCAGGTCGTCTAAACAGACATTTCCAAGAGAGAGTTTCTGAGGCTGTGATTATTTCACTTTTCCTCTGACAGTGGATCCATCGAGAAAACATATGTCAAGCCTTTGCTTTAATTTTTTAATTCTGTAACAACCAAAGCTATTACAAGATAAGAATATAACTTAATTTTTCTATGATTTTAATTCCTTATACATGAAGACAAAAGACAAATAGGGAAATTCAATAGCAGTGCACGGTGCTATAACTTCATGCATAAATTGAAGGGCTGTGTGGAACTGCAGAGTTATGTCAGAGTTAAATCTGCCTCACGTATGCTTGCTGGTGAACAGCCATTTTAAATACCAATGATAACCTCAGCAGCCATTTAGGAGAGAAGTCTGTCATTCCTTTCCTTCTGAAACTGACAGGGTTGTAACTGATGGTGTCAAATACAAACAAAAATGCTAACTCAGATGCAGGCAGAGCTAAATGCTAATTTTCAGTCTGGGAATTAGAAAGCCTAACTGACAACATGCTGTGGGGTCTTCCATGCTTAACAGCTCCAGATTTAGGCTACTGCTTTGCTGCCCTTTGAAAGCATTCATTTTGCCAGCCTTCCCACCTCAGAAATGGCCTTGACAGATATCATGATCTCAACAGGGTAAGGTTGGCTCTGTGTAAATGTGACAGGTCTCCTGAGGACATCCGTCGATTTAAGCAAAGGAAATGTTACTTCACTGACTACATGTCAGTGCTTCTGTGCCTGCAGGCAGCCACAGACATGGGGTTGCCAGAGGCCTTTTTGGAAGAGAAATTAAGGAGTTACATGGCCAATATAGACATGGTGGCATTTCAAAAGGCTGCATGTGTTAAATCCCAATGGACTGAGCAAATTCCAGATATGTTTGTTTTGTAGAACAACTTTTTATATCTTTATATGTACTTGATTATGCTGCACAATCAAATGAAAACTTGGTCCAGCAGTCATCTGCAAAAATACAAGAATGTAAGAATTTCCAGACAAAAGCAGGTAACACCATCATGGTCCAGTCCTTTAGTGGCCAGGAGACAACGTACAAGGAAAAGGTTTAAAAAATGAATCAACATTCAGTGATTCTCCCCTACCAACCTTGACAGCTTTGAGGTTTCTTGTTAGTAACACTTTTCTTCTGCATCTTCACTCTCCCACCTGATTCTGGTTAAATAGATGATCAAACACATAAATAGCTTCCCCGAAGTTGGGGTAGGCAGGTAGAATGGTAGCTGATAAATTTACATATAGTTAGATGTAGTTCTAAATTTGACCTTAAATTCTTCTGAAAGCATGCTCAAATCTGCATCATGTAAGTGCTTTTAAAATACTTATATCTTCTCCTTTATAATGCTATTTTTACTTTTTGATGTTTAACACTGCATTACAGGAATTGATATTGTGATCTTTCATTTTTGCAGCACATTAAATATGGCATGCTCCCAATCTCTTATTTTATGTTTTGATTTTGAACTCTTTGCTTCTTTTGGTGGGAAAACATTAAACTGGGAACTTGTGTATTGACTAGCTATAGCCAATTGTAAAACTTCAGAGACTTGGTGAAGAAAGCAAATATCCAGACTCAACAGAACTCATCTGTGTGGGAGTAAAGAGTCTGTACTAGCACAAGCAAGGTAGACTACAGTATTATTCACTATTATTCTTTGATTAAACAGTGGATAGATGTTTACAAAATATGGCACAGCTCTCCTCTACTGGTTTAGTTCTCAATTAACCACAGGGGAATTGCTAATTGCACAGCATTTATACCATTACCTCTACAGTGTAATTGATCAATATCCTAATTAGTAAATGAGAAGCATTCTTTGACCCTTGGTGAAGTTATAGTTAAGGCAGCCTTCATCCATAAACTTCTTTTTCTATTCTTCTGCCTTGATGTAGTACAAAGTGTTGCAATTTATGAACAAGCCAAACATTTTTCTGAAATGTACTAACAAGACTGGTGCATATTAGATGAAAGAGGTACTTTTTCCCTCTGATAAAAGCTGATAAGGCTTCAGGGATAGGCGATAAAGAACAGGATCCAATTTTGCATTTCAAGGAATATGGAGTGAGTCTGGAAGAGAACTGACACAAACATTCAGGAAATACAGTTTGTGGGAAAAAGATGCAGGAGTAGGATTTCAGTCCAAACTGTGAAGAGTGAAGTTGTTCTGAATGTAAAGCAACATGAATGTTGAATTCCTTCCTCAGGCTACTAGAGAAGACAGAGAACTTGAATTTATTTTGTATAAAGATTTTGCTAGATATTAGCAAAAAATATTCCTACCTATTTGGGTAGCGAGTCATCCTGCAGCTGAAAAATGTTATTCGTTAGTGGCTAATATGAGTTAGACCAACACATGTCTCTGCAGCACTCAATCCCACTTCAGTATTCAGAGAGTGAAGTTAGGTCAGTTGAGGCACCTTCTCACCCTGCAGCTATTTGATTTAAATAACAAAACCTTGTCTTTACATACCTTCGATGAGAAGCATAATTTCCAGTTATATGCCCAGAGCCATCACACCCAGGAGTGGGACACCTAGAATAACAACGGAAGAGACACCCAGCAGTTACTGACAGGAAAGATATAACTGCCCATTTAAAAATATTAATTGGTTTATCCTTGTTTCCTCAGGTGCCAGCCTTTGGGACCCCTACCCACTGCTAAGCCTGAGCTTAATTCTACACCAGGGATAAACACAGTTTTTCATTCATAAAATGTTTTTGTTTGCTACTCCTCAATTGCCCACTCCAATGCTTCCTGGATATCTCAAGTACTGGCAGATTAGTGGAGATTTCCCAGCAATCCAACAACCCTACATCACCAGGAATGAGTATGCACTATCCCCATGGTGTATGCTTAGGTAGTGGCTAACATTGCAGTGAGTAATTTTCTTTTCCATTGCTCTAGTCCCACTGCATAATGCCATGAAGAGACCCCTTCACCTCTCAATGAAGCAAAGGAAATGCCTAAGACAAGGAAGTAATGCTGGCCTCTTGCAGAAAGATGGTAACCCACCCAAACAGTGCCAAACACCAAGCTACAGCACCAGACAGAAGTGGTACAGCCCTCAGTGGAATTTCTAATAGTTGAACATTAGAGCCATCAAAGAAAATGGATGGATTTTTCTACATTGCAAAGATGATTGCGATCATCACAGAAAAAGCTACATTATAATGCTAAGTAAAATCATTAGCTGGTATTTGAACTGCCATACTGAATCACAGAAAAGACAAAGAATTAATTTATATGCATTTTACTGAACAGACAAATGCTACATGAATTCTAAAAAGTCACTTTTCTTGAGCCTGAGTTTTGAATTTTAGCCATGTTATTTAAAGCTATATTTGGAGAAAGCATTCAAATTCAAAAAAGCTTGCTCACAAATTCAGAAGTTGCATTCTAAAACATCAGATTTCCATAACATTGATTTTTTCCACTATATGAATCAGGACTTCATGGAGACTTTGGCTTCCACCCTTTAGTTAACATGTGGTTTCCTCAAAGTTGGTCCATACAGGTAAGTTTTTGTTTCTCTAGGTTTCTACAGACACTTGAACATTTTTTAAAATCAGTAATTAGGCAACCCAGAGGTCAGTGCGATGGAGTTGTCACGTTCCATTAAGCTGAATTTCAGCTGCTTTAAGCTAGTAAGCATTACCTACTTCTGAAGGAGCTCAGCAGGGCCAAACTTCAAACATGATTATTGCTACCTTGAAAGACATAAATTAAACTGGAATGTATTCAATGAGATTTCCATACAATCTTCATCCAGACCAGTTCAGTTATTCTACAGAAAACATCAAAATATGGTAGCAGTTCTCAGATGTGAGCTGGTAAAACTTATGGGGTTCCCTAACACTGAAGTTTCTTATCCCAAGGCTGTGTGCTTTGGACAAGAAATCTAAGCAACATGCTTAGTGACAGTTCTCCTTCTCTCTTGCCTTGTCTTTGTACAGGACCAAATATGGTCCTATGGTCTTACATGACAGATCTATTAACACGGCTCTTAAAGACCAACACACAGGCTGACATCACACATCAATCTTTCTGCTTATAGAAAGATAAAGTCCATAACTTCTGCACAGATCCTTCTGATACCAATTAGATAAAACTACAATCCTTGATAAAGAAGTCATAATTCAGTCTGTATGGCTCTTACCCTTTATTCATTGTTGTGGCCGCACATGACTAGGATAAACTTTGGTTATTTCTTTAAAAATAAGTGGTCAGGGCATCTAATATGAAAGCTCATAATTTAAATACTCTCTATCTATATTATATATATAGATATGTTTTCATTATTTATTTTTAGACAAATGCTTTGAGATCTACAGAGAGTCAACTCTTGCTTCATATGTTTCGGGTTCTTTTGATGCTAGGTAGCTTCAGTGGTCTCCAATGCCTATTTCCATCTAGACTAGCTGCATCACTGAAGCCTGACTAAAGCCTCTAAGATGCTGAATCATAAGATATGGGGATAAGAATTAATCAAAGGAATTGACTACATTTTGGCTCTACGTGTTCGTGGCATTTAAATCAATAAAGGAGAACTCAAAGCCATGGGACTATTCCTCTGCAGTCTGTGGTACTACAAGGATTTCTTCTTCGTGAGCCCATGATTTGAAGCTATCATTTTCCTCTCCAGACTTTCTATCATTTTGAGGATAAGTTATTAGCAAAAATGAACAATGTTTTTTTATCATCTTTTCCAAGACTTTCTTCTTACAGGCAACATGATGAATAATGTCTTAACAGAAAGGGTTTATAAGAAGCACCAGTATATTCCATCCATGAGTCTTAAAATAAGACCATTGCACCTCAACCATTTGGACAGTCTCACATGATTTAAAAGCTAGCTTCTTTCTGTGTCATTTAAAAAAAATAAGCAACAGAAGCTAAAGAAGAAATCATCCTGCTGTAAATTGAATTGCGTATCTTCAGAAATGGCTTTGCACAGTTCATATCAGTTTAAAGATGTACTTTTGATTAAACCAGATGAGATCTTTATGTTGGCAAGGATTTCAGAACGACCTTTCAAATTTTGGTTTTAACACTATAATATTTGTTTTCAAATCTCCTAAGTTTATATTTACCTTCATGTATCAGATGAAATAAGAGTTTAGTGCAGTTGGTAAGAACACTTTAAAACTCTGGAACATTTATACTTCTGCTGTTTCCATTCTATGGGAAATGCTCTCAACAATGGGACACATAGGATACAGACATGCAGCAGTCTGCTACAACTATGAAGCTATTACAATATTTACTTGCTATCCTCAAAAGATTAGGTAAGGAGACAACCCCAAGTTCTTGTGCTATTGGAATTGGGAG
This sequence comes from Fringilla coelebs, assembly GCF_963513975.1. Lineage (NCBI taxonomy): Eukaryota > Metazoa > Chordata > Aves > Passeriformes > Fringillidae > Fringilla > Fringilla coelebs. The sequence continues at coordinate 19,215,613 of NC_140030.1, read as the reverse complement.
TCTGTATTTTCCAAATGTCTCAGCATATGTAGGACTTGCATATACCTTACTACTTTGCTGTCATTTACTGCCTATACATATATGACTTAATCATATGCACAAGCAACAATGCCAGAAAAATGTATGCACTGTTTGTAACAGGCAGCTGATGTGAAACTCTTTGAAAATGACTATCAGAGTATGTGGCAAAAGAGAGCTGCAGTTTTCCATGCTTACTTAAAGCAAATCTGATTTGGCAGGATCAGAAACTCATTTGTAGAATTTACATAATAGCTTATTGTAGCACAGGAAATACTTCAGTACTGTAACGAGGGAGGTGACAAAAGGAACTGACTCTGTGAAGAGTGACGTTCAGGACACAGAATACTAGCACTTGACTACAATTTCTGGGCATCCAGTAAAAGAAAGGGCTTGTCAGGGAAGGGGAATGCAGTTAGCAGTGCCTTGATGTCTCATTCATTTCACAGATCATTCCATAGAAGCATTTTTGGGAAAATAAGCAGAAGCAGGAAGTAGGGCAGGCAGCAGAACAGCAACAGCTGTGGCAGCTGGATTCAGTATTGGGCTTAGATTCAACAGCAGGAGAAAAAAAGGGTGAGAGGTAAATTGAGAAGAATACACTTAAGCCCTGCTACTGATTCTTCACTGTGGAAAGATTGAAGGTGCGCAGCAATTAAAACAAACTTCTGGCAGCTTGAAGAATTCAAGGAGGTTCCTGGTACTGGGGAAGAAATGGATGCAATGCCCAAATGAGCTCTGGGAGGGTTTTTCCAAATGCCAGTGGTTAAAAGTCTTGTTGAAAACTCAGCTCACAAGATGCCCCGGCTCTCACCAGCATAGGATGCTACCAATAAGACCCATAATTAAACCTCTATTTGTAGGGTTTTATCTAGGCCTACAGGAGCAAGATAAGCTGACATGTAGTGTACATACTTAGATTTACAGCTTTACTAGCATGACAGTAAATAGAATTTTACACAAAGTGTAAAGAAAAAACTGCAATAGTTTCCTCCTCATTACTGTGTATTACTGTGGTTCACTTACTTTTTCAAATTATTTTAAAATATAAATTAGATCCAAAACATAGAGATAAAACAAAGACATAAAAAACCTACTTCAGCATTTTTATTTTTGTGCTGAGGGTATTAGCTCCTATGGAAAAGAATTAAACCATCCATTTCTCTCACACTTGGCCAATTGCAATGAGTTCCTACAAAATACCTTTCATGACCATCATTAGTAAGTGGATGGATCAGCACAGAAGACTGACGTTACCTTTACTGTTTAGTTCACAACATTTAGTGCCTACTATGTTGTACATCCACTCCTCCCTTGTGAACACATGTATCAATAATACAGTCTGTTAGAGAGAATATCCTATAAATCACTAATTAACTATTTAAAGCAGATGCAGCTAGCAAAAGAAAAATCACATTGAATTGAACAGGGGAATAGATCAAGAAACTGTGCAAAAATTCAGAACGGTCCTACATAATGCTCCACACTGCAAAAGAACTGGGATTAATAGAAAATTATATCTTTCCCATAGTTTTATTTTGACCATACTGTCAATCTCTATAGTTGAGGTGTGGTTTTTCTATTGAAGATTCAGAAAGGCTAGAAAAATATAATTGTTTCCTGTGGGATTTTTTTCATAACAGAATGTAGAATTTTTTATTGTCTGGTGGTTTCCATCTATTTGAGATTCTGTTTTGTTTCACTGAATCACCAGGAATGGAATTCATAGGTTGGGAAGCTGGCAGACAGACACAATAATACTTGCATTTCTGGTTTTTGCCTGAAGATCTGAGAGTATTTTAAAAACGTTATTGGATAAAATCTCACAATGGTGCTATGGAAAAGGGAAAGATCTGGCAGAGGAAAATTGGACAATAAAGAGTCTAAATTACTTTACACAGAAGTGGAAAATATACTAGAAGTATAGATTCTTATTCACTCTGTTTGCAGCTAAAAAGCTGTATGTCTTCTGAAACTACATATAGATTCCTAATTAATTACTGTGGTTTGGTGTTTTTTATTTTTTTTTTCTAGTGAGGTAGTCCCAAAACAAAAGGTTACGAAAGTAAAATTGTAAAGAAATTGTGTTTGCAGTTCCCTGAATGAAAGAAGAGAAAAAAAGGAGAGGGCAAGAAAGGGAAGGGATGAAAACAAGTTCTGTCAAATTAAAAACTGGATTTTCTGTGGAGTATAGTAGGTTTATTGAGTGTCTATTCCTTTATGAATTTGAGGGCTTGTCAGAAAATACAGGTTTGCAGCTCTTGAAAAACAAGTCCTCTTTTTCAACTAGCTAAGAAGCCAAAAGAGAGAACAAACTTTTCTCCAGTTCCTTCCCATGCCAGTCACCAGTAACCTTCAGGGAGCACTCCAGGGTGAGAAAAGATCATGAGAAGAGCTGTGTGGTCCTCAGTGCAGACTTTAGGCCACAGGTGTGTCAGTAAGGGTCGATGCTGTGGCTATTGTCATAAAAATACCTCTTTAGCAGGAACTGGACAGATAGCAGCAACTCATTTTGTCTTTACTCTTCTGAGTAGTCAGAGCAATGCCTCCAGCTATTACTGTTCTAGCCAGCTCTGTGAAAGCAATCTGGATATGAAAATTGTAAAAATCTTATTTTCAGTCCCAGGTATTTTGGTAGATTGTCAAGTTCTAATGAAGTATGTGAAGTGGGAATGCTGCTGATTCTTTTCCTCATGACGACACAGAAAAGTTGCTGTCTGTTCTAATTCCAGTAGGAACACAGATATTTTCCATTTTAATCAGGTCGTCTTTTATTTCCTTTTTTTTACCATAGCATTTGTTTTTTGAACTCCAGTGATCATACTTTCTTCTGATGTCTAGACCAAAACCTTCTACCTACACAATCTATCTATGAATTTTCATTGAAAAACAGTTTTGTTAGGACGGATTGATTTTTCCTTAATTTTCCTCAGAGAGGTGCTATATCTACATACCTTCACTCTACTTCCCTCCTTCCCTTTTCTTTCCTGATGCCTTTCACCCTGTTTTTGATCTGCTATCCTTTTCCTGCAGTGAAGCAAGAATCTCCATTTGCTTTTGCTCCACAGTTTGCTTTCCATCCATATTCCACTCCAGCACTTTCTGTGCTGCATTCTACTCCTTGATTTTCCATATAATTTTCTTCTTGTCTCTTCTTGCCTCTTTAACATTTTCTCTCTCCCTTTTGCTTCTTTTTTTCTCTGCTCCCTTTGGCTTCAATCTCTGTTCCTCTCTCATCCTTCTTCCTTTTATGATCTCTAATAACCTTGAAGTTGATGTTTCTTTCTTCTTTTCTCCTTCCTCTTTGTTGTTTTTTCTCCATTATCTTTTCTTTCATCACCCTTGTTGTCCTCCTGCTCTTTTCTTCCAGCTGATTTTATCATTCTTGCTGTCTGCATTGCTTGTGGTCCTCACATTGCTGAAATGACTGGGCACACATTCTACCCTTGTGTCACAGGAGAAAGTGCTGTGTGTGAAACCTTAATGCAGAATTTATCGGCTGTCAAGACTCAATGAGTCATTTTAAGTATCTTGCCCTCTTTTATTTTTATTGAAGTCCTTGTGAGCTTTATCACTTGCTTCAAAAGGAGCAGAACCAGGCTAACACTAGGCACTTCTGGAAATTGCATTCAGAGCTCATTTGAGCTCATTTGAATTGGTTCAAGAGGCAACATAAACTCTATGGGACAGTCATGCAAATAACAACTATTTCAGGAGATTTTTACATCTCTAGTTTCATGTTCAAGGCTAAACTTTTGTTCCAATCCTCACAAATGTACCTATGATGACTGTGCAAAGTCAGACCTCTATAAATATCAAAGCTTCATAAAGATGCATTGTAATAAAAAAAAGTTAAATTTAGATTCATATGTTAATAGTTTCCTTCTATTTGTTCTAGCTAGAAGGAGTATTTAAGCACAGAAATTTAGTTTTAGCAAAAGTGCTAAATATCACTTTTCCACATGTAAAATACTGATAGCATTTCTTACTTAACAGAATGCTACTGATATGACTGGTCTCACTGGAGGTAACAGGGAAATTTAAATGCCAAACCCACAGCAGATATAAAGGAAGAGGATTTCAGGAAATGACAAGAGCCAGCAAAACCAAAAAATTGTGTGGAAGGGCAAATGGGTGAATAAAAAAAAAAAAATCATTTTTTCATCTTGTCAGGGTTTTTTTTTTGTCACTGGATCCAATGCCAGTTCCAGTGGGAGTGGGCAGGAGAGCAGGGAGATCCAGACAAGAATCCCTCCTGGTGAGGCATTACTGAGCCCTCTCAGAAGACACTGGGAGAAGTACAGATTGGAGATCGGAAAGAAGTGCAGAATGGAAAGACTTGTTGCCACTTTCACTGTGCAGTGTTTTTATCCATGAAGGAACAATGCCAGGCCTATGGAGCTAGTCCAGGCATGAGACTAAAATAATTTTGGCTCAGAGACTTCATGGAGTAACTTCAGTCTCTTTTATCTCTGCAGAGAGATTGTTCTGTCTCTTTCTCTTTGCCTCTAGAAATCCCCAGCAACTGAATGGTTCTGAACTGGGGCATGCCGACAGCATACTCCTCTCCTCAGGTATAATTTAATTAATTCCCTGATTTTCTGCATATGCTACTTTTTCTGTCCTTACCTGATGCTACTATCTGTGTTGCATTCCTGCATTTTTTGAACTATGTGAGGGTGAGAAAGAACATGATATGTTTTTTAATTACACTGAAATCCATTTTCCTATAAGCAGCCTAAAACGCATCACGCTGGCACATAAAATATTGCTGTGCACTCCAATACACAGATACAGACAATGAGTTTAAATTAATTATATTGCTTTAGAAAAAATATTCCTTTGCCTTCCATTACCACCTCTGCATGCTGCCTCTTTTGCTACCAGTCGGGACTTCCCAGCTTCCCAGCAGCAAGTGCCATGACATGCTGCCCGCTGTTCTCACATCTAGCATCAGCACACAGCCCCTTAACATGCCAGTTGCCAAAGGCAGGGTATGTGCCTAATGTGAAATAGCTTCTGTGCACTACCCAGGGGGTGCTCTGTGCTCAGAAGCTGCCAGGGGGAAGCTGTGAATCAGTTCTCCCCCTGGGCACCTTGCCCACGCTTTCTCTCCTGCCAGCATCGCCTGCCTTGGAGGCAGCACCGGGCAGCTGCAGATCCCCTCCCTGCAGCAGAGAGCACTTCCTGGCAGCAGGGATGAATCAGTTCCAACATATGCAAATTCAAATGTTCATTTCCAAACAGCTCAGCCTTTGGAAAAAAGCTTCATTTGTATGTGAAAGAATAACATAAAATGATGGAGGCACAGAGAAAAATGCAGGAGAAGACAGCCTTAAGAGAACATACCCTACAACTAGGAACAAAGCCATGCAGATTCTCTTGGTTCCTAACAGCATTGCTGTAAGCTTGTGCTCAAAAAAAAACCAAACAAAAAACACACACACACAAAAACAACCTAATAAAAAACCCACATGGGCTTTTTTCAGTAAATTTATGTGGACACATTTGTCTCTGAAGAAAAATGTCCTATTCCTGGTTGGTCTATTAATATGGGAACCACTAAGCCTCCAAGAATATCTGCCACTCTGTCACTTCACAGCAAGATTGGTCTAGGTTTGCAGAATAGCCAGTGACATGATTTCTATAGCTCCCTACATGTGACAATGGGTCCAAGAGAAGTGCTTGAAGGCAGTACACAGGTATAACATTTGGTATTCTTCATTTTAAAAGGTGTTTTCAAAATGAAATTCAGAGTTTTAGCTCAAAATTAAATTAAAATTAGGCTGAATGTTGAGTAATTTGAAAGTTGACTCTTTAAACTAGGTAATTTTTGCCTGATGAGAAATACACATTATAGTCAGTAACCTGCTGTTTATCTTGAACACCTTAAAATGATAAATAGACTATTCTTTAATTTTCATCTCTATGCTGCTGCCTCTCCCATGCTCTGCTCTTTTGTGCCTTGTATGTCTTGTCCTAGGTGAAGCAATTAACAAAAGGTCTGATGGGCACTGCAGTATGATCTTGAAGCTGTCACTTCCTCTGAGTTTCCTGGAGGTTTGGAATGGCTTCAAAATCTATGAATTTGGAATATTCAAAAAGGTCAGCATCACAGCAAAGGATGCTGAGACAAGCTACAGATTAGGATTGCTACCAGCAGAGGAAAAAAAGATTACCAGATTTCATGTAGTCTGTGGCCTTAACAATCCACTGAAGCCATTGGTAGGAGATTGGGCACAAGCAAACGTTAGCCATTCCTTAGCTATTCTGTTTATTTGCTTCTTGTTCAACTTGTGCATGCACCAACAACAAAGAAAAGGATTCTACAAGATCACAGGAAAGGAGAGAGTTGGATCAAATGTGTGTGGGGGGGAAAAAAGGCTGAGTGGGAAGGATGGAAAGAAAAAGAGCATGGAGAAATTCCAGTTTATATGTTCTCCTTCAAAATGGTGTATCTAATATAAGTATGAAAGACCAAGCTTACAAAATCCTTCTAGACCTATATAATAAAGAAAGAAGCAAGAGTCCTACCTCTAATGTGAGTTCTCTCAGCCTAGTATTATGGCAAAGCCACAAATCAATAGGATTGTAAACATCTGTGAGTTCTCTGGGAAATATATCCTGGGCAGCATGAGGGCTAAGATGTTTGCAAAAAACCCCCAAGCCCATTAAAATAATCCAAGTTAAAATAAATGTAATGGGCTGAGGTTTTCTTCACCATTAACAGCTTTTTCCTTACAGTCCTGTTTCCAAAGAACAATTAAAAAGATGATTTTCAGTGCACATTCAGAAAGGTAAGGTAAAAATAATAGTTTGGTGTAAAATGTTTAGGTGACTAACTGCATCTTAAGGTTGAGAGCTGTTTTGCTCCACGTGCAGCCACTGCATTGTGCTCATTAGTAACCTTGAGAAGTGCTACTGTAGCATGAAGCTCCTTACACCAGATGGACTTTTACATGTTTTCTGCATGTCTGTGTTTCTCTCTGGAAACAGCTATCAGCCAGTGACAGGGATAGGCTAACACTTGGATAAAGGGAGCAAACTCAAGAGTTTTGCTTTCCCAGACAGAAAAAGCAGAGATACCACTTTCTATTTTGGACTGAAGCGTCTACAGCAAGTGAGCAAAATACTCCAGTTTTCATTTCATGAAAACAACCAGCTTTTCCCCTCTAGGCCTAAAAACATTTGTCAGAAGCCTAAATGAAAAATTATGAAAATACTGAGTGTGAATTATATCAGACTGTGAGAGGCAGTCTAGTCTAGTAAGAAGGCTAATGAACAGTGCAGCTAAGGGAACTTCAGTTTTGCTACTGATTTTCTGTGTGACTTTATACTGACTCTTGAAACCCTCTTGGACTTGCTCTAATTTTTCACGTGGCTGACTTAGGACTCATGCTCCACACTGAGTGCTAACTTCCCTCAGACATGCAATAAGCATATTTAATTCATACTGAAGGGAAAAATCCCTAGTGAGAGTCTAGTTCTGAACCTGTCTGCAAGGAGAACAGGTGGGCATTACCACAGCATTCCATCCTACAAGTATTCCATCCTACTGCCTCGAGCAGACTCTGCCAGTAGACACTGGGCAGACAAAGCAGACGTAATGAACTAACACCTAGGAAGGTACAATTTTCTTGCCAGCACTCTCAGAACCACAAACACTAAGGTGTAGGCTTGCACTGCTACAAGACATTGCCAGATGGTTTTGGGCCTGAAGGACTTGATATCCAAGACTGAAGAAGTTAGCTTGCTCATTCTTATGAAAAGCGTAAGGTAATTTCGCTGCTGTCTATGAATACCTAACAGGTGGGTGTGGTGAAAGCATAACAGACATTTTGTCAGAGCTGCACAGCCAAAAGACAGCCAATAAATGGGTAAAATTCAGCATGGGAAAGCCAATTTATTATAAATGAAAAAAAAGCAACCAAGCATCATTCTGGTCAAATACTGGAATAGTTGTGGGAACTCTAACCTTGGCGAAACTCACAACTTGCCTGGACCAGGTCCTGAGCAACCTGTTCCAACTGGACATGATCTGAGCAGGAGATTAGACTAGCTAACATTTGGACACCCCTGGTACATGATTTTATAATTCTTTAATGCATCTTAAAAGCTATATCAGAGAGAATACTGTTTGGCCTCCTATTGGCAGTACAGATGCAGCCCTTATTCAGAGGCTCTATTCCAGAAATATCATGCACTATCATTTTTCCTTGATTCCAGTCCCTTCTGCATAGTCCAAGTTTCAACCATCAGCAAATTTATCACTTAGTTTTATATATTCAAAATATTTGTGTATTTCTTTCTCTTTGTATGTGTTCTTCTCAATAACTGAAAGGGATGATTTTGAAGTCCAACTTGCAGAGTTAATGCATGCTCAGAAATTCTCAGTGAGGTAGATGAAGTGGATCACAACAAATATCCTGATCAGTGAGAGAGACTGTGTACCCGAGATAATACTCTCAGCTTCTACTCTGGGCATCCATCTGACTCTGCTTCGGAGATTCCTGTTCCCCCTGAAAGGATGCTGCAGCTGTCTGGGTAGCAGTAAAAGAAACAACAGAGCTTTTAGTACAGTATTCAGTAATCTAAAATTGGTGTCATTTCACCCTACCCTGTCAGAGTGGATGAGGCAGTTTGCACATTATGAGAGAAAAGGAGATATCCCTTCAGTGAGGGCAGGATCTCTGATAAGACCGTTAGAACGGTTTCAAGCTAAACTCTTCATTTTTCTGTTGCAATCTGAGACCGTATTGAACAGCACTTAAGTAATAATTTCAGCTCCATGTGAATATTCCAAGGTATCATTAAGTAGAGCACTTGAGAATAAATTGTGTTTCTCATTGATATGGGATATGCTCTCATGTCTTTTATTACTTTGGCCCTCCTTACTTTCTCCTCAAAGTTAACAAAGGCAAAAAGTCCATGCTTCTGTACAATTCCCACTTCTGCAACTCCCATAGGACAAGGCAGTGCAAGATCGGTTTATACTGTAAACATCTCACAGAAGAGCTGCATCAGATTTGCAGTCTGAGAGCTGCAGGAGTAGTTTCCCAAGCAGCTGCACAGCACAGGGAGGTTGGAGGTTCCAGCCAGGGATAAGGGGCCGTGCAGGACAATAGCCCCGTGTGGCTGCACACAGTGGGGCTCTCCTGTTCCTCGGGGCTCCCAGCTACCATGCACTGCAGAGGTAGAAAAGCAGCTCTCAGTGAGACTCTAACTTACTTGACTTTTACAAGAAGGTTTCCCTCTGATTTTTTCAAAGCAATAAACTTTTCCAAAACCACCTCCTGTTTTAGGTACCTATAGTCAAATAAGCATGTATTTACTGCTCCTTACTCTGATTTCTAATAGACTTGGTTAGCGTTGATACAGACCTTGTCTAAACTTTGATTAATACTTTTCTTTTTCCAGGCTGGTGAGGAAGAACCATAACTTTCTATTATCAGAATGTAGGTTTACATCTTCTAATCAAACTCGGCCAAAATATTTTTTAAGAAATCACTATCCTTGTAACCATTCCTGCTAAATAAAAGCCCCTTGCCAAGGGCTTGGTAGAATATTACATGGGGCAGGAACCTAGCTGCAACACAAATTCTCTGTTTTGATTAGCTCCAAGTTTGGGTTCCTCAGCTATACATGACACGGAGGAAGAACATCTTTATTAACCTTCTTGCATGAAGTAGAGATAGGTATAATTTCACTCAGCACCCATTCAGACACGGGAAAACCACTAATTTCAAGAGGAATACAGGATCACAGGAAGGTAAACAGTGGAATAAGTTATCTGGCAAACTATATCTTACAGAAATGTCTCCCATAGATTGCCACTTCCCAGTCCTTATAGCTGTCAACTGTATCTTTTGCACAGAATGTAATCCATTGGCAGTATCTTTAAAAACAGCCAACTCCCACTTTTCATGGTGGGAGAAGTTTGTAAGAAAAATCACCCCTTGGATAAGTATCTTATTCATTTTACATTTACTTTACCTTTGAATGGAAGTATCTTCATTGACATGAACAGATAACAAGAAGTTTTTCTTAGCCTTTAAGACAATCCCACTTCCTTTTGAATTTTAAGATGGAATAATAATATTTTTGAGAATGTTCTTGATTATGTAAGACCTTATATGACGATATGAACACATCTGGTCTGTGGTACATCACATTCACAAGAATTATGCAAAAATTTGAGATATGTGGTCCTGATGTGTTTACTTATTACAACTTGTGAATCAGCAGCATTTACTCTGGCTTCAGTAGAGTTAACTAAAAATTTGTAAAAATGAAATTAAAATCAGTTAAATTATTATTAAACATAGTATTCTGGATAATAGTTTTGCATACAAAATTTGCAGAAAATTTTGCATTGAATACCAATATTTTCTAATTTACAGAGGTTTATTGTATCAAATAGAATCCAAAAGAAGTTAAGAACTTCCTTACCAATACTTGAATAATTAAACTTTAAAAATACTCTATTCTTAATAAATGAATAGTGATAGGACTCTATCTGTGACAGTATCAACCTGAAGCTAGTTTTGTCAAATGGAAGAAGTACAAACTCTACGTGGAATTTGGCCTTGTAAAATTGTTCTCACTCCATTAAAAACAGGCTGCTTACAGAAAGCTTTTCAAAGCTGCAGAATATAATCTTGGATCAGAAGCCTGCTGAAGATAGTGGGTGGGAGGTGTTCTATTGGCACAGTTGCCCAGGGATGCTGTGGATGCCCCATCCCTGGAGGTATTTGAGGCCAGGTTGGATGGTGTTGAGTAACCTGGTCTAGTGGAAGGTGCCCCTGCCCACAGCAGAGGGGTTGGAACTAGATGATTTTTAAAGTCCGTTCCAACCCAACCTTTCTGTGATTCTATGATTCTATCACTTAAAAATATTTCAGATTAGGTCTCAGTAAAAAATTAGAACCATCAAAGGACTTTTTCTATGAATGGGAATGTTGAGGAATAAATCTTAATTCATTTAAAAAAGTAAAGAAAAAAACTCTTAATAATTTCATTCTTTCAGATTCTTTACACTCAAGCCACAAAAACTGTATTTGGTGTTATTCAAAAGCAAGGCCCTTGCCCCTCCTTCATGATACCTATACTTATAGAAAATACTTACGCTTTCCTGACAGATGTTGCTTGATTAGTGCATCAGAGGAAAACAAACCACCACCTACAATGGTTCCTGGAGAAGCCTTGAGGAGAAACCCATGAGCTATCATTTTTAAAAATTATTCAGTTATTTTCATATAAATTTTTATGATTCCCCTGAAGTTTTTTCCTGTATTTTTTTTTTACAACTCTTATTCATTAGGAACAAAACCATTTTTCTCTGCAGTGTCCAGCATATCTCTGCAGTGTCTAGAATAACCAACATTTACAGCTTTTAAATTAAAACTTATTTGTGAAATGCCAAGCAGTTACTGAATTCACTCCCCATTAAAGAATAACTCTGGGATTTAAAAGAAAAAAAATACAAATATTTTTAAGAAACAAGATTTTTTTTATTCTTTACTTATTGTCTGACATCATGTCTGTTTCATTACTGAAATAAGGATTCCAATCATAGAGTCAAAATCGAATGTTTTTTACCTTTTAAAGTCTGAATTCAGCATTCAATAGATTGCATTTAAAGCAGGGTCATTTTATTCCTTTTAACTATCGACAGTTTCTAAAAGGAAACAAATAAACTCCTAAGCTCACAGTTTTACTGGTAAAAACAATAAGCTGTGATTTTGTAATTCTTCTTTAGAATACTTTTGATATGCACCATGTATTAAAGAAAAGTGCCAGACTGGCCTAGGAAAAAATAGTTTTCTATGTGTAAAAAAGAAAAAGTCTATGACTTGGTTTTCTTATAAACTGCATCTGTATGTTTTGATTATTTTCCTATTTAATATAGAAGAAAAATACTTGGGTACGTGATCTCTTCTGAATAAATTATAGTTCTTTTAACTGATCAAATGCTTTCATAATTACATTCCCATTAATTTGCAGTCTGAAAATTTGGAAACTAGGTTCTGTTCATCTCAGTGTACTGTTTACTCTGAAGCCTGAAGAAGGCATTTTAAATATCACTCTGACTGACTACAGCTCATTATTTGAATGAAACTATGTCAATCTTATAAGTCTAGAAACTACATCTCAAATTTAATTTATTCAGATTCATTCTTTGAAGGGCCTGTCTTTTTTTCCTTTTGTTTTCCACAGTCCAAAAAATAATACCTAATGATAGTAATGTACTTATACTTTAGTCCTCTGCTTCCTTATTACAGAAACATGTACTGCTGAAGCTGAGTACAGTGCAAGCACAGTCAAGCATACAAAAATAATCAATGATGGCCAGTGGTAAAGTACTCCTCAAAATTTAAGGTTGTTTCATACAACTGAGGCCATGCTGAAAGAGCACAGTGTTGTTATCTGTGGAAGGAGAGAAATCAACAGACTTTGAAGCAGTGGAAATTCTGTGTGTGTTAGGCTAGAAGAGCAGTTTTTTACATGCAGATGAGGAAATGTAAATTCCACTTTCTGGGAATACAAAAATATTGTAAAAGAAGACTATGATGAGGTGTTTATGAGGGATATGGGATATTTTAGAGATATAAAACATTGATATAGATACTACAGTGCTGCAAAAAATGTGTGCCACATAAAGTTCCAATAGCACTGATATAAAAGTAAAGGGATGAATTTAACTGCATGGCAAAATCAGATGTTACTGTGCAGATACAGACACCACATAATCAAGTTAGCAACTGGCCATTTTAAGAAACCAAATAATGCAAGGAATTCTGTAACTTCAAAAAATTTAAATAAGGCAATCAAACATGAATGCTAACCCAAGAGAGTAGCTGAGGGCATCTGCCCAGATCATCACTGTTGTATCTTAGCGTAACTCTTCCAAAGGCAGCAGAGCTATGCTAATTTACACCAACTGAGGATCTGAACAATCATGCTTAGGACTTCAAGTGACAAAATTACTTTTATTTTGGGGTATATATTAAAGGGTTTTGGCAAGTCTGACCAAACACAGAAAGTGCAAAGCACTGCATTTTTAACTCCCCTTTTAGCAACTGTATAGTTTATGCAACTTCCCATGGGGATCGCCTCAGCACTTGGGATATACCACAGCATCATGTTGCAGATCTTTGCAGATCTGGATGGAATGAGCAATTGGTTATGATCTGTTGACTTGAAGCAAAAATGATCAACACCACAATGGGAGTCTGCACAATTACCAAATTGTGCCAAAGAAAAGACCCTTGAATTGATTACAAGCAAATGCCAGGCTGAATGGGATTAATTATGTAGGACAAGTTCAATGACAAAGAAGCATGACCAAACCCAAGGAAGACAGAGGCAACTGTACAAATGGAAAAACTCCAAGACAAGAAGGCCTTAGAGAGATTCACTGGGCATATTAACACAGCTAAACAAATTCATTTATAATTAATCACAATTAAGTGCTCCTCAGAATAGGTGCTTAGAAACTGCACAGTATGGCACTAGAATGACTGACAAGAGAAAAGTTTCGAAAATTAAAATAAACCATCAAACAAACATTCACACTGAAATATTTGGTGGTTAGTGAAGAGCTAGGAACTAAGGAATGTATCTTCAAAACTGCCTAAGCTGGTATTGCAGACACTGAATTCCAATTTCAAAGTTAGGCATATAGAAGTTGCAGGGATGTGGATGCCCACCACTTACATTCCTTCTAAAAACAAAGACTCTTTAAGTCATACAGGTTGCTTTGAAAAAATTACTCTAATTCAGTGATTGTTCATCTGAATTGAAACTACTTTGGTAATAACTGAGTGGCAAATGGTTTTAAATACTGATTCAAATCCAAACAGTAAAAAAATACAAGCTACTGTTATCTTTTGTTTTGAATAATTAAGTACATAAAGAAAGAGGCCATTAACTGTTTGGCTGTTGGAGATACCACTGTGCAAAGGAAGCCTCTCATTTCAGAGCATTTCATAGTATTGACAACTTACTAAGGCTCTGATTCTGCAAAATGCTTCATGCAAACCATTTTGTGCCTGCATGGAACATTTCACAGCATCAGAGATACTGAAATGCAGATGGCTTTTAAGGAGATTTTTAGAGAGTACATGCTTTTAAGACTAACTCTGAGTAATGAAAACAACGATGAAGGGTCTTATGTAAGCAAAACTCAAGTGTTTTCCATTTCAGAGACAAAAGTTGACAAAATTAAGTGAGAAAAATGGAATGACTCAACCTTACCAGGGTCTGAATGAGTTATTCTAACAGAGAAAAAGCCCAGCCACTTCCATATGTAAAACTTATTGCGACTACAGAGATGAGGTTGCTGCAGATGATGGGTTTCTATACAAAGGACATTATCATAACACCACACAACATGAGGTTGGAAATGCTAGGTATAACCTACAGTGCCCATTTGAGTATTGAGAAGTGCAGGAACAGAGCCCAAGGTGTTCTGTTCTGGCCAGGCATGCATGCTGCCATCAAAGATAAGGTATCCAAGTGGAAATCTGCAATAAATACAGGAAACAAAAATGCAAAAAAAACCCACTGAAACCACATAAGATTCCTAATTTCACTTGGCCCAAGGATTGTTGAGCAAAATGGGAAAGATTATTCCTTATAGGTGAACTAACAATTGGGGATCTATGTTCCTTGGTTTTGTTTTTTATAATTTAAATTAGACTAGCACACTAACTTGCAATTTAAGAACACATAAAAAACTACAGTTTGTTCAGTTTCTTTTACCACAACATTGCAGATAAATTAATAAAACACTATCATTTACAAATGGCTCACTCAAGGCCTTTTTAGCATTTCTCCAAATACATCACATCTGGTCCTTGAAATTTCCTATACAAAAGTTAGCTAAAGCATCAAGGAATTTCAAAAAGTGTCTGCAGATTCAAAGGATTCATACTTAGCATCAAAGGAGTATTTCAACTTAACACAAGATTACTTACTAGGCTCAACAACCTTAGTATTCAAGAAAAACTGTAATGACAACTTCTATTAAGTTTCCATATAGAAAAAAAAAAAGACATAAACAACAGGAGTAAAAACGTGATAATAGGAATGGAAATGATTATTTCTCTTGCAGCAAAGAGTAATTTTCTAAGATAAAAGTGAGTGAAAACTATATAATGGGTCTCAGTCTTGCTGCATTCTTATAGGAGGACAGGGAAAAGGGAAGGGGAAGGTGGGAAAGGGAAGGCAAGGCAAGGGATAATACTTCTTTGTGGGTGAAACAACAAATGCACATCCAGGAACTGAACATCAGAAACACCTCAAGTGGAAAACACAGGATGTAGGTGGAGAATTCACTCCAGCAGGTAAACAGAATTCTGCAGGAATAACTGGTTTAAGTACATAAAGTGACTGTATATTGGGAGAGCTATCAAGGTTTAAAATAGTACAGGCACTGGTCAATGTCCAAGAATAATGTGGTTACCTATCCAAAGAGGGAAATGTTCCTGTGGTGTTTTACTGATATATCCTAATAATTTGTGTCTCTGCATTTTAAATTTCTATTTGAAAAGGTCTGTTTTTTACCAGATGCCTACAGCAAGGAGGAAAATACGACTCTTTTCCAGTAATATTTTATTGTTTTTTATTCATCAGAATAAAAACAACAGAATTTTCTCCATTTCTGGGAGGATGCCTCTTCTTCCCAGTTCTTACTGAGCAAATTGCAGTAAAATCACATCAGTAGAAATAAATAATAGATAATATATTAATATAGAAGAGTTTCCCTAGAGTATGAGGTAAGGATATCCTTTCTATCATGAAAACACTGTACTGCATGGAGTTGTTTTTCAAGAAGAATCCTGGCTAACAGGGAAAGCTGCAGAGAAGCTCACTTTTCTATGTGAACACTGCCAGGGTGACACCTCTGGGAACAGGGAGATGAGCGAAAGGAAGTTTAGAGAAAGAGTAGAAGATCACCAAGAATACGGAAATCACTGCAGTAGAATGACAGGGAAAAAGATGGAGGAACAGAAATTACAACTCTTACTTTATTGTAGAGAACATGCAAAAATAGACTGAGCTCAGCACTTTGAGTTAAGAAGAGATGTGGGGAACAAAAGCTCTCGGGCTTCATTGTAGTGAGGGAAAGGAGGCTGCACTCCTCCCTCCATAGGAAATACCAAAAGACATCCCCCACAGAAAACAAGAAAATCCACACAGATGCCTTGGGACTGAAAGACTGGGCATACTACAACAGTATCAGGGAGTATCCAAACTTGAAGGCACCTGGTAGAACTGCAAATCTTCCTTTCTGAACAATCAGATTGTTCAAAATAAGTGATAATGGGATTTTCTGGCAGAGATCTGACCCAAGACAACAAGGGGAGATGCTGAGGATGGGACATTTAGTTACACAGCAGACCAAGCTAACACTTAGTTACCTGTATACATAGGGTATATACATATATGTGTGTGTGTGTGTGTATATATCAACGACCTTTCAAAAACTGTGATTATCTTTACATCAAAGTAGCACTAAGTAGAAATAAGTTTGTCACTTTTTGGGAGTCTCTGGTACCTGGGTTCTCAGGTTCCCACATTGACAGGACACCAAGTAGAAATTGTCACAGTTGGTCAGCTGTGTTTTAACTGGGATTGATTCACTGATGAACAAAATGTGTCCTTTTAAAACAAGAATTAATTCTAGTTTTGAACTGTTTAGGTTTTTTACTTTTACTTGTTTTGAATAAGATTTACAGTGCTTCAAAATGTTGTTTTTAACAGTATTTATAATTCCACAATGGAATTACAGTTTAGAAGTAATTGTAACTGTTAGAAAAACTTGCTATAATAAGGAATAAATAAAGAAAACTGATAAGAAAAGGCCCCCTGGTAAGATCACACTGAATTTAATTTATGAATACTTTAATATTGGTAGCTGTCACTTGGTGGGCTGTTAACTGCTTTCCCATCATAGCTACCTTTCCTCATCAATATAGTGTTCCTAGGTCCTTTAAAACTTAGCTCCTTTTCACAAGTACTATAACCAAAATTTTAATACTGAAAAAGTTTGGTTCCCTGCCAGATATTGATTTCTTCAATCAGCTTTAAAGCTGTCTACCCCTTTTTCTTTTTTTTTCCTTTTTTTTTTTTTTTTTTCTTTCTAGCATAAGTAACTGGGAATTAAAGCAGCAGATATTCGTCTGTTATTTAGAGATCACTGACCAGGCTGTAACTGCTTTGGTCTGCTGACAAACTACGCACAAAGGCTCTCACTTTTCTATTTGAGCTTCAGGCAAAAATGAAAAATTGTGCAATCTGCATGGTAAACCTGAGTAAGAATCCTTACAGATGAGAAGCATGAGTGGTAAGGAATAATTATGCTGACTGACCCTGGAACAATTTAATTGAAAGTTGCAACATTATTATTCTGAGAGCCAGGAAATGTGAGCAATGGAATCTTGGAGCCACAATTTCCAAAAGGCAATACAAGAAGCATGACTGTTAAGCAAAATATCCCTCTAACCTTGCAGGATTTTTATATTATTTTGATTGTGAATATTATATGAATGATGTTATTAATGAATATTATTTGAAGTGTCTGCTATTTTGTATTTTAGCTGGGATACAAAAAAAAAATCTGTGCTAGCAAAATTCCAGTTAGGAAGCTACATTATACATTACTTGTATGTGCTGTAAAATACACACAAAGAGATAATGTATCAGTAAAACATGATATGAAGGCTTTACCAGCACATGTGTGCTATCTATTTGATGGTAAAGCCATAAAAGTATTTAATCCTTCCAAATTATGGAGTCCAGAAACATGATTCCTATGCTGCTCTATCAGTTTTTCTACAACACGATCAATTATTCTCTGTACCCTGTACATTAAACAAGTATTTGCCAAGAATTTAACAAAGGCTTAAATCTTTATGGAAGAATTGAAAAAACTACATTGAAAACCTGAACAAAGAATAAAAGATGAAGAAGAGATGAGAATAGTATAGATCGGTAGGGAAAGGATAGAAGGGATCTTAGCTTGGGTAATAGGTAAAAAATGTGTATACATTTCCCTCTACAGCCTGGGGCAGGAGCCAAGGTTCCTGATTCTCACTATTCTGCTGTCAGCAAATATGTGTGAAACATCCCAGCAATGCTCCCCATCTCCTCCTGGTGCCAGTCCATGAAGATCACTAAAGCTTCTACTGCTGTTGCTACGACAGCAACCCAGGCAATAGAGCAGACACCAAAATGTCCCATGGTGGCTGGTGGCCTGACAGATGGCCAGTAGTATCCCATATTATGGAATTTCTGCTTCTTTTCAGCTTCTGCTTCCTCATTTTAGAAACAAGGAAATTATACTCCCAGACCTCACACACAATGTAAATGAAATTCTTCACAGTGCAAAAATTTCAAAATCAAATCCTCTAATGTAGCTTTGGTTTAGCTGTTTGTGCACGCACGTTACATTTACATGATCACATCTTCTTCCATCTTAAGCAGAGAACAAGAGCATAAATGAGAGCTGTGTAAAGGACGCTGCCATCCATAGGACTCCTACTTCCCTGCTTTCAAATATATTTGGGAAACGCTAAGATGCTTTATTTCTGTCTCTGTACCAACTTCACAGGATGTAGAGACAGAGGACAATAAAAATATAAATGGCAGAAGGCAGGAGATGGGCTGATCAGACAAGGGAGCTTGAGACAGGGAACAATGTAGAAAAAAAGGATGAAGGAAAACAGGACAGAGTAAATGGACCAAGTAGAAGCTGGGACTGATCAGAGTTTTGGGATAGGAGAAAGGACAGTATGGCTGCTCTGGAACTGGACTCTCCTGCTTTTTCTGCAGAGTTCATCCCTTTTCACAAATGTCAATTGCATTACATAGATCTGCTAAATTCCCATAACTCCAAGCAAATTCAAGGGTTTGAACATATACAGTTCTCTACAATGTGAAGAACTGACAAATTGATTCCTAAAAGTATCCAAGTGAGCAATCAAAATTATATACCTGAATTTCTGGTTTAAAATGAGGATAATACCAACCCTATTTACTTCAGAGTATAACTGCAGATGAAAAAAAATTCTTTTATAACTAAATAACTAAATTTATTAGGAAGCACTCAGATGTGATGGTAGTGGCAAATGTGTGAGTGAATTAATAGGTATATCTTCAGAAGGCAGTTTGAGAAAACTGGAGTGAATAACAGACAGGGCCTCACATGGGACAATAAAGGAAAAGGGAAGAAATTAATTAGTTGCTTATGCAATGATTACTATCTGCCCTGTGCAATGATTTACTTTGTTATCCTGTGGAAAAATATATGATCAGAAAACAAGGAATTGCCCTATAGTGCAAATACAAAGGAGAACTGAATTAAGTAAGCCTGCTTAAAATTCTGTCATTTTGAAACTTAACAGTCTTATGTGTTCAGCTGGTATAATGATAACTGCTAAATTAATAATTTATGCTAATAAATAATAGGTAATAGATTTTAAACCTAAAAATATTACTTTAACTTAATCTTGCATTTTGCTTAGGAAAAACTTGAAATAAGTAGAGACAGTGGCATGATATAGAAGTGGGATCTCAAGTTTAGGTGTTCTGGGATTTTTTTCTTCCTGATTTCTACCAGGCAGTCTTGACTGCAGATGTTTGAGAAAAGCAGAGGAGATGAAGTAATTCAGAAACAGCTTCCTAAGATAAGTAGAAACCTCATAAAGGATTTGCTTAAAATATTCATGCTGCCTCAACAGTCTTGAGTGTGTTTTGCTTATGCATTCACTTTTCCTCAAACTTCTACCATTTGACCCATCCCAACCCAAAATCCAGGTCCAAATCTGAGTTTCTCTGAGGTGCACATGTCTTCCTCTGCTTATACTTAAATGCTTTCCCTAATCTCATTTACATCCCCTTTTGCATATCACATATTCTTCTGGCAGCATATATCAGCATGACCTAAACTAATAGTTTCAAAACATTATTTTTTACATTGTGGGAAATCAGCTGTAAATTTTGCATGTATTGTTTACCTCTAGCAACTAAATTAAGTAAAACTAGAGAGCAATTTTACTCCAGCAGTTTTCTCAGGCTTGCTTTCTTATTTTTCCCACGGTTTACATCAAGAGTTGTTTGGGTTTTTTTTAATCAGCATATGTACTGAATTCAAGAAACGTATTGTAAAAACAGAATACTGCTAAGCAGTATGGCAGCAT
This sequence comes from Fringilla coelebs, assembly GCF_963513975.1. Lineage (NCBI taxonomy): Eukaryota > Metazoa > Chordata > Aves > Passeriformes > Fringillidae > Fringilla > Fringilla coelebs. Next base: position 19,195,391 of record NC_140030.1, on the reverse strand, counting down.
GTGGTATCCATTCATACTTTCCCTACTGAATTTTCCTCATTTTTTGTGAAAATTTTTCCATCTCAACCAAATTACCAGCTCAGGAGCACCGCCCTGTCATAGCACAAATAAATGCTATAGTTCTTCCACACAGAGAGTTGCAGTAGAGCATATGTGCAGGAAGACAGAGCAAAGCTAACTCTCATGATCCTCTAACTTTTATAGCTCAAAATTGTTACTCCAAAGAACTGAAAGGAATGGTAAAGAACGCATTTTAAGCAGGGGATAGCTAAGTAAACATTAAAAAAACATAGTCACATGAGAAAATGCATTAGGCTGGTAGCAATGAGACGAACCTGGGGAAAATTATGCAAGCGTTTGGGAAAACCAAATTGTTCTCCCTCCAACTGTGTCTGAAAAACTGCAATGCTTTACTGCTTGTGTAATCAGAAGTGTTTCATCAGCCTAATTGTATGGGAAGTTTCTGTTCTAACTCACAAAGTTCAGAAAAAAATTGAAAAGGAATTCAAACATTAGGATGAAATTCCAGAAGTTCTGTCTTTTGTCCATCCCTGTCACCTAATGGACACACAAAAGGACATACTAGGCCAACAGACTTATGTACAGAGCCCCCCTGTATGGAATTTCTAGAGACTTCAATACACGTTCCAAGCAGGATCAGCCCCTTCTGCAGCAGCTCTTCAGACAACATTTCTAATTTCTGATACAACTATACACAATTTGCGGTCAAATAAATATTTGTAAAGAAAATATTTGTTCTTTATATCTTACTTGAGTTCTTGTGAGCTTGTGGCCAGCATACTCCGAATGCTTTTGTCAGCCAAGGGACAGCCAGATAAACTGTAAGACATGGCAGGACATACAAGTATGTTAATCTTCTCATTAACTGAACACTCCCAAACAAACACAACATAAAAATTAAAAAGTAAAAGTTTGTAATGCAGAAAAGCGATGGGGCAAGTGCTGTAATATTGAATTCCGTAATATAGTTAACCCTCTGAATATATTTAGTTATCGATATTACTTCCAAAATTACATACTGTAAATGTTCTTGTTTGTTTGTTTGTTTCTCTATGAACTAGAAAAATATAACAAAAATATTGGAGATTCCTGGGTTAACTACTTAAATGCTTAAGGAATAGTTTGGAAATTTTAGTAATCTATTTAAAAATAAAAGACGTTTATACAACACACAAATTAGCATGCTTTTAAGATCCACATATATTACTCAAAGGGTTAACACATAGTTCAACGTTTTACTTTGACAGCATTGTTGAGGTAAGCTGAAAACAATAAATTGAAAAGACAGAATCCACCATGAAAAAAATGAAGTCACACCTTCTATGTGAGGCGTAATTACCAGTCACATGACCACTCCCATCACACCCTGGTGTTGGACATCTGCCACCAAACAAAAACAAAAACAGCCAAAATAGTAAGTATGTTTAAAAAAAAACTTTTAAAAGTTTCATTGTTTCCAGTTTAGCTGCAATGACTGCAAGGGGTTTTAAGCATCCTAATCGAAAAGCTGCAAAATGAACAGGTTTAAATGAAAATGGCGTCTCCATACAATATAGCATCATTAAGAACAAGCAAATACACGTTAGCTTATCACTTTACTTAACTGGCAGTTTGAAACATTTATATGCTGCAAATGTTGCATGCTCATACTGCAAGGCGTATATGTATTCGTTGGTTTAAAAAAAGACAAAGAGAGAAAAAGTTAAAAGGAGATAAATAATTTCACCTCACATTATGCTTACGTTATTAAATCCTTTTTGCTCTCTTTGCATTGAGGGTATTTGGGTTTAGGACTTGGGATTGTAACTTCACCAGGATACCTTCTTTCTTCAAGTGCCTCTTGGAAAGGATCCAAATCTTCTGGCTACAGGCAAATATATACATATTAATTTCAGCTAGAGAAGGTCACAACTTACACAAAATAATGCAAAGCAGAGTCATCAGGTGGTATCTCCTTCTTATCCTATTCTGCCAGAGAAGATGAAGTTATTTTATATTATTTCACATACTAAACTTTTGAATAATACTTGAATATTTTGATGAAGACTACACAATATGTGAAATATATCATTTATTTAATTAGAAAAATAAAAAGGAAAAAAATCTGGTGTTTTCTGTAGCTGTCATATTATTTTTCTCTAAAGATTCAAGTCTCTTCCCTAAAGTCACAGTACAACAGAGGAAAGGCAAAAAAGATGACTAAATGCAGCATCTTCTGCATCAAAAAGCCATCTTAAATAGCATGTTTAAGGATTTAGAACACCTCAAAGATGAAAGAGAAGCAATCTTAACATCTAAACACAGAATCTCAGTCTGGGATGAATCTCAATGGATCTGTCTGGCAAGACAGAATGATATAATTTGTAATTAACTTTAGTGCTGTTCAGAAATTCAAAGCTATCTACTTCAGGAATGCAGTGGCTGAATGCAGGGATTCAGGGATTCCTGCAGATGGTGCTATAAACAACATAGTAGAAGTAGGGAGTTCTTTGAAAAAACATGCTGCTTTACCTCACATTTCCTTGATAGCGACAGATTTTCTTCCAACTTCAGTGAAACTAATAACAAAACTGTACCACCAAAGCTGGAATGCATTCAGGCTACCTAGTGAAACTTCCACTTCATTGTATTTTTCAAAGATACTGAGAATTGTTTTATGGTTTAATTAAAATTGGCAAGAGATGTGCTAAACATAAATGATTAGTCTAATTTTTAGCTATAAACAAACTAGCAGTCCTCAAACAACTAAACTGAATTGAGTGCAGGATTTTAAGCTGCAGAATGGATAAGGGTTAAAACCTGACAGAAGAAAGCAGCATCAGTGAACCTTGTCAGCAGACCTCTTCAGTGTCCTGTCTATTCTGTTTTGAAAAGCAATAAAAATTCACTGACATATTTTCTTTATTTGCCTCTTCTGTTTAAAGGGTATTGCTGCTGTCTTGGTATTATAAGAAGAAAATTAGCACTGATATCTTATATTCCTTCTTTGTATTTTTGAGAAAAAGTATTTCATTAATGCAGGCCCTTGCACAGAGCTATCAAGAGAGTATAAGTAATCTTGAAGATTAGTTGAAATAGTTGAAAGCTTATATTATACTCTGCTGCTTTGTTTAAAATGATTTCTAAGTAATACATGCTTTCAAATAGCACATCATTTATGGTTTTCAAATTCAGGAGAATATCTTGTCTTCAGAGCTGATTATCCCAGTATTGCATGGTTATGTCAACTTGCTTATACAGAGTAACATAATCTGGATATAGCAAAATATCTTTAGTGCAGAAAATATTTGTTAACAAGATGATGCTTTTAGAAGACATGATTCACATTCATGGTTCAAATGTTGTCTTATGGAACTTAGTCACAGATCAGATGTGTGCCAGCATGATATAGTCCCAAAGATTAACCAACAAAGAAGTCCTTTTCATAGAAAACCACCAGTTTCGTCACATATTAATTTTGCTTCCTATTTCCCTCCAAATTCCAGAAAATTAATGAATTACCGAAATTAGACTGCAACATGAACTATAGAGATGAAAAAGACATACATTAATTTCTTTGGAATCATCTTCATCTATCCTACTTGGCTTCATTTTAGTGTAGTCCACTGGCAAGTCCCAGCAGTCACCCTCATTCAGCTGGTAACAGCGGTTGTTCATCACGGCTTGTCGTTGTGGGGACATTGGCTCCAGTGGGGTCAAAATGGTGCAGCAACCATCTCGCTGCCTCTGCTTGTTCATGCTCAGATCCAACGTCCCATTTTCATCGACTTCCATATCAGGATTCTGTCAAAATAAGAAAAATATTGTTAATTCAGCTTCATACTTGCAAACTGCTACCTCTTCCTCAATCTGATTGCCTAGCAGAATGATAAAATGCTTTTCCATTCCTGTATAGATTGTAAGCATTGAGCCCCCTCCTACACATAGCATGATGCTGTTACACAACATTAATGCTGTTAAAGTATATTTCTTTCTGAATGGCTAATTTGATGTTTGGGGGGAAAGGGGAGAATCTTCAGAATCCCCTTCTGCCACCCAGCACATCAGTGCAAAATCAGATACATAAAGGAGAAAGCTCTAAAGGTTTTTTCTTGCCATTGTCTTTATGTTCTTGATTTATTCTGTGACAGGTGAAGCAACCTGTGAGGTAACATCTGCATAATTCTTGTTTTCAGTCCTGGCATGCATCTGGGTGATTAGAGAAACAAAAAACAGCTAACATCAAATAATCTTTGTTTCTTTTTTTCTTTTACATTAGCAGTCAGTGCTTGAATAGATAATGTCAGAAAATTAAACAGGGAGGTAGGGTACCAAAAGAAGTCCTTTTGGAAACCATTTGTCAATGAGGAAATGCATTTAAGTTTCACAGCTCCTTCCCTGCAGATGAACACGTATTAACAATTCATGTATATATTCTGACAATAATTTGTTCCAATTTCTGTGACAATTGGTACTGTGAAAAATGGGATGAGTATGGGCTCTTTTGCAGAAACAAACAAGTGTTGACTATTATGTTAGATAAGGAGAAATAAGATATCTTAAAATGAACACAAAATTTAAAAACAAGGACAGATAACATATGGGCATAAAAATGTCTATAGAGAATCCCTCATCTTTCCAAAAATGAAGTGTTCCATGAGAAATTTGGTTTCAAAATGAATGTGAATCTGACTGACTCCCTGTATGTCTAGTGACTTTCTTTCCTCTTGAGTAACAACAGAGCTGCAGGAAACCACTGCAAATGCAAATCTCTCTTTCTGAATTACTGCCTTTTGTTAGAGCTTATATCTAATTGCTGCTATCTGGCTAATTTAATTTAGAAAGTATTTGTTTATCTCCTCAGACTCATTCCTTCAGCTGCAATATAGTGACACATTAGGAAAGAGGCCCTTTCTGGCTTAGAGGCAGATTTTCAGCATTGTATTCCAACTTCTCCCATCATACTGAATAGAGAAGAACTGCATTTATTTACATGAGAGAGAGATTTCCCTCTTGAACAGTATTAAATCAATTAATATAAAAAGCAGCATTTGAAAACAAAGTCCATTCTAGCTTGGAGCATGAATATTACTAATATTTACTGCTACAGGTTTAGTTTGTTTTGAATGATCACAACAGGAGACGGTTTGCACAGTAAGGGAAAGCAAACCTTTGTCTATAGGAGAAGAACAGAACATGTCTGCCAGCTCAAAATCTCTACAAGCAGAATAAAAATGTTTCCTCTGCACTGCATCTGTCGGCTCAGCCATCTAGTGGTCTCCTGTAGGCAACACTGTACTGTTTGCTTGTGCGTGTTAAATAGTCATTTTTGAACAGCTATCAGAGCCAAAATTTTAAAGTTAAAAATAAAAACTCCTAAATCTTTAACAAATGTTAATAGTGCACTGCTTTTCTTCATACAGAAAGATTAATGACAAAAGCTTTTATTTGTATCTGTGACTGCCATTTTACAATATACTGAGGCTGTATGAACATATAGTACAGCAGTCACTCTGCAAGACTGTTACGCACATTTTAAGTCACCTGTATTGGAGGATTTGTTTATTTCAAATATATCATGCATTGACTTAAGAACTCTGGTATCACAGACAGGCAAGAAATTATAACATACAGCACCACAGATTTCTCTGCACTGAATCTTACAAGCTTAGGTCCCATTTGTGACTTTTAAATGAAAATGCAGAGTTAAATCTTAATCCTTTTGCCAAGTGTATGAACCAGACTGCATTTTGCAAAAAAAACCCAATACCCAAACAGTAGTGAAATTAGTACCACTTGAGTAATCCAAACATCTTTTATAATTATAGTAAGAGACAAATTTAAAAAAGGAGTACATGGTATCGGTATCATTAGTTTATAAAGCATCATGATTTCCTGTGATACTTGTGAGCAATTTGTATCTTTCTTTTGGTATTTTTTCCTCCCTGCTTTAAGCAGACCCACCAAATTATGTTAATTCTGAGGGAAAAAAAAAAAGGCAAGATGTACTAAAGCTTTTCTCTCAATCGGGGCCACAGAGCAAGTACAGTTAAGAGAAATCTTCATCAACAAACAGATTTACTAATTTTTACCCTTGCACAGAGATCCTGAGGCTTAGTGGAGAGGTTCTGAGGCATCTCCCTGCAGCGGGTGGAGAGATTCAGAATAGCAGTAGCAGCCATGTGTGCTGCCTCCATGTCATGAGTATAGTCAAAGCTGCTCTTGCTGCAGGTACTGCTGGCACTGCTGCCTCCACCACAACTCATATTGCTGCTGCTGCTAGGGGCATAACTGCTTGTTGTGCTGCTGGTTGGACTTGAATTCTTACAGTAGCGTTTAGCTGTGGGAAGAAATATGACAAGGATGACTCAAAAAGAAGGAGCATTCTGCATAAGTGAAGAGGAAAACAAACTGCTGGAGGTGAAATTTATAATGAGGAACAGTAACCAATGCCAAAAAAAAAAAGCCCGCAATAAGAATGATGGCTGTATTTCTTGATTTCTCTTTGTGAGTTTTATATGCTACATGTGTGAGACCGTATGAAATAACCTCCTGTAAAAATCTGCATGACATGATCATGAATTGTTCTGACAAACAGGCTGGATTTATAAAACAATAAAAACACAGAAACACTGCTTTTACCCCACATATATAGTCAGACAAAAGGTACAATCTGCTCAGCTCATTCATTTTTATTAATGACAGGCAATGTAACACTATGTGACCTTTTCCTATTTACATGAGGAACTGTTAGTTTAAGGCCTAGAACTCCCCAGAGTTACTGGAGATCAAACCCACTTCAATGCTGATGAGCTTGGTCTCTGGGCCACAGTACCACCCATATTTCCTCAAACACCTCATGCTTCCTAAAAGCTTTATCTCCTCCTACACCACAGGCAAATATGGCACTGGCCATCCCAAAGACAGGAGCACAATAGGAGAAAAAAGGTGGTTGTCATGTGTTAGTTTTACCATGACTAGCACAAAGGCAGAAGCAATGGCTGTTTAAATGGCAACAACAGGAACAAGTGAAAAATCCTCCCCTCCCCCTTTAAACAACCTGAGCACCTACAACTCTTCATAAAGCTGGTAAGGACCAGAGCCCCCCCTCCCTGCTCCCACTGCGGGCAGTGATGCCCAGCTGTGCTCTGACTGACACAAGCCACAGGTGGTCACAGAAGAGCCAAGGCACTGACAGTGCTCATGTCCAGCCTATCTAAACACAAGGCAGCACTGCTGCTGCTTTTAAGAAAAGCTCCTTGCAGCCAGAGGTATTACCGCAGTAAGGGCAAGCAGCCCTATTAGCCCACTTATTTCCCCAACCCTCTTCCCAGATGAGCTGTTTTAAGAGTGTTTATAAAAATGCAAGAAAGTGTGAGCTTGTCTCCAAAATGTAGAAGTTTATGTATTTTCAGAAAAAAAAATAAAAGTCAAGGTCAGAGGATACATCCATGCATATTACAGCAACTGCTTTCCCTTAAGATGGAAATATATACTGCAGAGATCATACCTTATAGCACAGTGTAACAATAACCAACTAGCATGCTGATTAGAGAGCTATACAAAAAAGGTCAGGCCCTAGACAGAGCTCTTGTGTGATGGGCTCCATTTAAATGCCAGGCTCTTCACTTGTATTTGTCTGAACAGACATACATATAATAATCTGCTCCCATGAGCACAGCCCATTTGTGAACCATGGGCTGCTCTGGTAGGCAGACAGGGTTCAAAAGAAGAATCTGAAAGCAAAATGTCTCTGCTAGAGCTTATGTCATCTTCCTTTCTCTAAAGAACTGAAAAAAATCATGGCATTATTTTTACTGCAAAGGAAATAGTGTTTTACTTAAATCATAACAGATGGAGTTTTCTCAGGAAAGCCACATAATGCACAGGGTGTGATTTTTTTCAAGTGAAGTGAATGCTAAACATTCATCACATTTTTTTTTTTGTTTTGAACACATAGTAGCACTACACTAGCAGGCTATCCACTAATAATAATTTTGTGAACTGTTCCTCAAGAGTTTCATTATTAATATAGTAGTCAGTGGTGGTCATTAAAAATTCAGCATTTATCCATTGTTACTTTGTTACAGTATCCAAGACATGCAAGAATTTTCCTATACTTAAGGAAGCAAGTAATTGAATAATTCACTTTTTACTGTGTTATGTTAACACAGCAAGCACTCTGTACCACTGAACTTGCCAAATTAGAACTATCTTTCAAAAATCATAGGAACAAATAAGACTTCTGTAATTTTCAAAAAATGTTAGGCTTGTTATGGCAGGTCACATTTAGACAGACATAAGAGACATATTACATGTGAAATCATATATGTATATATATGAGAATGTGTGCTAAAGAGAGGGAGGGAAAGAGGCAGCTTTTATACGTAGGACTAACCATCAGAAACTCATGCAGGCTCTGATATGGGCTCCTCTGTGGCCTTGGTCAAACTACATTATCCCTTGAATTCATTTTCTCTATAAACAGAAAGTTGCTTCTAAAATTTAGTTGTGTTGTGATTCACTTGCAAAACACTTTGAAGATGTAAAGTGCTATAAGCATGCTACACAATTATTAGCTTTCAGGTTACCAATAATTTAAGCAAAACTTATTTGGAGAGAAATGGCCATGGTTATTTAACTTTACTGCAGCTGTACATTTGAAGATGAGTCACATAACCCAGACTGTTCATTTCACATTAGCTTTTCAAAGAAACAAAGATCATTGATTTATAATGAATAAAATCAATCTGTTCACTAATGAAGGGAAAGGTGCATTGTTTCAATACCAGGTAGTTCTGCTTGATACAATGCCCACCCCTGTGGCACCAGGTTCACGAAGCTCTGCCGTCCATCTATGCTTTGTAATCCAGAGTGAAACCAAATGTGAAGAACACCTTCCCCATTAACAACAGACACAGGTCTAACCAGCTGCATACCTAACTGGGCTTCCATCAGATTATGCCCAGGGGCTGATTACAAAGAACCTCTCAAAGTCTAAAGGCCTCTCTTACTAATTAACAACGGGGGAGTGGGAGAGATCCCAAACATGAAAAAGACAAAAGGAAGGTATTTGGACTGGAATTCAGCTCTGCCCAGGTACCTTCATCCCCAATATTGTCTAAATACTGAATGTTTTAGTAAATTAATTACAGTTTCAACACTTTTTCTGACTTGTACAATAAAAGATTCATCTCACCTAATTTCAGGTACCTGACCTAGTCATTATAGGCTTCCTATACAGGCAGTAGAAGAAAATAGGAACTTTCAGGGCATGATTCACCTGACCAATTTTAAACAAGCACTTCAGGAAAAGATAAATTAAATCAGAGAAGCATCTACCCTTCTTGACTCTGAACTGGGTGCCAAACTCAGCTGCCGGTGCCAACATTACAAAACTCTGAATATGATCAGATGAATCCCACTCATAACATTTTTCCAGTGTTTTGATAGTATGACCCAGACCTATTGGCGGGATGACAACAATTTCTGCCATCACCTAAGCAAGTGGAAGTGTTGCCATCACCACTGCCTGCCGTGTCCAGCTTTTCCTATGTTTACTGCTGTGTACTATAAGCCCAGCATCCAATACACTATGCAACTGGTTTCAAATGAAAAACAAGCCCAAAAATAAAAAATTTCTCAAGAACTGCTAGATCACCCTACTCAACAATCCAAAGTATACATTTTCAGTTCGTTTTTTAGTAAACCATATTGTAAAAAAAAATCAAGGAAACAATTCAAAGGTGCTATTTATGTTTGTGTCACTCCCAACTCTACACTTACTGATATAATCCCTTTCTCTGATGATGAAAATACCATAGTAGCTGAAAATTAAAAAAGAATTGAGATGTGAAGCTATTGATTTTTCATATCCTTAAGACTACTTCTCTCATATAGTCAGAACTAAAGCATTGTTTACCTGCACATTCCCTCCAAAACCTTAGATGCACTTTTGGGGTTTTTTTTGACTTTTCAGAACTGAATCTGCTTTTATATAAACATGCTTTACTGACATGCATAATAGGTGTGCTCTCTGACCTCCATAAAGTCTTTAGTAGCAATCATTAATTTTTTTATATACAAATATAAAACCATCTAAAAATACTGTGGCATTTTTTGAAGTGGCTCTTTTAAGTGAAGAGCCTCTTCCTGAAATCTCTTTCATATTCAGTTATTTACAATAACTGTCAGCAAAATCCTTGCTCCATTGAAAGTCAGTGCCGAAATGTTTTAAAAATTTCAGTTTGCCCAGGATTTCAGTTCATCATTCTAAGAATTCAACTGATTTTCCTGAGCCAATTTAAGCCAAATATGTTGGAGTACTTCTGAAATTTCAGAGATGTGAATACTAGAAGTTTCATGAAAATCACTAACAGGGAAAAGACGAACTCAAAAATCAGGCCCCACCTCTGGGACCATGTTGGCAGGTCCATCTGGCCAAACAGCACACACATCCCTTGGAACCAGGTGCAGTGTGCACAGTGTCCAGCACAGCCAGCAGTGTGGAACAAAGGCGCACAGCAGCCTTTGCTGGCAGCGACCTGCTCCGGCGTTAACGGGCTTCCGCTGCTCCCAGCGCACACGAGCCCCCTATGCTTGCTACACCAGCATGAATCACAGGTATCACTGTCCCTCAGTCCCCTCTGCCTCACATTACTGAGCACTGAAGCGACCTACTCCCAGTCCTATAGCCAGGAAAAATTCCTATTTATACCAAAGGAAGATGGGTGTGCATAAAGACAGCGACCTGTCTCAACATAGCCTTTTATTATTTAAGGCCACTGTAAACTTGTGCTTAATGCTACATGTATTTTCAAAATCTGGTGATTTGGGAGAAAAAGTGAAGTCTGTCATTATTTATTGAAAAAGGGGCCTTAAATGAGAAAAATATGCATCTGTTGCTCATGCATCAGTAATTTGATCTGAAAATAAGCTTTTTCACAGGAACCCTAGCAGTATTGTGATGCTTTCCTTTCTGCAAGAGTAGACAGAATACATATGCAATATTTAATACCTAATTTACCTTATACTAATGTATACTCATATTCTGCCTAATCTCAGTTACAGTTAGTGCTTTACTTCTTATGCTGTTCAAGTCCTTATTCTGATAAAGACAAATAAGACTAAGGTATGAGGAAAAAAAAAGGACTTTTACTAAAAATAGGTTTCCTTTCACAACCCTCTTCCTTTGTGCTATAGTGCAAGAATATGTCTATTAATTCTATGAGAAAGGAAAATATCCAAAATATCAGACATATGAAGGCAAGAGCCAAAGTAATTTTCTATTTGTTCATTAACTACATTAAAATGTCAGTCTGTGTTCAGCAATAGCATAAATTGCTCTGTATAGTATGTTTCTTTCTGTTTTCTTAAACAAAAAATCTGACACCTGCCTGATATTTCTTATAGTAGTCACTGAGTGATATCACATACCTAAACAAAAAAAATAAACTGCTAACACTCAAAAAGAAAAAAAAAAAGTATGGTTAATTTTATATATATATATATATGCATGCATATATATATATGTATATATACAATAGAATATATATGTATATATAAATGTATTGTTCTGAAAAATTCCTGATGTCTTCAAAAGCTACAATTCTTCTTTATCCTGTAGTTCATTTTTCTCCCCTAATAAAAAACCTCTCGCCTGACTGATTCCATCCATTGTCTTCTCCTGAACTGAAGCAACTATCAGGCTTCTCCTGAACATTTTAAATATGTTAGCTTTTCCAGAGAATTCAGCCAGTGTATTTGTGGGGACAAAATAAGCAAAAATGCCTCTTTAAGTATATAGCAGTGATTTCTGAAGCACAATGAGGCCTAGGTTTTCTTCTTCCACATCCCCACAAAGCAAGTATGTTATCTTTCTGGGTTACCTGAACTGCTGCATGGAGCTGAGAATCTTAATGTGACCCTTGAGGCCAGGTCTCCCAGACAGTAACATAAGGATTATCTCTGTTACTTAGCTTTTACTGCCATCTCAATACATCCCAGGAGCTTAATAGCTGGAGATGTCTTTTGCCAGTGCAACAGTCCTGAAGCAAGCACCGTATAAAAAACATTTATTTTAAAAGGCCTTTAAAATAACTTACATATGATAGCATTCCTCATAATACTGTATGAACATGAAAACATGTCTTATTTGTATGATGTTTACATATACAACAACATGATTAACTGCAAACTTGTCTCTCATGTATAAGAGTGTGCACCTCCTACCATCATATCCTTTGGGGGATATATCCCTGGATTGCACCTTGGGAGCTATGGCTCTCTTGCCATAGGCATGGTTGTCATAACTGTTATATTCAAACGAAGTCTTAGAGTATTTCTCTAGTTCCTTGGCCAAGTTGGAGCGGGGTGTGGTGGTGGGGACATTGTTTCTGTAGCCATACTGAGGGATCTCCAATTGCTTAACAAAGCACATGGGCCTAGAAATTAAAGATATGTACAGTTTGTTAGATGCAGTTCAGTTTACTATGTTTGTGCATAATTTATAGTTCAGATTAGAAAATCTTAGTTATTTCTTGTACTCAAGAGACAGCAATATATTATTGCATTTCCTTAGTTTGGTTATTTTCAGCAGACAAACAGTATTTATTTCCTTGAACAAAGCCTAGAAAAACTTAATTCTAATGCCGCTAAGTGTATCCTGCAGCTAAAAGTATTTTAAAGTTCTGTTTTAAAATACTTCAGGGTTTCCCTTTCCTTTTGTAATTGCACCACAAAGCAATTTTTTTTTTCTTTTGGGAGGTGAATTAAAGAGGGGCAAGCAGACTGACAGAAGAAGTTTGGATGAATTCTTTAAATATCAAAAAGAAAAAGTAGATCGGGAAGCTCCACCTAATTTATGGCGTTTCCTCCTTATTTCTTCCAACAGAGTTGTATGCTGTTTTCCTCTGTGTTTTCAAAAGCAACTACTTCTGTTTCATCCTTCAATATACAAATCCATGTTCGTCTTGAGAAGAGTCTCAGAAGCCCTGTCAACTCTGAGCTGCTGCCTTGCAGGTCCTGCTCATCCTTAAATGCAGGTTCTGGCAGGAGCTGCAATTCCTGACACACAGATGCACGCCTCAAGGAAGGTCCTGAGCATGAATACAAAATAAAACTGTTTCAGTTAAATATCTCTTTCATTTAGGATGAGCAAGGACAGTCAGAAGAAGCCCTGATTGATGTTACTCAGTCATTTGAGAAACTTGTGAAATCTCAGTGAAAGAACGCTGCAGTGAATGCCACTGTCACACCATCTTCTGCATGTGGACATCAGCTCAAAGTCATCAGCTCAAAGCAGGCAAACGAAGGCCAGATCCTGCAAACCCTACCTATATAAGTGTTACATGACTGGGTTGTAGGAAGCAATGGCTGCACAATGCTGCATGTCTACCTGCTGCACATAGTAGGAGGTGAGGATGATGAACAGCACACCTGAGGTGCTTCTGGTGGAATCAAGAAACATACATATTTTTCTTATTTTTCTTTTTTCTTCTTTTTTTTTTCTGTATTTATAACCAGAGGAAATGGAAGGAACAATCATAGGAACATAAATTCAGTTGAGATCAGAAGTGTCATCATGGTGACTAACAAAGTGAAATGTACTCAATAGTAAGAAACAGGTTTAAAATATTATATCATTTTTTTCTGAATGAATTTATTATCCTAAAATTTATTCAGGATATTTATGTAAAGATCACCCAAAAAATCATATTAGTCATACTATTCCCTTTGATTTATGTATGCTTATTCCTCTAGACACTTCTTCCTCACAAAATACAGTGGGCTTATTTATACAATGAGCTGATATGAATAATAGTTTGATCCCGTTTCAAGATAATCTATATTTAACCAAAAACCTGTAATTCAGATCCTGAACATTTGGTGCAAATCCAAAATTTCAGTGGAATAAAAGTCCTATGAATTTGATTTCTTTTTAAGTAAGAACTTTCAAATGCAGGTGGAATTGAAACTGGGATGAAGACAGATATTCAAGATTTACTCTTAAAACATTTCCGTCTGCCCATCAATTTCCTGTACACAAATATTATAAATAGCTGTCAAGTTCATCATAAATACTTCAATGACTTAAAAGTAAAAGGGAAGCAAGAGACAAGATGAAAGAATTATCTGAGTTGCCTATAAAACCTGAAACATAAGGCAGCTCACAAGTGAAGTTAAGATTGCAGAACAATCCTAGGGAGTTTACCAGCAAACTGGATGCTACTTTTGAGCAGTTGCCTTCTATGGCAACTGACTTCAGTGGCTTCTCTGTAATGAGCAGTGGTAAAAGCCACTGCATTTTTGATCTGTCTTTTTCCATCAAGTGAGAAACTGTTTTATTCCCTCAAAGAGTGGATTTTTTTTTACTAATGGGATTTGAAGAACTCTTCTCTAAGAAACCTCTGTGGGATGTTGTATGCCAAGCTGTGCAAACTGAATTAGGGGCAGTTAAGACAAAGCCCAGTAAAAACAAATCTGTGGAAGGAGAGCATAGTCAACAGGAATGATGAAAAATCTTCTGTAGATGTGAACCCTAATTCTGTGTTCCCAGTTCCACGGAAATGCTGGTTTTTGAAAAGACCATCAAGATTAGATGAACTTTTAAGAGAATATTTGAAGAATGGTGTTGATAGTACAGTAGAAAACTTTAAGTACTCCAATCAGTTCTTAAATCTAGAAGGCAGCTAAAGACTGAGAACTATGGGATAAGCAGAAAATTCTGGGAACTAAAGCTGCAGCATTTCCTCCATGCTCTTTGAGGCAGCTGGGAGGGATGTACCTATCCCAGCCCACAGACATTACAGTATCCATGGAGAAATTCTGCAGCTTTTGGGACAACATCAGCATAAGGCTGGTGCAATCATGCAGAAGTCTGATTGCTTTACATGCATCCTTCACACTTCAGCTCCTTGGAAATAATATTTTTCCCACCCACATATCTCAAAAGAGAAGACAATAGCACAAAGCTGGATGCAACTTCAGATAAATGCAGAATCCTATATGGATGAAGAAAAGGAGTATAATCATATAAAATTGGTTAAAGGTCCCTTCCATATGAAAATTTAGACAATTCTCTTTTTCTTCTCTCTGTCCTTCCTGTCAGAGAATGGGGGAACAAAGAACTAAGCCTGATGCTATTTTGGAATCTAAGCTATACCTAGTACTTTTCCAAGTGTCCTGCCAAAAGTCTACCAGTTTGGTAATGCAGATAGGGCTTCTGGTTTAATTTAAACTGATATTTACTAGTAAAAGCCTGCTGAAAAAACCAAGACTTACCGGTAAATATTAGTTTATTCCCAAAAGATACCAACTTTTTTCACACTGTTCTTAGACTTTGCACTCCAGCAGTCATCTTTACACCAAACAATGCCTAAGACAAAAATGAGCTTTTCAGCTTTACATGTATTTGCCAAAATAATTACCAACCCTCCCCCATGAAAACTGAGTGGGAAAAATACACTGTGAGAATTGGATCCAGAAGCCCTAATTCTAACTCTTCTTTAAAGGAGATATATATGTATATACAATGTATATAAATATAAATTCTCAGATTAGGTGAATGTGTGATGAATTCTGCATAAGAATAAGTATTATAGTGATTTCTAATACCTTAAAACCCGATCTGATGCCTGGTTTGATTTTGACACATCACAGTTCTGATGCTTCTCTTGAGCTTTAGCCAGTTTCTCTGCTGCAGCAATAGGACATCCAGAGAGGCTGCAATTACAGAAAGGAAATTTAATTGTCTTGTCCTGCATAGTTTCACATTATAGCACTGATCCAATTACTCCTTCTCCTCCTTAGCCAGCATCAGGAAGAATCTGAAGGAAAAGGATTTCCAAAAATGTTTTTGATCATGTCTATTTTCTTTAGAATAGACTTCTTTTCTTCTGCTTTCAAAGTTGCATGGTAAATCTTACATCTGCTCTTCTTCTCTCAGAGTACATGGGTAGATAATTCATGGATGTCAGCCAGGGAACATACCAGTAGGAGAGGAGAATATAAACTGGAATCTACTGTGCAGCTCTGCTAGCAGACTTGTGACCTTTATGCATCTACAAATGTTGCCAATGAAATGGCTCCTGAAGACAATTAAATGACAACACCATATAGGCCAAATCTTGTGCTGCTTCACACCTCATTCAGCTCCATTAACTCCAATCTTTTTGCTAGGCATATAAATGAGTGCAAAATTTTGCCTTGGGTTGCTAAATCTACATGTCAACTGCTAGTGTTTGTTCATGAATTTCAGCCACTAAAGTATGCTTTCTAATAGTAGATGACGTAAAATGAAAAGCATTTCTGCTCTGAAAATTCAATTAAATTTGCTAATGCTGAACAATTATTGAAGTGGCAATAATAAGCCTGATTCTTATGGAAGATTTAGAACTGAGAAAAATAAATATATTGATGCCAGCAGATGGTGCTCTTAGTGAAGCTGTAAAACCCTGTGACCTGACAATGGAGGGTTCCTTCCCTTGTCATAGTCTATTGCACGCTTATGTGACCGCAGATCTCTGTGCTCTCCACAGGAATAGAAATTAAAATGAAAGGCAAATCAGTGTATTCCCAGATGTTCCCTTCTTTACAGGAAATAAATGGCAAAAAAAAAAAAAGAAAAAAAGAAAAAAAGTGAAGTAGAGCAAAAGCCCCAAAAGCTGCAGAAGGAGGTGAGCACAGACTGCAGGGTGCTCCCCCCTGCCCTCCCTCACTGCCCTAGTTCTGCAGAGGGTGAGGGAGCTCCGTGCAGCTCTGGAGCCATGCCAGGGGGCAGCTGCGCTCCACTGACATGCTCCTCCTCAGACACCTCAAATATTCTAGTGGATATTCAGCCAGAAATGAATGCTGCTTCAAGCAGCAGTAATTCCCATAAAGCCTTCTCAGAGGTTTCTGCTGCATCTACTAGCAGCGTCACTGCAGGGAAGGAGCACCAGAGCTTATTGCAGGCAGGCTGGTACCTACAAGAGTCTTCTGGGGAAATGCAGCTGATAGGAGGGGCTTGGTAAGACTGAATGTCCAGTGCCTGTACTCCCTTAAGCCTACAATTAACAGTAAAAAGGAATCCAATAACAGGAACATTGCACAGTTCCTTTTACCCTCTTATCCTCTTAAATTGTAAAGGAATAGGCAAGATTTTATTATTGTTCTGTGGGAAAACTATGACATGCAGAACACTAAAGTAACATTTTCAGAATTCTTTTGATGGAATTTAATTTGCAATAGCATCCCTTCTTTAAGAATCTATTACTAATCTTAGGAAACTATGGAAAAGATGCTTTTTTCCTTGATTTCTTTTTTTTACTAGAATACTTACTTCTATTATTTATGCCTTTTCATTTTTAAGTGTAATGAGACATGTTCTTGATTTTTCTTAAACAGCCAAGATTCTCATTCATCTTATTCAGTTTTAGCTGAATAAGTACTTAGGGATTAAGACTGTGGTCAGTAAGAAAGCTAACGCTGTGTATTTAAAATGCTGCTTCTCAGGTATTAAAAAACCCCAATAATTTAGGATTAGAGTATGTTTTTTCCATGCACTAGAGAAAAATCTCTGAGGAGAGTAAAGTGTGAGAACAAGAACTCTGTCCTAGTCCTGATGATGTTGAAAAAAATCTTCTTTCTCCCTGCAACACACCCATGAGGAGTCATACCACTTGTTTTGTACAACTGCTGTTCAGCAAATATCAAAATAAAAAGAAAATAAAGTCCACTCAAAAACCTAAGGATGCTTAAAATGTCTTCCGTGGATCAATTCATCCATACTACAGCAAACGCACTCTCATTCTCCTCAGAAAATACATGAATAAATGTTACTCCTTAAAATGGATAAAGCACACGAAGCACCATCTGTCAATCCTCAGAACAGAACAACGACACACACTCACTCCCCCCCACCAATGGACTGCTAGAAGGGCTGCAGTTGGGAGGCACTGTTCCCTCTAGATTGGTGTCCAGCGACGGCATCCTTACCTTCGGTGGGAATTCCTGTTGCTATTTACGTGGCCCCGGCCTGTGCAGCCTGGTGTAGGACACTTAAGAACATTTTCATGCATGGCAAGAACTTGACAAGGAGAGTAAGAGAAAACAGCAGAGTATGAAAACAAGAAAAAAAAATCAAATCCCAGTATATATGAAACCATTTTAAAACAAAGCAGGATTCATTAACAACCAGCATTCCTCAAAATACACGTGACACACATAGCCAATAAAGCCTGATGAAGAAACTAAGTATTGTGACCCTATGCTCATTAACACAGGGCAACAGTGAAAGTTATGGAGGTTACAGAACCTATAAACAAATGCATCTCTGGTGCAACAGTGAAGCAGAAGACGCCCAACATCTTCTTCATACAAAACCACTGAGCAAAGATCAGCTCAACAGTAAAGGGTGAGCTAGCAACCATACAAAAACAAAATTACAGACTGGAAAAACTCTTTCAGGAAATGTATGTATTCTTAATACATAGCTTTATAAACACAGTATCAAACTCATGAGCTGAAAATCTGCTCTCAAGTTATACTGGTAGGACATTGAATTATTTGAAACACACCTCAGTACAACCCTGAACAGAATTTAACCCTAACTATAAGCCAGCCCGATTGAGCTAGGGGCCAGTTCTGCTTGCTTCCACATAGATATATCACTCATATCTACATAGTGAGCAGAATGGATCCTCTATTTTTCACTTGTATTCTCTACATATGTGATTTTTTTTTTTCAATATACTAAGAACCAAAATTAAGTACTTAAAAATTGAGGGATGGCAGAAAAAAATGTAAAAAAGAAAAAAGTGGTACAAGCTTAAGCAAGTAGACTGATTTACATCTGCATCCACTGCAAGCTGGATGGAAAACTTACTCCAAGGCTGCTCAGAGCAGTACCCCTCTAAATCATAAAGCTCATGCTATGAAGGGCCAAATTATCAAGAACTTTTTGGGAACGCTGAAGAGTTTTTTATGACATGAGGCATATCTGAATCCATGTCTCGGAGCTGGATAGCAGTACATCACTCAATGGGAAAAAGGCTATCCAGCCCTTGTGAAGTTCTCATTTTCTCACACAAGAAGTGGTCTGGAAGCCTGTATTTAGTTCTCACTCAAAAAAAAAAAAAAAAAAAAAAAAAAAAAAAAAAAAAAAAAAAAAGAAGATCTAATAAAATCAGTAGATACGTTGACTGAGTTAAGAACTGAATAAAAGCTGTTCAGAGACTTGAGAATTAAACCATGTATACTCATTTAAAGATAATCATCATCATCATCACCCCATCATCAGTGTGATAAAATGTGTATAGATGCAAAAGCTTCACTCTGAAATTCCTAATATTTAAAGCTGTTGTTGAAACATGCTTCACAAGGCCAACATCACAGGAAAAAAAAAGATGAGCTCACCTTTGTCATTTTAGTAGGTACAAGAGCATGCAAACAGTTTAAAGCTATATTCTTCTTTGATTTGCAAAGTCTTCTAAAGAGCTTTTTATTTACCATTTGAAAAAATTATAGAACTTTGAGCAACTGAATAAATATTTGTGTTTCAGAAAATTACAGGGTCTTGGAAAGCAGAGAAATTACTTCATTTTTTCTACTGTATTCAGAGACCAACCAACCTACAGCAAAGTTTCCTAAAGCACTTCCTCATTACTTTACTTCTGGAAGAAGCCACTGTACCAGGAAAGAGGAGACTTGTTATGTCTGCCACTCTTGCAGTGCTAATCTACTTCTGTTTTCCTGTCCATCAGAATGTACTTTCCTTTGGAAACTGGGGACCATTTTAGTTCTGACCGTCTTTACAACGCTTCCTTAAGGCTGTTGCAAATTCATTGAGGTTAAGGCTAGAAGTGCTAATGGACAGTGAGGATTTTAGGTCCATATGGAATGGAATCCACAACTCCATTGTAAAACTGGCGTGAAAGAGAATTGGATCTTAGCTAGACACTTCCTGATGAAAACCAGCACAGAGTAATTAGCTTCAACAGAACTATGCTGATTTCACCAGCCATGGAGGTGACTTCCAGAAATGAAGCCCTTTGCCTTGAGGTGGGTGTCCATGAGCTCATATGGGTGAACTTCCTATGCAGAGAATTTGCTGACATGGCAGGAAGTTCCCCCCATGTGACTGAGAGGGGTTGTTTGCTCAAAATCCTGAGTTCTGTAGCTAAGTAAACAGCCAAATTATTATTTTTTATAATATGCACTAGTTTAATATAAATTATGTTTCAGACACAACAATAACAATGGAAAGGGTTTGCAAGTTTTTCAGGAATAATTATTCCTGTACAAGACAATAAGGACAGTTGATGTGACATTAGCACGCAGAAGCAAAAGCAGTGCACATCTTCTGGAAACCTTTTTCTCTGTTGACTAAATTATGTCTATTAAAAAATAACCTAGGATTCTCAAAATCAAAGAATACAGCTTTAAAAGTTGTTCTTTTAGTGTAAAGTTAGTAAAGAATGAAAATGATGGAATAAAGGAAAAGGTATAACACAGAACAGTTGACTAACTTGAGACAAACCATACTGAAAAATGAAATTAATTTTTTAAATAAAAGGTTTAAAAAGCATGCTAGAAAAGTTTTTGTAGTTTTATCCCCAGTTTCCATGAAAGAATGTGAACTTACTTTCTGGAGGGACCCTATCTTTGTGTGGGCATCCTGACAAACTGCGGTGATGGGGGTAAAGCCCCGTTACATGGCCAGTTCCATCACACCCAGGGGTAGGACATTTGCTCTCTTTCTTTTCTGTTCTTGAGGGATCTATAATTTACAACAAATGTGTCAAGTGAATGAGTCTTTTCACATTTCTGTAAGAAGGTTCATTTAATCACGTCATTTACTCTTTGGTAAATGTTATTATGAAAACTGGAAAAAAAACCCCTTCTACTTCTCATCATACTTCTGTCACTTTTATCCTGTTATCTTCTTCTCAGACTGCAGGCTCCCATGATCACGGCTATATCCATTCACAGTGATTGGAAAATGACCTTTTTATAGCAAAGCCCCGCACCATTGTCAATCAATGTTCTGCTGGCAAGCATTAGCTCAAGGGTGAAAGGTCATTTGGAAACTGTTTAGCTGGAGTTTCCCTTCTTTACATTCTTATTTGCTGCATGTGTTAAGGTCTGCAAATGTACTGTCATAGCTGTTCAATGTCCTGAAAGTAGCAAACCCAGCTCTTCAGCATAATGATTCCACAAAAATCCCTTTTCCAAGGCACAATAGGAAATGACTCTTGCTTTCTTTAAATTCCTTACAAAATGGTAAAATTACATAAATATCCCTTCATCTTCAATAAATTATGGTGGAGTAAACATTGTAATCAGAATTACTGAAAGTATCGCTTGCATGTAAATCTGGGCCATTACCAACATGCATATGTAACATTTGAATATTCATATGCTTGAAAGGTTAATGACCTTTTAGAATGTTGTTGGATCTTCTGCCTACAAATCAAAGAAAAGTCTAACTAGACATTTTTTCCACAAAATAAAGTTTTCTGCCAATGATGTAATGGAATACTGCTGACATTAATCCTTATTTAGAAATTTCTCACATAACTTCATCTGCTTATTTCTTTTAATAGAACATCTGTAGAACATCTATTCTTTCAGACAAGCACATGATACAAATTACATCTTATCATCTTGACCCCAGTTGCCAGGTTTCAGACATTATTGCTGATTTTCATATCAGTATTAAAGGGATAAAATTCAGGATATTCAAACTGCTACAGTTTTGGCTCAAGATCACCAACATCTTTTTTAGTCCATTATTCCTTTCAACACCCAATCTAAACTATCCTCATTTAATAATTTTATGTTGCTCTTGTAATTTCTCTGCTTCAGTATTTATGCTTTCATCTCCGTAAAATAAGATTTTGCTACTTGTTTTCCAGAAAGCCTTTTTTACATTAAATTCCAACACAGCTTCAACAAACAGAACCCTCAGTACAACAGGGGGAAATTTCAGTACTTGTGGAACCTCACGGACAACCCATTCTTTTCATCATGAATCAATACAATCCAGAGTTCATATTCTGTTTTGGACTTATCTTTCTCTGATTTACTTCTGGTAGGTTATATATATACTTTTACTTTCCAAGTTCTTCCAAAACAGCTTCATTTTACAGAAAATCTTTAGCTCCTTGTAATGACTCTCCATGTCTTAAACCCATTCTTAAAATATAATATCATACGTAAACCTTGTATTTTGCAAATAGAACCCCTAATTAGGATATATTTATTTTACTTAACTTGCATGTGGACTGTAGAACACAATTCTTTGTTCCATGCTCTTTAACAACAAATAAACATATAAATCTATCTCCAATGTGCTATACAGTTATCACAACACTCCTGGAAAGACCATAATCTCATACATCAGGAAATTGAAGAAAGAGATCAAGAAGTTAAACCCAAGGCCACAGAAGGAGCAAATGTCAGAGGAGGGATTCAAATTCCTGCCAGATAGGCCTGTGCTGAGACCACTAGAACAGCAAGCCCACAGCTACATACATACACAACTCTAAGCAACTCATCACGTCAAGTACTTTGGGATGTGTAGAAGTATTAGATAAGTGAATAGATAATGTAAATGAAATACAAATTATGTAAAATATAACAATATTCAAGGACTTCGAAAAATGTAGATGATTACTAGACCATAATGGCTTTTTAGAGACTTTAAACTAGAGGAACTTTAGCTACTCGACATTGTTAGACCTCCACCAAAGTCAGTGAAGGTATTGTAATTTAGAGCAGCTGAGGATCTAGATACTTGCATCCTACAGCATCAAGCAAATCCTGCTCTGTATTCAAGTCTACATCATAAAGTTATAGCACATATCAGAGCCTTAAGAGCCTTTATGGTCTAATGAGTCAGAAAAGATGCTGTATACTACTCTTAATGATTTCATTACTTGCATAAAATTGCACTTGCACAATTTCCCATTGCTTTTAATGGAAGACATTTGAGTAAACTTTTCACAACTTTATACGAAACACTGGATACTGTTCTGTAAATCTTCGTCTGCTATTTGGGAGAGATATTGCAGTTTTAGTGAACTCTGCAACCTTTTCTCACTCTTTGCCACAATGGAAGTATTTCCTGAGTGAAGGGTGTCAAAGGACTTTAAAAGGTTTCAAAATGCATAAATTTTAGAAGAAAACTGTTTAGAAAGCTTAAAATGGCAGGGGGAAAATGGTTAGTGGTCCCTTAATGGTTGTTTCAGTGATCTTTGAAGCCAAGAGGCAGTTCTAACTGCACACCTGTGTTCCCGAGAAAGTTTCTACCTAACTGTATCATGTATCTCCAAAGGTATCGCTTCCAGCAGTATCTGGAAGATAACTTGTGACTGGAGAACAAATGATATAAGCAACTGTCTTCCTTCAAGCTTCTTCTCTCAACAACTACCAGAATGTTTCCCACAGGTTTGTTGTTTTGTTTTGGTTTGGTTTGGTTTTTCTTGGGTTGGGGTTTTTTGTTGGTTTTTCTTGGGTTGGGGTTTTTTTTGGTGGGGTTGGTTTTTTTTTTTGTGTGTTTTATTTTGTTTTAAATAAGGGAATATTTTTTTCTTTTTATATTAAAAAGGTCAAGAATTATACACTCAATAAAATTTCATGGTCCGAACTCCCACAGTATTTGGTCCCTGGTGAGCCTTGGATCTATTACTAATTCAGCCTGCAGCTCCCAAGAAATAGGATGGTTCAAAGAACTTATAGAATTCACTAAAATAGGACATCCATACATTTCTCACTGTCAGAAATAATATAGGCTTTATGGAGATAGCAGGCCTATATGCAAAAAGGTTTTCCCAGCTATATATATAGACTGGAAAGACTGACCAATACCAGAATTTAAAAACTGTTCTAAATTAGGTTTTTTTTGGCCACATTTTCTGTGTTTTTAGAGACACATACTCACAGGAAAATGCATCCATAATAGGTCATACGTGAACAACATTTAGCACAACATCCAGATGGCTATGCAGTAATACACTAACTAAATAAAGTTGTCTTCCCCAAATGCCCAAAGTTACTACAGCATACACTGGACTATATATTTGTGGTTAGAACAAACAAAACTTCACTAAAATACATTGCAGCAGCATTTGACATCAGTAATTTACATGTTTTTCTAAAAGACTGATCATTACTTTTGTTCAAGACTGGTGAAAAATGACCAAAACTTTCTTGGATCAAGACGTTGTCTGCCTACATGAATGTCACAGGCAGAGATTTATTTAAAAAGATAAAAATGCCCACCATCTTAATTGTAGAAAGCAAACCAAATATTTTTGCAACAAATATAAGATAAACTTAGTCCCTGTTTAGCATCTCCCAAGAAATACCATGTCCTAAACTTCCACTAAAGTCAATGGGAATCAGGGGTGTTCAGTGAATCTCAGGAGGTATTGAACACTTAATACAACATGGCCCTACATGTACAGATGTAACACGTTTAAGAGGGGTGTCATAATATAAACACACCATCACCATAATTATCCTGCAAATTAAAAGGCATTCTAAAGGTAACCTTTAGTCTGTTGGGATTTTTTTTTTGTTTGGTTTGGTTTTTATTGGGGTTTTTTTTGTTTCTCTTGTATTGAATTATGGTCAAGGCAGCACCTTAACTGTTTCCACAATGGAATGAAACCAGTGAAGTGGAATGCACATAAGAAAGAAATTGCTATTGATCTCAGCCCAGGCCACACCATGCCTTGCATAGCAAATGGTTTCCATTACCTTAGTATCTTAAGATAATTAATGTGCAGTCACTGCCCTTATCTTATGTTATCGGTCATTTTGATACTGTTCAATTTCTATCAGGCAATTCTACATTTTAGACAGGAGAGGCTTCATCAATAACTGTCATTTGATGATAATTTTATAAGTCGCAATGCCACCTACACAATCCAATTTGTAATATATGCACTTCATAGCTGATTGACTATCTGCTACATAAACCCCCCCTTCAATATAGTTTGCAACACAATTCTCTTTTTTAATTATTACTATAAAATATATTAAAACCTTGAGAAAAATCTTTGCCTCTTTCAACATGATCTCTTGTTTTGTTTCCCTGAGAAGTTGCTTTTTTAATTTAGCCAATGATATACTGTACATATTTCTAACACTGCAGAATGAGTTCTTTCATTTTATAATCATAGCATGATGCAATTTTACAATCATGTCATACTACAATTTTAATAAAGTTCCCATTATGTGGAATTAATAACTCCATTTCAGAAATCTATGCAAAAACTTAACATGTTAGCTCACACTTTCTCATGACATAACATACGGTATATAGAAATATTACCTTTACCATAATATGGCTTTTTGACATGGCCGTCACTTGGTTTAGGCTTCCTGTCATCTCCAGAAAGGTGTCTTGGAGACTGTTCCTCAAATGATCTCATATTATCCCTCCTTCCAGCTTCCACTGCCATTTTTTCTCTCATGGCTTTTGCTCTCTCTGTTTCCAAAGCAATTGCTTTCTCAAGCAGGGTTAAGTTACCTTTTGTCATATCAAACACTTCTTCAGACCTATCTGAAGTAATAGAGGTGGTATCATCGTCTCTTTCATGACAACCATCCTCCTTGGCACAGCTAGAAAAAGTCCTAGATCTGGGGCTCAACTGTTCTTCAAGCCTCATTAGGTTCATCATATCAGAGTAATTCCGGTCTGGTGTTCTTCCTTGGAAGTCATCTTCTTGCCTGACATGCTGACGAGTGTTCATGTTTTGCTGTTGATTTCTTTCCTGTGGGTTTGTCTCACTGAGTTTCCTAGCCAGATCAAAACACTGGTTCCTTAAGCACTCCAAACTGCTGAGACATACCTCTTCATCACTCTCCTCCACTATTTTTTCTGTAAGTCCATTGTTCACAGGCTTCCCTAGCATTACAAAGTTCATATTCCTATTGTCTTGCTGTGAAGTATTGTCTGCATAATTTCTGTCATTAATATTTTCTGAAAGCACTACACCATGTCCTTGTGCTAATAATTTAAGGGAGTCCACTGTTTCCCTAACAACATCACTGTCTAAATCTAAACTCAGCTCACTTTTTCGACCGATATTTTCATTTTTGTCACTATCATCTTCCAGACTATTAGATGTATTGCTGTTCATTTCTGATTCTGTCCTGGCTCTGTATGCTGCATCCTCTGCAATTTTGCCAAGATTTAACAATGACTTGGCCACCAGTTCATCGTAATTATCATACTCATCATTATTGTTATCGTCTTTTTCTGTGTCTTGCATTATTCGAGTATTGTGACAATTCATTTGATGGTCTTCTGCATAAAAAACAGAAACAAAGAAAGAAACAAAGAAAGAAAGAAAAAGGAAAAGAAAAGAAAAAAGTGGCTACAATTGGAACTGTTGTTGCAATCGCACGGACAGAAAACAAACTGCATGTCAAATATTGTTAATCATACAGCAATTTTAGAACACTATGGCTGACCCATTTGAACTGAATTCTCTATAGTCCATAGGGCTATTTTTGTTTATTTGCTATTCACATGAATTTCTTTCACAGAACTGATAAGAAAAAGGCAATCAAAATGCTAATTACTACTACTGCTGAATATTATGGCATAAATACTTATGTGTCTCCTTTCACTTCTATTTTCACAGTTTTATGGGATTTATTACAATCACATTATTCAGATGACATAATTGCCTATGTTTCCAACTTTTCTCACTCTTGCATTTCCTGTAAATCTGGTAGATGGCAGAGTGAGTACTACTGGATTTATTCTCTTACTGATGAATGCCATTCATCAAAAGAGAAAGAGCATACTCCAAGAAGGAAAAGTCACATTTTTAACACCATACACACAATTAACGCTAGTTGACCAATAGCAATACAAAAAGATTAAAATGGCATTTTACTTGGTGGATCCATCAGTAAAATCAAAATCTCTCAGTTCAACTGTGGAGAAGTTAAGAATTTTAAAAGAGTTGTTGCATGAAAGGAGGACAGAAGGAATTATATGCACAATATAATTTTAAGTAAATATGCTAGCCCAAATTTTATAGTCATATATGTGTAATAGGGCCTTTTTTTTTTTTTTTTTTGTACTGTAACAGAATGGTGCAGAGTTACCCATTTTACTCAGCTTTGTTCTAGTAACTGTTGAATAACACAGGGAGGGCTTAATAAGATGGAGCCAATGAGAGGCACTGAGGAGGAGATTCACCTCACCTAACTTTAGACATGAGCAAGGCACACACCTACACCTCAGTCAGTAAGAGAAGCAGACACTTTATGGACACAGCCCACCTGATCTGGTTAAGATGCATTCTTGAGAATAAAACTGATAACCACCAGAAGTGCCTGTTTCTCTTCATTGACAACAAAGGGACTCAGACTTGGTGCCCACCTTAAAGATACCCATACTCAGTCAGATGAATATCATTCAGAGCATCTTCTCGTATCTCATGTTCACTCAGTTATGTCATTATTAGACCCAGTCTAAACACATACATTCATAACTATGGAGTAATAAACACTGCATAACTTATATTTGGCTACCCAAGCTGTATTTCAACATTTTCCAGCACTGGACAAGAAAGTTCCTAGATCTGTCATTACAGTGACATGCCAGTCCAGTTCTTCAGCTGGTGCAAACTGAAAGAAACCAGTAGAGCTAGGATAATTAACACCAGCTCAAGAGCTAATCCATCAACCTCTGATAGCATCTTTTCAGCTTTGATGTATTTTAAACACTAGTACACCTAAACACATAGCAATTTCTGAAGTGTGGCTCATATTTTAGGTTTAACAAACCAAAGTGGGAAATTTCAGGTAGTGGTGGCTATTTTAGGTGGCTTGTGCACTAACATTTTGGTAATAGGAAATAGTGTTTGATAAAAATAGTTTTTATGTCAGTAGTCAAGATAATAAATCAAGAGTTGTAAATACAAAGCTAAACAGCACAATATTAATATGTCAGCCACAAGATAGTATTTCTTCTACACAGTGGTTAGGGATCCTGGGATGATAGTAGGCTGTAGTTAAGCAGCAGAACTGGTTGATGACTAGGCTATGTCTAGGAAAAAAATGCTCTAATGGTAAAAAATTATATCTTACATATTGTCTGCTTAAATACAGAGGAAAGGTAAATAATAAGGAAGATTTTATGGTATTTCTACATCACAAGATATTCCAAGCCAGTAGTGGGTTATCTGTTTATCATAAAAGGTGGTTTTATTTTAGTTGCTATGTTTTTTAAGATCATCATAATTCACATTTATGTTTCAGTGCCACAAAAATTAAGGGTATCAGAGTACCAGATTTTCAGTGTACAAGTAAGGATTGCCATTCATACTTCCTATTTGAAAAAAGTCTATCTTGAATAACTGAATAGAAGAAAGTAATGAAAGATTAGTGGATAGCACAGATAGTCTGTGCAATTTGAAAAGCAAATACACTAATAATTTTCTAAAGTAAAATGTATAAACAAATCCCACATTAATTTAAACATTAAGGATAAAACCTGGTGCCAAGGAGATTGTTCCATAGAAACTGAGGGTTTTGTGGAGCACTTCTTGTAACCACACTGATGGGCAATCAGATGCAGCAAAGGAACATCAAAGTAATTAAAGAAGCAACAAGCTATAGCTCCAAAATTGGCAGTGCCTTCAAGTTTAGGATGAGGTATCAGCAAACACTGGTGAAATCAGTCCAAATCTAGCTGTAATATGATATTGAAATACAAAGTAGAAAAAAAAAGAAATTTCTCAAGTCATCCTGAGAACAGCTCAGGTACACAGTGACTATTATAGGCCAGCTTTTGAAATGTGAAAATTTTCAGGGGTTGCTTCTTAAAAGGGGGGAATGTGTTTGTAAATGATCACCAAGGAGAGGAATATGTTATACCTTGCCTCCACAAGTGAAAAGTCAAAATGTGAATCATGTACCGTATGACGGAAGACATCTAAATTCCTTTTGAGTAGGTAAGGTGGGTGAAAGCAATAAATACAGTATTTTTTGTTCTGTTTGTCTGATTATATCCTTTTCTGGTCTCCCATTCATTCAGTCATAAAATGAAGAAGGAAAAGGTAGTGGAAGAGAAGAAAGTATAAAGCACTAATCCCAGATGACAGAGGTGGGAAAGCAAAATATTTGAATGCTTCATTTCTCATATTTTAATTTTTGGCCTTTTTTTGCATCTCCTTTCTTTAAAAACTATTTTACTCATGTCTCTTATCTCCATGCAGCAGTTAATTTTAATGCGGAAGATATTTATGTATGCCATGTCATCCCCTCAATAACAGCTGGATTCTAAGCTTTCTGGTGAGGTACC
This sequence comes from Fringilla coelebs, assembly GCF_963513975.1. Taxonomy (NCBI): domain Eukaryota; kingdom Metazoa; phylum Chordata; class Aves; order Passeriformes; family Fringillidae; genus Fringilla; species Fringilla coelebs. The sequence goes on along the minus strand of NC_140030.1, from coordinate 19,166,077 downwards.
TCTATCATCTGTTTATCAAATTTTAAATACTGAATCAGTTGGTGTAAATACTGAATCAGTTAAGGGTCTTCTAGGAAGTTATGTTATGCTAGCAGCTCTATGTGAACTACAGCTCTTTTCTTTGATTCAGGTCTGTAAAGTTTAATCTTGCTTTCATTTCACATTTCTGTGATTCCTTAGATTTGATCTGTAACTCAGTAACTACCTTTACAGTGTGCTGTTTAATGGCTGTCTGTTAAATGACTGTAAAACCTGGAGAGGTAAAAGATTTACTCTACACCTTGCATAAGTTTTGGAACCAGCGATGCAAACTGAAGGTTTTTATTTTGTGAAGAGATTGAGTTTGCGTCACAAAGACATAAGCTAGCCAGTTTAGGTGAAGAATGCACAAAGTTATATACTTTCTATGTTAACTCTAGGGTTGCATGGACAAAGAATATGCAATGCAGTTTAAAAAGAATATCAGATTATTCTAGCCCTCTTCCACTAAATATCATGACAATTTAGACATTCTAGATTGTATAATTTGTTCTTTTTAACTCACAGCAGATACAACAAATGGCAGGAAGAAATTATAGTGGAGTAGTGTAGAACAGCTATTAAGAGCTGGAAGCCTTTAGCCATTTCAACAGAAGTGTACTCGTATTGCGCTAAAAAAAGTGAATAATTTGATTTCTTATTGCACCTTTCATCCAAGGATCTCAAAGCACTTTACAAACATTATTTTAAAAAGCCTCACAACACCCCTGTGAGGTAGGTACTTTAACCCCATTTTACAGATGGGAAATTGAGACACAGAGAACTTCAGTGACTCTTTCTATGTCATGCCAGGAGTCATGGGAGAATAAGAATTATAGCCTCTATATCCTTGACTGTTTCCTCCTTCTGTTCCTATCACATCCAATTTTAAACAGTATTTTTTCAGAAGAAATGGCTTGCTGGTTTCAGTGTAGGGAGTCATGCAAAACAGCACCTTCCTTTTGAAAAGGAAAATACACATCATTTAGACTGAGAGATTCTGCAGAGAGAGGCAATGATACTTCAGAAATAGCAACTACATTCCTACCAAAGGACAAAGACTTCAGAAACAAGACTTTCCGGATCTGTGGTCTGTGCATCAAATGACTCACTTTTCTTCCAAGCATGGGCAAACATGATGGCTAAGAAGCTAAACCTACATGTGGTCACACAGGCTTCCTGCCCAGATGGATGGTTTCATTATCCAAGCAGCATTTCCTGATTTAAAACACTTCACTGCTCTTGCCACTGCTACTTGTCAATTCCTAAGTGCTCAGCACATGATACTACTGCATCACCATTCTTCTCTTTTTAAGTTGTAATGCAGAGTACATCTCCACACTACAGCCTCTGATAGCTGGCCTATGAGAAACATTTAGCAAGACAGCGTTGGCACAAATGAATTCCAAATATTAGAAAGTTACAGCATAATATGGGGAGGGGGATTGTTTGTACATTGCTGTCTTAGGGAGAATCTTGTGAGTAAGGAAACTGAAGAGGTGGAAAACTCAGTGAGCTCTCAACTTCTCCACTCCACATGGAAGAAACAGAGGCGTAACTCTCCAAGGACCTAAGCAAGGTTCTCCTAAAAGTCTAAACACCTACCGACATGGGATTTGGATTAGAACCCAAGCATTTGAATATGCCTTTAGGGATGCACTGCACTCTGAAGTTGACCATGTGCATGAAGAAGCCTTTCTTCACTTTTGCAAAATTTCCTAAAGCTCTTTTATGCTGAAGTGCTATAGGTAAAGACTCAAGCAATTTGGTTGTTATAACAATTGGTACCTTTACGGACCTCATATACTTAGTGGAAGTCAAAAGAAAAAGTTAACTGTTCACTTAGTAATTGATTCTCTCTCTAGCTATTCCATTATATTCCATTTTTTATTTTTCCACTTCTCAGCTTGCTACAACTACTTACAATAGTTATAATAGTGGGACTTATTGTTTAGACTCTCCTAGAATTATAGTATTCAATTAATAATCAATGCTCAAAGTAAAATAAATGGTGAGTAGAAGTCATTAAGCGTGGCAAGGAAGTCCTGAGATGAAGAACACAGCATGTTACAGTAGGAGCCAGTATTATAACTTAATAGTGAGGATTACAGTGCATCAAGCCCATATAGACCTTTAAACAGGCACAATTTGCCACCTTATGTATCTTTTAACTCCTTTTTGTCTGTTATGTTTTGATCTTTTCATTTATTATAGGTACTTTTTATCTGGTCTTGCTTGCTGAAAATTTAAGTACAACCTTCTTTATTTCTTGTTTCTTTTTTACTTTTCCCTAAGGACCAAAGGTGATCCTCACAGATCTGAATTTCTTTCCTTTTGTGGAGTGATTACTAACACATAAAGATATTACTTTTTAATTCATCTTCTCGATATTTAAACACATTTTTAAAAGAACATTAATAAATTATTTTGCTATAAAAGCATTTTGAAGATTTAGTTTTCTGTACAAATCAGTGCATTCTTGTCTAAAGGCAGAGGTGTTTTACATAACCAATGCCCTGAAACACTCCTTTTTGTTTGACCTTCATACGACCTATTATTATGCCTCTGCTTGTGTCACACCTGCATGAATAGCAAGCATCCTGATCTACAAATGTTCACATTAAGTATTGGTAGAATATGGATGTTCTTACTTGGGTTATTCTTATTAATATAAAGACAGAGAGCACCAGGTAAAACAAAGCAACATACTTTTAAAATTTTCTGTCATTTGTTATTCATCCATGTTTTCCCAATCCAAATCCCTATGAGCTACCTGTATCAGTAGAGTTTTGGAAAATGATCTAAGGTTATCTGACAGGTCTTCTGACAAGATCATGACTGAGGTAATTTTGCTTCAAGTGCCAGACTGCAAGAGCTTCTTAAAGGTTATCTAGGTTCTGGTTCAAGCCAATATGTTTAAGATTTTGTCATTTCACCATAAGAAACTGTTTGCCTTTCTTTGATCGTAAGAGATTGTCACATGCTATTGACAGTGCACTGGTGCCACGGAATCACGCAGTAGCTGAGGCTGGAAGGGACCTTGAGAGGCTATGTGGTCCAACACCTGCTAAAAAAATGCCAACTTAGAGCACTTATCAGGGCCCTGTTCTGTCAGTTCAGATTTTGGGTCTTCCAGGATAGAAATACCACAGCATCTCTGGGAAATCGATTCCAGTGTTTGACCACTGTCATAATAAGAAATTCATTCTTATTTCTAAATGGATTTCTTTTTTGTTACAACTTGTGTCTTGTCTCTTATTCTTATGCTACACACTAATATCTTCTGTCCACTCTCTGTACAACTAGCTGAAGCCTAAGTTCTCCCCTTAGCTTTTTCTTCCTAAAGTGAACAAACTAGGTTTTTTTCAGTGTTTCTGCACATCATGTGGTCCAGCTCTTTAATCATCCTGGTTGTTCATCACTGGACTCCAATATTTCATTTCTTTCTCGTGCTGATGGACAGAATTATGTCTTAGGAGCATCTTGTGATGATGCTCCAAATCTGGACCTATTACTCCACATAAAAAAGTGTAAGTGCTGCATAAAATGTAATAGTAATTTCTTTCCCTTTTGATTTCTGTGTCTCAAGTCTTTTTATCCTGACAGCCAAGTATTATTTCCAAAAGTCAAAAGGCAATTAATTTTCTGGGAATTATCTTGTTTTCCTCCCCCACAGAGACAGCAGAAAATATTTTTGGTTACCTACAGGCATGCCTTTAAGTAGGAGAGATCCTTGATTGTTATGAAGCTTGCTTGTTTGGTTTGTGGTATCTGCAATATTTGGTATGAAGGCATATGTTTAGTTTTGAGAAGAAATGTGCTGAGATTATCGGTGAACAGGAGTGGACATGCTGGGTTTGCAAGGGCAGGAAATTTAGCCAGTCATTCCCACCTGGTCCACCCTTCTTTGTGAATCAGGTTCAGGCAGCCCTTAATTGTTTTAACTTGACTTCTGTCTGGGCAGATAATGAGATGGCTTTAGCTGATGAGTGGCATTCATTTCATCCTACTTTTTCTCCCCAGGAAGTCAATATGAGGGAGGCAAGATATTTTATCTCATAGCCTTATAATGATTCAATGGAGTTTGGCAGTTTCTTTGCCTTCTCTCAGGGTTCCACCGCTCAGCAGGGCACCAGGCAATGAGGAAGCCAAAGCTATTCTCCAGATACTGGGATACAGCAGGAAGACAGCAGGGAAGCAGAGGACCAGATGCACTGATGGCAGAACACCCACTCAGAGAGCTCTTGGTATGGAGCTTCTCATGGGGCTATTCCTAAGACTGCTCCAGAAACAGTGACCTGTGCCTACATCCCTCTCCATATTCATTGCTTTACAAAAGATGCAGCCTGAAGAACACATTTTCAGTTCATAAAGAAATGCTTTCTTTCTCACTGAGACAAGAGGTTGGAGCCCTTAATAGAGGGATGCATAATCTCTTTTTACTGTTTTGTTTTTTTTTTCAGCTCAGATCTCTGACTCAGTGTCAGGCCATACTGAACATGTCTCTAAATGCACTACACTTCTAGATTCCATTTACAGCTAATGGACAAAAACATGCATCCTGGGATAAGATTTTTCATCCTAACCTAGGTATCTATAGTAGATTGGCTAAATTATCCCCCAGAAGTGATTATTTATCTTGATTCATTATCTATTAAATATTCACTCAATTCACTCATTATCTATTAAAATTTCACTCAAAATTTTCAAGTTGATTCTTGCTGAATTTCAATGGTATCTTTAGTATTATATAGTAGGAAGTGCTGAGTGGAAGAAATGAGGAGCTACCCAAAAGGAACTATCTTTTGGTTGTAGATAGACAAAGATATATCAGGAAAGGCTGACATGGATGGGATACTACAGATGCTTTGGATGGGATATATGCTCATGACTGTATGATTTACATTATTGTTTGGTCTCCATTATAAGTTTAATTACTTTTTTATAGTTGTGTTTGATTACCAAAAAAAGCCTGTTAGTGCTTTGATAAGCTGACTTGACTGGCCAAAGGGACAGAGGCACATATCACTACCATTCCAGAGGATGACAGAACTGCTAAACATGGTATCATTGAAATTTCTTCTTCATGTCTCTCTTTTTATCCCCTCAATGAGTTCAGTGCCAAGGAATCTGGAAAGACAAAGACACACACAAGTGCCAGACTTTACTTCATCTGAAATGTAAAGCTTTTAGTTAGGGTGTTCCTTTATTTTTATCCCTTCATCTAGCTTTTTAATCTACATTTGTATCATTCCCTACGTTCTCATGACAGGGAAGGCTGAGTAATAATCCATAGTACAAGAAGAAAGTAAATACAAAGAATTCTTTACCTCTTTGGTTATAGCCCCCTATTATTAATATTCTCTTCTGTCACTATTAATAAGGGACAGAACAGTAAACAGAGAAGTGGGATGTGATTATTCATGCTGCTATACTCTTAGTGAGGCTCTGGCATGATTTTGACTTGAGTGACTTAGGAGCTTTCCAGTAGTGTCCAGATTAAGTGAAGAGGTGCTGGTTTGGGATCATTCCTGAGGAGTTTGAATGTGGTGAACGTATTTTGGATGGCAAAAGATTAGCTGTATATGCACCCAAGTCATGCAACAGTTGAATTCAGCATCAAATGAGTGGACTATGGTCTGTTTTATTCACTCACATGGATGTAGCCATTGATTAATGTGACTGATAGGACAAAGGCAGGAAAACCCATAAACTGGGATAAATGGAGAACACATTTCAGAAGGAATGAGTAAGGCAAATATAAACCATTTACCATGGGTTTACATGGCAAGGTTTTGGTAGCAGGGTGGACTACAACTTCCAACAACTTCCATGTTCAGGAGAGCCAATGCCATCTCCACTGCTGGCAAAGGCTGAGCCCATCAATGATGGTAGGAAGATCTCTGTGATAACATATTTAAGAAGGAAAAAGAAAATTTATTGGGCAGAAGTAACTGCATACAGAGAAGAGTTGAGTGAGAATATGTGAGAGGAAGATGAGGGGTAGGAGATGCTCCAGGCACTGGAGCTGAGATTGCCCTGCAGCCTGTGGTACAGATCATGGTGAGGCAGCTGAGCGCCTGCAGCCCATGAAGGTCCATGGTGGAGCAGAGATCCACCTGCAACCTGTGGAGGAGCCCACATCTGAGCAAGTGGATGCTTGAAGGAGGCTGTGACCCTCTGGGAAGGCTGCAATGAAACAGGCTCCTGCCAGGATCTGTGGCCCTGTGGAGAGAGGAGCCCATGGTGAACCAAGTTTGCTGGCAGGACTGGTGACCCCATAGAGGATCCACGCTGGAGGAGTCTGCTCCTGAAGGGCTGCACCCTGCAGAAAGGGACCCATGCTAGAGCAGTGGGAAGATCTGAAGCCCATGGGAAAGACTCAAACTGAAATTCATGGAGGGCAGTCTGCCATGGGAGGGACCCCACACTGGAACAGGGGAAGGGCTCCTTTCCCTGAGAAGGAAGCAGTGGGAGAAACAACCTGTGATGAACTGCCTGTAACCCTCATACCCTTTCTCCATGAACCACTGGAGAGAGCAGGTAGATCCTGGAAAAGAGGCTTTATCTTGCTTCTCATTATCCTACTCTGATTTTCATTGATAAATTCAAATAATTTCCCCAAGCTGACTCTGTTCTGCCTTTGATGGCAACTGGTGAGTTATCTCTCCCTGACTTTATCTCATCTCAGGAGGGAAATGACAAGAATGGCTTTGGTGGACACCTAGCATCTAGCCAGGGTCAACTCTGCCCAATCAAGCTACTCCAGTCAGCTAAATATAGGGGTCTTCAAAAAAGAGAAAATGGTGACTCAATGGCTCTTAGTGAGCTGCAAAGAGTCTTTAGTACCTTCTGTTTATTTGCCACCTATGTGTACAGATAGCCCACGTGACTGGAAGTGTGTAAGAATGAGAGTAGAGTACCAGACACCTGTTAAATGCAGGAAATGTATGCTATAGTACCTGATATAGATCACCTTTTATGTCACTATGGCATCTGCAAAGAAATTTCCAGCAAGTCTCTCCCAAGTACCTGTCCACCTAAAGATCTCTCACTGCTCCCATTTTAGAATTTAAGTAATTTCACACTGCTAATCAGATCTGCACTGGAATATCTGTCCTGATGATGAAAACTTGTATCTCTTAAAAGAAGAGTATTTGCTGGACAAATGTATCAACCTGCATATTTACATACATTTCTATACATTTCCAACTAAATATGTACCTACTAGCTATGATGGCAGTGGCTTTGTTGCCATCTCACAGTGCCTAAACTGAGTACAGCAACACAGCCTCAGAGCTGAAATCTGTGCTGAGAATAACTATCCTTGCAGAAACAACAAGCAACAAAAAAATAAATCAAATAGCCAGTTTTCCAAAATACATGCATGTAGGTACAGAGACAATCTAGAGACAATCTTGCGCCATACAAAACTAAAATCTGAGTCTGAGTCTGGTCTCAGGATCCTTCAGCCTAGAAGCTATTTTGCTGTAGTTCTCTGGTGAAAATAATGTATATGAGATAAAGTCAATACCTTTACTTCTGCCTGAAATTATTTATGTTGGTTTTTTTATTCACTTTAAAATATTGCTCCCTTATAATTCCCTTTTGTGTGACTATTTTTAGTTTCTAGTCTCATTAATTTAACTTTCTGTGCACTGAAGTATCTGAGCCAATGGAATTAGCCTATGCAACATGAACTTTTCCTCTCTGCTCCTTTGTATCTGGTGCTGTATTATGTTTTATGACTTAAAATGAATTTATTAAATGGAACTGCATCAAACCCATTCCCAAAACTCAGATAAACTGTGTACATTATTTTTACACTGCCTATCTTCTCGATGTGCAATGTGCAGATTTCAAGCGAAACACTTACTTGCCAGAGGACAGTAACTCTTTAATAAATACAGTGCTATTAATTTTAGTTATGCATTTTTAAAACAGTAACTTGGGCTCATTGCTGTTTGTATCTTATACAGACATCAAGTATAGTTTAAAAATCCTTGTTTACAGTATTATAGAAAGTATGAGAGAGTCCACACATATTGGACGGGGTTCTAAAAGTGCTCTGAACGTATCTAGTTCTGATTCCACTAATGACAATGATAAAGAATTCTATCATTAAGAAAAAAAGACACAGTAAGCTACTTCACATCATGAACTATAGGAAAATGCTAACATATAACTAGGGAGGAGAAAATATAACAGAAAAAACTGTGCTGCATTGCCTGTGGGTGTGAGTATTTTGTTTAGCCCTGATCTTCCATCTTAAAGCCTTTTAACTGTTAATTTAAAGATTCTACCTAACGCAGATTCTTTACTGCAGCTTTCACATCTGTCATTTCCTGCTGTCCATGAAGGAATCCTAATAGCATATTTCATTTGCTCTCTGCAGTATTCCATGTTCACCTCCTAAGTGTTTCTTTACATCTTTCTGCATTTTTCTTTCCTGCATAAGCCCTGTCATCCCTTTTACATTTGGAACTTACTGTTTTCATTTCTGTGTCTGAAGACCCTCCAGCTGCTGAATCAAATTTTTTCTTAAACTCATACCATATATTTAATCAGGATTTCAACATAAATCGCTTAAAAAAAATCTTACAAATAGCATCAGTAATTTCTAAAACACTTTCAGATTAGACTTCTCATGTGGCATGTTGTATAGAAAAGAACAGTCATATTCCTGTATTTTTTGGTGATACAACTACATCTATACTCATCTGTGCCTTAAACATGGGAGACACCTTAACACTGATCAATATTTCAAAGCTCTGCTGTGATGTGTACAGTTCCAGCCTTACAAAGCTCTCTGCCTATCTGCTATTTAAGCACCCAAAGATTCTAGACACTGGGTCTTTTCATACATAACTTTCCAGACAAACCTAATCCAATAGTTATGCTCTAATGCACACCTGAAAGAAAAAGGCTCCCCATGAAGTGTTGCCTTGATTGGCTAGCCTAATTTGTAGCCTGTTTCCTTCTTCATTTCCCTTGCTCACCCCCACCTGCCCATTGCCAGGTTAAACACACTTTTTAGTGGGTAACTCACTAAGGAAACAGAAGAGTAAAAGCTCTCATGGTTTATATAGATTCCATACCATATCTCCCAAAAACATTTGCTAGTCACCACAATAAAAGCTAGACTGGATTCAAGCTCCATTAGGAAGCCAAAAACACAAGAGTAGTGTAAGACCCATAATTTTTTTTTTTTTTAATGCTATTTGGTCATGCAAAAATACAATGTGTTTATTGTAGATATTATACAAGGACACTTGCCTTGAAGAGAGAAAAGCAGTGTCTCTTCCCTGTGCCCAGGACTGATTTTGTAGCCTAATATTAAGAAGGCAAGCCATAAGATGGTTACAGGGTCCCTGGAGCAAAGACAGGGCTCAGCATGGCCCACTTCCTCAGGAGAATGATCCCCTTTGGCCTATGGCAGTTCTTGAATGCTTTTTCTAGGTGTGATAGAGCTCCATCAGCTTGTGTCAGAGCATTCCCTAGGCAGAGCAGTCACTGGTCTAGTCTCCAACCTCCTGTGTTAGGAAAGAAGGACTTGTGTATCACTTGTAACACTCAGCTCAGGCACCTGCATTACAAACAGGGGCAGAATTTTCATTCCATTCTACTGTGAAACATTCATCTTGCTCCACAATTTGTAACAGGACCCTTGGCTCCCAATCCTAGGATTCCAGTTTCTATTCATCTAAAAGTTGTCCTTTTTGCCTGTATTTCCAGGGAAGGACATTCATAGACTGTGCTCACTAGATAATAAACAAACACTACTATAAACTTTAGTATACTTTTTATAAGTCCAACTTCAGCCCAGTCCTAACAATCATTCCTAATAATGATCTGATATTCTCTATTTCCACTATTACTTTTAAAATATATTTTTCTCTTAATGATCTGAGGGCAAAGTTTTATTCAACACTTTACAACAGAAGAAGAAACAATTTTTAACTTTGCACTGGATGCCCGCCTTAAAGTCGAACAATGTTTTAATTATTACAGATGACAGAATGACAATATTCTGTAAATCTTCAGCCCAGTTTTTGCAGGGTGTCTAAGAAACTGCTTAGCAGATGTATCTTGTTTACACAGAACTTCTATAATAAGTGGAGGCAGTTGGTGAAACAATAGATTTGATACAATAGAAATCTGAAGAAAAGCAGTTGCACAGCTTGCCTTAAAGTATATATGAATAGTAAGGAATCTCACCCCATATGCTTTGTAATGACAGAACCCTAGTCTGACAAGGGCCTGAGCAGCTTTGCAAACACTCCTGTGTTCGGTGACTGGAAGTGTTCAGGACACACAGACCTTGCCCTTGCTCTGTCAGTAATCAATCCATGTCTGTGGAGCACAAGGAGAAAAATGTCTGCTTGATTTGCCTGTTTTGGTAATTTTAAGTTCAGTTCTTCTGTGGCATTCCTTTAGTGTCACAGCAATACTAGTACTTACCCTTCCTATTTAATAGTATAGGCTCAAAAATTAAGCTTTTGGGATGACAGAACTATGACATGATGAGTTCACCTAATAAACCCCAACTAAGTCTTGAGTTGTCAATCCTGTTAACTTTCTCTGCCAGAGCCACCACAAATTTTTGCTACAGCAATAATATTTACTGCAGACAGCATATAATATATGACACACTCTCCATGTGGTGGTATGGATACTTGAAATGCTTCATGTTAGTGACAATTTTCAGTACTTTCTGCATGAAGCCTTAATGTAACCACATAATTCTGAGGATTTCAACAACATTGACCAAACCCAGCTTCCTTTAGGTGGTTTCTTTCCTATCATTAGTTTGGTTTTGTTTGTTTGTTTGGGTTTTTTTGTATTCTGCTAAATGATTTGGCCTTCTTTGCTGCCCAGATTACTAATTGTAGCTCTCAGAATCTACTCTCAAGGAAAAAAAAAATTGAATACATTAATGTACAGACAGGCAGGTATTTCTTATGGTAAAAAACACTACATCATATGTGATATCAGTGACAAAAGAAAAAAATTCAATTGTTTTGAGACTTGTAAAATAAGGAAGAAATGCTTCCATAACCCAAAAGTCTTCAAAATTACATATACACATTCATTACACATCAATGTTTTTGTTTCAAAATAATTATTTTTCAGTTTAAAAAAAATTCTGTGATTTGAGGCCTTTTCTAGGACTGCAAATTTGATTCATGAGAATGGACATGGATCAGAAGAAATTATCAATGCAGTCTGTAATTTTATTTCATTTTATTATCTCCTGGAGGAGCTCTAATAAGGCAAAATTAACTCCCACAGCTACCAAATAAAGTTCTCTGCTTTTCAGGGTGAAAAGCTATTGTTTGTGTTCACTCTTTTAGGACAAATACTGTAAACCCAGTGAGAATTGGGAATTGATAGGGTGATCAAAATTGCTCGTAGAGCTGCACTCTAAACACAAGAGGAAAATCAGGAGCCTCTAATACTGACAAAGCAAATGTTATTTTAAAGAATCATTACATCTGTAGTGTCCAGAAGGATTCACATAGAATCTGTGGTCACTGTGTAAGTGTGGACAACAGATTCTTTGAAGTAGCACTGTGAAAGACAAAGGAATTCAAAGAGAGATCATGAAGAGCTCAGTTCTGTACAACCCCTGAATATGTTTCTAAAAGTGACATATTCCAGGTGTGAGACCTTCTACGACAGTGCCAGGTCATTTATAAATATGGATGCAAAGAGTTGCTATATAAATTGAGTTAATTATTGATTCTTTAAAGCACTACATCATATAACCAATTGGCTTCTTGGAACAGTTGTGCCAAAACCAGATCATCGGCAATGAACAGTTTACAGAGAGTCTAAGTGAGAACAGAGCTACAGCTCTGAGACTACAACACTTTAATTTCTCCAATCCATCTTATTCCAGAAAGAATTAATTTCACTGTAAGATCTTGCCAGACATTAAACAAAATGGGAAAAATTCAAGGATCTACTCAGCATTTTCCTGCAGACAGAAAGATGCAATGGAAATGCAGAAAAGGCAGCCTTTCCCTGAGGAGCGCAACCTGTGAGAATCCAAATGAGTGCTGCAGAGACATGCTTCCTTTACAAACCTACTGCTCTGGCAAAACTAGAGACAGCTTTGGTCACAGACAAGGCCTGAAACAATTTGACAGTACAAGGGCCCAACATCACTTGTTCAGCTAACACTCAAGGAAGGGGTTAGTGTATTAAAAACACAAGCAAGCAGCCCCATGCCATGTGAAACAGTTTCTACATACAGCATACAGAATTTCAGCACTGCAATCAGATGTGGTGCTGCATTTGTTCCTTGATGCTTTTACTAAGGCCTTCAGTTCAGACCCTGAACACTTTAAGTATGCCAATGTCCTCTACAGAATTTCTGCTTGCATCAACTGAGGTTGTGTATGACAGAGATCTATAATCTCTCTCATCAAAGGTGAATAATCTCCTTACACTGCAGAAAGCTATATTTGAATCATTTGCTTTTGAAGGATCAAATATTTCACATTATAATTTAAGTCCTTTTATTTGTAGAAAAGGAGGCAAATATGTAAACCTCTACATGAGAATGATACTTAAGTACATTGCTAAAGATGGAGAGTTAATATAACTCTAAGTTTTCAGACACAGCCCAGATGTTTTACTGGGCTTCTGAGTTAATTCAAATTGAAAGAAGTCTTCTAAAATAGTTTTTCAAATGGAGGAAAACTTAGGGATGACATGAGCAACATACCACCCCACATAAATGGAACTCTACTGACATAAAGCTATTCTTTTCTTGATGCAAACAACTCAGTGTCAGACCCAATCTTACTTCAGAGAATTAAAAAATTGTTTGAATAATGCTGTTTAATGAGTTTATATTGTCTATGTATAGTAAAGATGTTGAGCATGGAACACAGTAAAAAGCAGAATTTACTATCACTTGAGTCATACCTAAGCAATCAAAAAACCAACCAACTGAACAACCAACCAACCAATCAACCAATCAACCAACCACAAACACGTAACAATAACAAAAAGATCCAAACTTTTTCCACAAGAACTAGAAGTACCCAGGGGGTATTTACCAGCTAGCTGTTTCCCCACCCTACTCCAAGAACCTTGGGGTTTCCAGGCCTGAACTACCAGTACCAAATGTTTTAATTGCATTATTTCCAACAAAAATTTTTTGTGAAAATGCTGAGTCTGAATCTTTCAGTATGAAATATAAATAGCTAAACAGCAGAACATGTTATCATCCATGTTTGCTTCTTCAATGGAAAAAGCAGTTATCACAGATTTAGAGAATATTCTGAGTTGGGAGGGAACTCCAAGGATCATCGAGTGCAACTCTTAAGGAAATGGCCCATAAAGGGATCAAACACACAGCTTTTGTATTATTAGCATTATGCTCTAATCAACTGAGACAATCACAGTATCAATAAAAGTTCTTATCCTGAGCCTTGACTCAACAACTCCCTGGCTTGAGCATTTAATGAGACCAGACTGGTAACTAGACCAGAAAAGTAACTTTAACTTTTTATCCAGAGGAAAAGAATGTAATGGCCAGGAAAAATGTCTTCCAGCAGCAATTCTAAGTTTTTTGGTTTTTTTCAAGCAGCTATTATTGGGGTGTGACACACCCTAAGCGCAAGGTATCTTCTTTAATCAAGATACAGTACAGCAGTAAAATTTATTAGCAAAGAGTTTACATCTGCTTTGTCTCATGTAAACATCAGGTATTTTTTTAGTCTTCTTTGGGCCTGAAAAAGACACTTTTCCCCATACACATTGTCCTAGGCAAGTGAAATTATACTTTCCAGCCTCTTAATTTAAAGCTATAATTTACTTCTACTAGGTGTTCTGTCTGTGAGGTACACGTGAGGGTAGCTCTCTGCTCTGATTAAGACTGAACACCAACTGTGTTCACCAAACAGATGACCACTTTCCTTCTAGCAGTTTGAATAAATGAATATGATTAGTGGTCAGCAGGCTGACAGATGACCTTGCTAATACAGATAGGTTGTCTTCATTTCATCAAGATGTTTACATTATCAGGAGCGTTTTCAGCAGCAGGCACAGCTGGAAAGCTGTGTGGCAACATGTTTTCCTCAGCACTTGGGCTTCTTTCATCTTTTAGATTGGTGTTTGCATCTTTTCTTGCTTAGAGGACGCAAGTACTTCAGATGCAATCTGCTAAGGGGATCAGGAAGACAGTGGAGGGCAATACCAATCTTAATGGAGCTGGTAGAAGGATTTCACATTTTGAGGGTCTATCTTTGTGAGCTCATGCAAATAAAAGAAAAACATAAAACATTATGAGGTTTTTTTAAAACAATCTTACAATTTAAACAAATATTGTTGGATTCAATGATCTTAGAGGTCTCTTCCAACCTAAATAATTATATTATTCTTTGAAATATGAAAACAAGTAGAACATCTATCTCTATGTCCATGTGCTAGTTTTTCTTATTAGAAAAACCTGTACTGTGTCTCCTTTGAATACACACTGCTATCTGTGGTTTACAGCTATTTCTGAAGTGTATTTCACTTGAAAAATTAGGTGCAACATCACATATTAGTATACTGGGTATGCCAATTACTTTGAGTTCAATAGAAAGTGTAAGAGACCATCTAAAAGACTCCTAATTCACCTGTTCAGAAACTGCAATAGTTTCTGTAGCATCATCTGTGAAATGGATTTGAATGATGTATCACATTTCCTTAGGTCTAGAATCAACCTAATCCCTCCTGCTCCTGATTAGAAAATACCCAGAGTACAAGCATTTTGAATGTCTTCATGTGACGTGGACTAAATGGCTCCCTGGAACATCTGTTCCAGGACCTTCTACAAGGGAGATTTTTTAAAATAGAAAAGCATTGTGAAATGGTCTTCAGGACCCAACTACCTGAAGCAAGCTCATCTCAGAACAAAGTACTTTGGTTTGTCTTCAAAACTGAATGCACACTTCAGTTTTTAATCCAAAGGTTCTTGGCAGTTGCCATCACAGAGAATGGGTGCTCCAAGAGAAGCCTTTACTCTCACTCTTTCCCATTTGTATTTCAATTTACAGGTTAGGTTATCACAGGTTACACAGGTCATCTCTATCTTTCCTTTTTTTTTTTTCTGGGACAGAAGGGAAATCAGAAAGATTCATCTTTTCTTTAGCAGTTGTGTTGAACATAAGGGCTTCTCAAGTCTCTTCATAGATATATGGATAAATACGTGCTCTTCAAAGAGATTTAGATTTAATGGAAATTTAGAGGATATGCTAGCTATTAATGGAGAGTTTAAAACATGAATTTTGTTTCAAAGGATTGTGTACAAAAGTACAAGCACAGAATTTAGGATTCATCAAAAAAGTTTGGCTGGTTTTTTTTACTTGTAGTTTTAAATTGATATTTTGAGATTTATCAGACTGTTAGGATAGATCTGTATTTTCCAAGTCTTTTAGATTACCAATGAAAAGGCTACAAAGATGTGATTTTCAAAAAAGCTGTGATGGTTTCAGTGAATGCCCAAGTATTTCCAATAGGAATTGTTTATCTACATTACCTGTATATATCTGCTAGGAACCCCATCCAAAACTCCCATTCCTTTAAGCAAAAAAGGAATGGGCAATGACACTACAGTGACATACCTGAGTTTCCCAGGATTTACCCTTTTCTGCTAGAAAACTGAATTTGACCTAAGAAATGGTAAAATACCTTACTCTTACAGTCTGACCCTCTCCCCTCCCCCTCCTCCCCATTTCTGCCTCATAGTCCTATCCTATACTTGCTGATGGAATTCTTCTGTCACTAATACTTACGATTTTAACTTTTTTGTTCACCTAGATTATAGCTACTTCTGCAAATTTTCTGAACTGCTATCATCTACAACACTAGTGCCAGAAACTTTCATGAGAACTGTGTAGGCATCCTGGTGACCAGTGGATAATTCTCCATTTTGTTTCTAGGGACAGGAATACTATGGCACATTACGACTTCCTGCTAAGGTGACTTGTAAGGTGGTTTGCTACAATATTGTAAGTGAGCCTTGTAGTGAGCAGCAAGTGATTGAGACTACTAAATTCACAGATGACAGATCTAATTTTCCATACAGTCAATACGTAAAGGCAAGAGTCACATTCAGGCCATGTAGTTTAAGAATACCTAATTTTGCACCTTGCTTTTCTGGAAAATCAGCAGCCCAGATTCTATCAATGCAGATTATGCTACAAGCAGGATAAAGTGAAACATCTGTGTCCCTATTGGAAACCATAGGAAAGAAACTATTTTTAAAATATGATTTATTGATTAGCCTTGAGATCTCACCACAACCAAACTGTTATTACTCTCTACTCTTTGGCATAGACATAAGGAACTCCATACTACCTTCCTAATTCATTGCTAGAAACTCTTCCTTGTAAATCATCTCTGCTCTAACTAGGACTGTTACATACTGACTACTATGTTGATACTCAATAGGATCATGAAATACTTTTCAAATAATATTCTATAATCACTTCTCTGATTTGAAGAGGAGTTTTTCTTAATGACTAATCATTTAGATAGAACATATATTTATTTATTAATACACTCTTGTTTTATTACTGCAACAGTTTTATTACTGAGTTCCTAAGAAAAACTTGACCGATGTAAGTTTTAATTTCAAGTAATATGCAGAGCAGCTAATAGAGGTACCTTTGTAAATTTTTGCAGTTCTTAACCACAGCCTACTATATATGGAAGGAAAGCAGTCAAAAATAATGTCAGCCTCTTCACATTGATTAGGACCACTAACTGCATGTGTAACTGTGTTGGAATAAGTAAACCACTGTGTTTCATTATCATAGAAAAAGAAACTGAGTATCAAGCCTGCTGGCTTGCCAGAAGCAATTTTCTTGAGCTCTTGAGTTTTGCTTTAGCTTTTTTTCCCCCTTTCATCATTTTTGATAGTGTAGATTCAAAGTTTTAATGTTAGCTGAAATCACAGCAGCAGTTGCACCATAATCTATACACCAAAAAACTTAGTCACCACTATTTTTAAAAAAACTCCTGGACATTCTGCACTTGCTCATCAAGAGAGCAACAGCAGTTGCACATCAGCCTGATCTAACACAGCTTCTCACCCAGGTTCTGAAACAGCAGAGTTCCCTGCAAAAGGAAATTACTTCCTTGTTGCATCAAACTCATGCAACTTTTAAGGCTGACAATTTATCCTCTACCAATTTTGTGGTAAATTCAGGCAATTGAGGAAATACTACAGATGCAGTATCTGAGAAAACTCTGATAGCCACCCAGCTGGCCACCATCTCACCCAAAGAGAAAGAACACTTCCAAAGTCTTTAAGATCTGACCTTACAGAATGCTGAAACAAAAGTCACACAACTTTCATACCTGGTTCCTAAGAGGAATCCAACTGAGGAGTGCTGAAAGCTTTTCTTATATTTTTATTGGTTAGAAAGGTGAATCTACCCAACCAAAAACGTGTTCCCTGGAAATGGGAACAAAATACTTTTTAGATAGCTCATTAATTTTTGCATGATTCCTTCATTTCACCCCAGTGCATTATGATGTCTGTCATCAGCATAAGGAGTAAATGGACAATGATTACATATTTTGAAAGTATTATATAAAGTCCAATATCCCAAAAAAGGAGAAAGTTGAATAGGCTAATCACATTGCTACTGCATTAATTTGGTTACTACCAGTAACCTGTATGTCTAAATGGCATTTATGCCATGGCATGATAATAAAAATTTATAAACTTTAGAAAGATGTTATCTATGTAAAACTGTCACTCACTATATTTTTAATAGAATCAACTAAAGCACACAGAATTGAAGTCTAAAAGAACCAAAGTATATTATAATAGTTAGTTCTGAATATTTTCTTGGGGTAGAGGTAAGTATAGGGCAAAATTTTCAAAGGGAAGAGGTCCATTTTTGCTCACAAAAATTATCTGCAAACTTGTGACAGAATTTATGTGGGCAATTGTTGACATTCTGTAAACAGATCTAGCACATACCCGTGCAAATGATCAGTACAGGCACCCAGCTGTAGCTGATGCTTTGCTTGTACCTTCGTGAATATTCTCCTGGTAACTGCATGCATTAATCCACACTAGGATTACATTTTATGCAAGCATTTTTAGCACAAACATACCTCCACCCTCCTTGTTTGAAATGTGAGTGCTGGTGTATTAAAAACATTTGGAAGACAGACTTATTAAAATAAATGTTAAGAGAACACAGTAGGGTATATTTTCAGTGTGGAGCAGAGAGATTTAACTGCATGACTTCCATTAGCTTTAATGAGAACTGAACAGCTAAATCCTCACACACCACACTAGAAGATTAACCCAGAAAACACACATTGTTTACTTTTTACTAATACTCTGATTATTACCACGTTCTTCCTCCTCCTCCTCTTCTTCCTCCTCTTCTTCTTCCTCCTCTTCTTCATCCTCCACGTCTTCACCTTCCTCTTCATCCTCCTCTTCTTCCTCCTCAATCTCCTCTTCTTCTTCTCGATCTATCTCCTCATCATCCTCCTCCTCGTCACCTTGCTCCTCATTATCATCAGAATATTCCTCCTCCTCTTCATCTTCCTCCTCTTCTTCCTCTTCCTTTTCATCCATCTCCTCTGTTCCATCAGTTTCATAGCACTCATCTACTGAAGAGTTGTCTGCTTTAACCACAAAGGGTTTTCTTTTGGGGGCTGGTTCTTGGGGTTGCTTATCTTGTGTTTTTCTTTTTTTTGCCAATGGACAGCCATAAACACTGTTCAAAAATAAAATATGAAAATAATAACATTATCTCCCAGATTTTATTTAATCATATTCTAATTCTACATCATGATCAACTGCTGTTCACAAAATGCATGTTTTCAAAGTAAAGTTATGTTTAGGCAATGATGACCAAAGGGGAGGACACAAAACCTGTGAAAATTCAAGTGACTATTATTTGCCTGAAAATGTCACACATACACAACAGCATAACAGTTTCAGAAGTGATAAAAATGTGTGTTTCTCCTTCTCATTCATTTTTATCTTCTACATTATTTATCTCCTTTTTAAGACAGAAGAATATAGTTAAAAAAACCAGCAATCTTGTCCTACCTGTAGCTAGCAGTACAAAATTCAGGAATAAAGCAATGCTTCAAAATTTTGTAGAGTTCAGTATTTTGTGTGCAATTATGTTTCAATTCAATGGTGCTTAAATAATAAAAATATGATCATATTTTGAATGTTGTTGTTTGTCATTATTACACATAATAACATAATAATAAAAAAACAATAATGAATCACTCTTAAATTCCCAACTGTTTTTCTCTATTATAAGCTACAAGGCTGGACAAATGGGAAAGCAAGCTCCCCAGCACAACCAACCCAAATAATTATCATGGCCAATGTTACAAGTGTTCTCATATTAAAAAAAAAAACCCATTCAATAAACAAAATCCTTTGTCAATGAAGGAGGAGTTTTCAAAATTGAGTACCACTTCCTTATGGATCATTTTAATTCATTGTAACAGAAACAGTATTTCAGAGTCCTAGTTTTCTACCAAAGTAACCACCTGTTTTCTCAAAGGTCACATAATCTGGGTTTGTTGAACCTGATGTCCCTTGTGTAATCTCTAAAACCTTCTGTGCTCAGTCACTACACAGATGCATTATTTTTTGTTCAAAGAACTTCCTCTTTGAACTTTTTCATTGTGATTATAACATTATCAAACTATAACAGTTTTTAATCTTCCTGTGATTAACTAGTTTTGGAATATTTCAACTGTTCTTTATAACCTTTTCTGCATATCTGTTAATAACTTAATCTTTTAGGTTATATTCTTTCTCCCTTTATCCCAATACTCTGAGGATCTCTTATTTTCTTCCACTCTAATAATGCTTCATATTCTGTTTACAGACCACTGAAAAACCAGGTGCTTCACCACATTTAGTACTACACTATGTGGTGTCCTCCTAGTCTTGATCTTGGTCTAATTTAATTGCATCCCAGCAGCTATGCATCCCAATTATTTAAACTGCTACTTAGGTGAAAACAATTCTGAAAGAAAGCACTCAATCACTTTATTTAAGTGCCTAACTTTGGTATTGTCTTACCTAAATTTCAAATCACTTGTTCACAGTCTGCCTGGCACACACATATCCAAGGAACATAGAGAGTCACAAAAGATGGTATTCATGAAAAACCTGCTACAGGAGATCTCTGTGCAACACAGGCACCTTTCTCTCTGTGGGGACAATAGATGTCTTTGAAGTCTAATCCAGCATGCCTAAAAACACCTGCCTTCATTAACGCTATATAGAAATACCGTGTAAATTTTAAGTACATCCATCTAGCCAGATTCCAATGCACCTCACTTAGGATTAGGGTAGTAATCCTAGCAGAATATGGATTCCAGACACCTGCATCAAAGTTGATGCCTAGTGGTGCAGGCTAGAGGGGGAATAGATCCACAACCTCCAGATACCAGAGCCATGTTCCATCCAGAAGGAATATTTGGTTGAAGAGCATCCTCTTATGGAAGATAAGCCCCAGTGCACCTGGAAGCAAGAAACTCTGATGCAAAAGGCAAGCAAAATCCCAAATCTTCACTAATTTAAAAAAAAAAATAGAGAGCCCTAAGCTTCTGGTATTTTCTTTTTGGACTATATTTGCTTCTATCTAACAACACTTCAAAGTCAAACCTATAAATATAGAAGAAATCCTTGTCCTAGATCACCGCTACAGTTCAGTGCCAAATGACTGTCCTGCCTCTTGTTCTGCGAGTCTGCCTCTTGGTCAGCTGCCCAGAAACAAGGGAAAATGCAGGACATGTTTCCATAGAAAACATTCCACATTATCACAGTCAAGTCACAAACAGGAATTCAATCTCCATTAGTCTGGACACTGCATAACACCTGGGGTGAAAGGGAAGCACTGCTTCTTGTAGTTCTGACCACTCTAGGTTTATTTTGGTGCTTTCTCTGGTGCTATGGGGTCTCAGCAGCTGCCTATTTAAACTCTCTGCATGGACCTCTCAGAGAAGGCAGATAATTTTTTCCTCAGAACTAGAATTTCAGAGTGTGTGTTGTGCTGAAGAAAATGGCTGGATAATTAGGGAGGAATCTGTTTCACTTAGGTGTCTAACAGAGGCTGCATCCTGGAAAACAAGAGTTGATCATGTCCTGGGGCTCAGGCAGGTTTTAGAAATTTGCACAGCAGTTCAATATGATTTAAGCATACACCTTAACATTTACGGAATGGATGCATCTTGCTTTCTTGGTTTCTGCTCCTTCTCTTTCGGATGCATGTTACTCTCACTATAGCTTCTTCAATGCCATTATTTGTTAAATTATATGTTCTCAAAATCCTGGTCTTTATTTCCAAAGATATGAGCAGGCTTACCCCCAAAAATCTCCAGGATTTGCTTTCTTCCTCTAACCTTCTTAGAACTTTGCACTGATGACACTTTGGGCAGCTCTGAACTCAAAGAGCACTCACAGATGAGCAACTGTGAACATTTTTCTTCACTGGCACTCATACAAACTATAATTTTTCATAGAATCATGGAAGGGCTTGGTTTGGATGGGACCTTAAAGACCATCTACTTCCAATTCCCCTGCCATGGGCAGGGACACCTTTCACTAGATCAGGTGGCTCAAAGTCCCATCCAACCATGGCCATTTTGCCACATTAAAGCCAGAACATTAATTTTAGCCTGACCCAATCTTTTTTCATTTAAGAATACCAAATATTTTTAATGCCCCAAAACAACCTCTTTTGGAATTCACAGAAGTGTAAGAAGTGAGGCAAATGACAGGGGGATGACAAATACATCTACTTTGGTTGGAACTGCTGTTTAGTTTTTGTATTTGACAACTATGAAGAACTGCACGACTTTTTAGATGCAAATTATTGGTCAAAGGTAGAAAGAAATCATCACTGACATTTTTTGTCATCTTTAAGATTTTGTCACATCTTTATGGTCTTCTACACAATATGTTATAAAGTCTGTGAGAATCTATGGCATTACTTGGGATTCAGGACCCCCTGGTAAGTGCATAACTGGCAATGGAAATCAATTCCAGTTAGCTGTGTGATGACTTTGATGCTTTTATAAATCTCATTAAATAACTATTTGGAACTCAGCTATTCAAGTAAAGTTGTGAACTTTTACTTAGTTTATATCTTTATGAATCTATGGTCAGTGTCTTTGCTTATAGAATTAAAACTGAGGATACATCAGCAACTACAAGAAACAAGTATTTGTATATTGTAGTGGCTGGACCCAACATTAAGGCTTGGAAATATGTAGTTTTTTCTAAGGAAATGGGTTATGCTAGTTCAAAGAATCAAAGAATGGTTTAAGTTGGAAGGGACCTTAAAGATCATTTATTCAAACCGCTCTGACATGGACATCTCCCACTAGACCAGATTGCTCAAGGCCTTGTCCAAGCCAGCCTTGAACATTTTCAGGGATGGGGGATCCACAACCTCACTTCTCACAGCAAAAAATTTCTTCCTCCTATCCAGCCTAAATTTCTTCTCTTCCAGTTTCTATTCATTACTCCTTTTCCTATCACTAGTTAACTTCAACTCAGCTTCTGAAACTCCTAATTAATTTTTACCAGACATTCCGGAATCTGGTTTTGTCTGTACTTGGATTTATACCTGACAAAGCTAATGCTACAATGATTTTTCATACAAAACCTTTGCAATTCTGGCGTGGACTGGCTTCCTTCTGCCTTTCAACTGTATACCTCACACAGCTTACATATACCTCCTGTGCTTCAGACTTCATAGACTGGAAGAGTTTAAAAACCCTCACCATGTGTTTCAGAAACCTGGGAAACAGGCCACCAGACCTGAAGCCTGCTGTTAATAGCTGCCCTATTTTCCTCGTCTTCTTTCTTAACCTGCTCCACTCTCATCCTTTGTTTCATTAATTTTTCAGATTCTGCCTCCAGGACACTTCTCTTGTTTCTGGTGTGTTCCCTGTGGTCTCCCAGTGAGCACACCAAGGGGAAGGCTGAGCTGGCTTCCCAGCAGCCTCTGCCACTGACTTCCCCACGTATGGAGATGATAGTCTCTCCCAATGACCTCTTGTTCCTCATATATTTGTGAAAGCTGTTATTGTTTGTCCTTACAGCTTCTGCAATTTTCTCTGCATTTTCAATTTTGGCTTCTGTGATCATCCCCTTATTTGGTTATTTTTAGTCTTGTTTATCCCTGCTCAGAGCATTGACCCCATTGATTTATGTGTCATGTCTGCCTTTATCCATTCTTTCATTGCTCCCTGTATTTCCCTGGTCAGCTGCGTCTGTCTTATTTTCTCCTCACGCTTCAGCTCTCTTGGCTTTCAGCAGGGTATGTATCTGGGCTTCCTGAGACACACTTTCAAATATTCTGCACTGCTTTGCTGTGTGTCTCAGTCATCTCTGGTTTTTGGAATCTGTCATGAATAATTCTTGTGGAAAGAATGTTGTTGAATTTCATAGTGATAAGCTCCAAGAGGACATATAGACATTAATAATTGAAGGAATGGAAGAAATAATATATAACTTCATACTCCTTATTTAGAAGATGACTTATGGTATTTTTTAACTTTCATGCAATTCTAACTCCTTAGTTAGAAGATGACTTATGGTATTTTTTTAACTTTCATGCCGTTTTTCTCAATTAAAAACTTTATGAGGATACTCACTGATACATTCAGCAGGAGTATAGTTCAGGAAATTGTAGGTATTTCTTGTCCAGACTTGAATATATTGATTTTTAACATATTTTATTACTAATACAATTTTCAGTATGATTATTATGGTTATCATTTCTAATCTATAACAATTAACACATATATACTTAGATATGCATAGTATAAGTCCAAATAAATATGCAAGGTTTTATAAATCAGATTAGAGACCAATAGTTTTTCCTCCACAATATGACAACTTGCACACCAAAGTTTGAACACGATGCCTTTATCTGGAGGAGGTTCTCCTCTTAGAGGAAAATGATAAAGGGAGGTTATATGACTATGAAGAGTTCAGTCAACTTTAAATACCCAGTCTGGATAAAGCAATTCCTATGTGCTATGTTTACCAGCATTCTTTTTTTAGTTGCATCTCTTTTCTATTGAATCTATGATTTCAGATGATTCATGCTATAAGATCCAAGTGAAGAAAAATAAGATAATGCCAATATTATGCTCTAAATCTGAATAATATTTTTTCTGGGAGTATTGTTATCATTTTCTTTCTTAGTAGTACTTTGAAAAATCTCATTAAACCTTTTTTCAAACTAAGAAGAACCCTAGAAACAGTGTTCTCATTCTTTTTTTTATGCAAGAATTCCATTTAACAGAAACCAAAACATTTGGTAGGAAACAGAAGCTAAAAATTTGCTATACAAACACCTAATGAGGTTATCAGAAAAACTAAATTAGGTACTTCAGTATCTGAAGTGGTTGTGAGGTGGAATTTTATCATGTACAGCTTTTAAGATAGCAAATTAGGAAGAATATGCTTGGACGCAAACTTCTACTTAAGGCTTCAGGCAGAAGGTTCCCAAGGCCTCTATACTTGTCCCACTGGATATTGTTAAGTATTATTTTTGGTTTGGGCTAGATAACATCCAAGTCCAAACCTCCAGATGAAGAATTTTAGGGTATTGAGAAAACAGGCATTTATCAGGTAAGTCCTCTAACAAATCCAGGCTTTTAAGGATGAGCAAATTTAATTAATTTGCATAACACTGCAATGTTTTAAATCACTCTCAAGGCAGTGACTAATAGCTTGAAAGGGCCAAAATCATCAATTGATGGAAGTTGACCTAAAAATTCCAGCAAACCCTACAGCTTAAATTCCCTGCACTCCAGTAGGAAGCCCTTCCCAGCAGACTATGCGCTATCAAAAAGAAGAGTTAGTAGATCTCTTGGTGAAGTTGGATCAATGAATTGATAGGAATGAAAGAATGATAATAAATTCAGAAAAAGAGATTCATTCCAGCCTAGCTATTTGCCTACTCAATTGCAAGAATAAACTCCTTCAGCTGAAGATGATTTTCCATCCATACTTGAATACTGCTTAAAGTACACCAACTTGCTACAGGAATGAGCAGCAGTGGACAGTCCTAATTGCAGGGTGGTAAAGTCAAATTTCATGTGGGAAATTACAAATTACTTCTCTAAGCCACACTGGTCAGGAATCCTTTTTACCCCACAAAAGCCCAACATAATCCCTGCATACTCTTTTTGAATATAGGAGGTGTTGAGTCAAACCTTCCCAGGCTGTGACAGCTTTAGAAGAGAACAGAAAATAGAAGAGAAAATAGGAAAAGCAACAAGTCGAAGTTCAAGCAAGACATGGAGTTTTGGGGCTTTTACTCTAGAGATGGCTAATTGCAGCCTAGAAGATGGAGCTGGGACACATTGGGACATCATCTGTGCTATGAATCCCAATCTAGAAGACAGGCTTACTCAAATCTGCTTTCTAGGAGCCTGCTGGCAACTGAGCCAGAGCCTTGAATACTGTTCCAGAATCAGGCATGCTTCTTGCAACCACTGCACTGCCAAGCACCGTGGCATCTAAGGCCACTTAAAGAATGACTGCCCAAACCTCCATCTTAGTTGGAATTAGGGCTCTAATCCAGAGCCAGTGCTTTGGAAAATCTGGTTTCACATGCTTAAATATTTTTTTTAAGTGTGACCAAATTAATATCCAGTTATGAATTTAAATTATAATTTAAATTAACAAACATATTTTAAAATACAGTAAAATCATCTCTACATTTTTCCTGTATTTCAGGCTTTCTCATGAGTTTCTGCCTCTGATTAAATAAATCAGATACTTATAAGCAGGAAGTGGTTTTATATGTGCAGTATCAAAAACCACCATCTTTACTTCATTTATTTGTAACAAACAGAACTTTGCTGACTTTTCAGTTTAGGTATGTATACAATAGTAATTCAGTTCAGCAAAAACTATTAATTTACCTTAATAGGCAAAAGCTACAGTAACAGGAATGAGTGAAATGTAGAACTTTTCCTTCTGGATTTGCAAATATTTACTCTTCCACATTATGGAACAATAAGAAAAATTACAGAAGTGACCAGAAGCATGCTGGATCTCAAAAGGCAGAGGAAGACATGATACTTTCTTCATAGAGTTTTAAAAGCCAAGTCTATCCTTTTGCACCTCAGAGCCTTTTTAAACATATGAATAACCATGAACATACCACAGATCCACCTGTGTATAGAAATATTTAACTAAATTAACATTAAAGAACTGGTACCTACAAACCATCACTGCCTAAAGAGTCAGAAGTAAAAATAATATCAGGTAGAATGATGTGCCAGAGGTAAATGATGGAGCTCAAGACTCAAGTATTTTTTCTTTTAGAAATTCAGATATTGAAATATGTATTTTTAAACAAATGAAGTAGAACAGCTTTGATCTAGTTAATACAGTCACAGTAAAGTAACTCAAAGCAGGAATCTTTTATTTCATTGGTCCATAGACATCTCCATGTGAAGTGTTTCCCCACCACAGCTCACTAAGCCTCCAAACTGGTGTTACTGCACCCTGGGAGGACCACTGACTAACTAACCTGCCCTTTGGTTGGTGAGATCATTTCACCCATCACTAAAACCTCTGCTCTTGTGACATGACAACTAAGAGGAAACTTTAAGTTTCGCAGTAACCAATCCATTCAAACAAGTTTATTTAATTGGTTGACCACAACAGCTGTTCAGCGAAGGAAAGTGAGGCACAGCAATGTATTTCTACATGTCGTACAAATACAGAGGAAAACTCTCAGCCATGGAGAGCACATTTCAAGCAAGACACAAAAAATACATGTAGGCTACATCATGAGGCTAAAAACTTATGTGGCAGCATAAGTACATGGCCTGCAGTTGTTGATTATTCAAGTTATTGAAGTATTTATACAACTAAATTGATACAATATCTGATTGCCCCATGACTTATGATGTCATTGATGGGGTTCCTCTCTCACCCACCTCATGGCTTCCAAAACCCAAGTCTATACATGTCATGCTAAGATACCTTCATAACTCAGGGCAGAGAAACAGGAATCTCCTGGGAGGCTATTTATCTTATCTTTCTTAGACACTTCGTGTAGTAACAATAAAGGGAGGTGGTGATTGTATTTCTACCACTTAGGAATCTGTTAAAAGTGAGACAAGTCCAAGAATTTTTTCTCTCTCTTCTTTTTCTTAATAATTGTCTGTCCAGATTCAATAAGACAATACCTAATCAAATAAAACCACATACCATAATACCTTCATCATGAGAAACCCAAAAATCTGCTTCTTTCCTTTCTGCAGCTGCTGCAACACTTAACTTGAATAATTCTCCCCCCTACAGCTTCACAGTCTTTTCAAGACTACCTGTATGTTCCAACGTCAGACAAATCTGGATTTCCCTCCAATCTTAGGATGGCAAATACCCAACTTAACTGCGTGTTCAAGAGCAAGAAGACACAATTGATAATGTCTTGTTGCCAGATCCTTGAATACTGGGGCTGATCAACGAGTGCAGGATAGTGCAAAGACCACAGGTTTAATGACTCATCGATTCATTAGATGAAATGCATATAATCAAGTTTTGCTAAGTGGTTATTGATTCTGGGCACTTTGATGTTGATTTAGATGCAACCCAGACACATAAAAAGGGAACGTGCAGAGTCAGTGACCATTTCTGCACTAACTCAAAGAACACTGACTTCTGCACTAAATCAAAACCCTGAAGTCCACATTTATGCAAAAAAACCCTATAAATTTGAAGAAAAACTTCGGGAAAAAAACCTTCTATTTTTCTACAGAGATGAAAATTATGTTGGCTACATTGAGTTGAATAAAAGCATCATCTAGAGCAGTCAAGGTGTCCAGATTTATGTGTATCCTGTGTTTTCAGCCTCAGTGATAATAAAAACTTTGTTTACAGGTAGAGGGAAGGGCAAATTCCAATTTATTTATTTTTCATTATAATATCGTAAAATTAAAAAGTTCCCAGTCAATCATTACCAATTTGAAAGGCTCAGAATATGCTACAAGAGTGCATCTATCAGTTACAAAATATTTTTGCACAGTCACAATGTTGAGCCTTAAACATCAAGCATTCAAGAACCAAGGAAAATAAACTGCTGGAAATCAAAAATGGTTCAGGTAGCAATATTGTCAATCATTTAAAACATGGCTAGATACCTATGAGTAGAATCAACACCCGTAGACACAGACTTGATGGATCATATTTAACAACACAATAGGTCAAAATATCATTCTAGCATGTACTTAAGTATTGAGTAATAGAGTATGCTGTTGT
Organism: Fringilla coelebs; assembly: GCF_963513975.1. Lineage (NCBI taxonomy): Eukaryota > Metazoa > Chordata > Aves > Passeriformes > Fringillidae > Fringilla > Fringilla coelebs. Next base: position 19,137,750 of record NC_140030.1, on the reverse strand, counting down.
TTTATCACATTTATAATACAGGGCTACTATAGTGATACTATCAGCTACTGATTCCTATCATAAATAATCTTCTCATCATTTCTGTATAGACACACAATAGCACTGACTCCCAACTTAATTTTAACTAAGAAAGACATATGGCTCAGAATTAAGAAATAGGATATAAGAATTTTCCTGTAACTATAGCAATAAGAATCTTACTTGATAAAAAAAGCTAACAGCTACAGAATATAACCAGTGGAAAGGAATAATGGTGTGGAGCAGCCTTCTAACACAAGACTGTCATCAGTAGACATCTGAAATTACAGGAAAAAAAATGACAAAAGCAAAGTGATACAAGCTGCAAACACTTCAGTGCTTATGTACCAGTCTCACCTCCAGCTTAAGCCACATGATACTGCTCTGTGTCTTGCATGGTTGGTTAGGAGTCATTCAAGTGTGAAACATTATAAATTCTGCTTGTTAAAGAATTGAGAACCTCTTCCCCCCTGCCATGACTTACACCCCGAAAGGCATATATTTGTTTGTGATAATAATCTACTGAACTATATCCTTCTGCAGCACACCAGAGTTGCTTTGCTGTAGTATTAGTCTTTAGGTAGTATTTCCACCAAGTGATAAGCTTACCTATCATAAAAAAATTGGTTCAAGCTGTTGGCAGACTCAAAGGACAAATCTACATCTCATGTTCAGTTGATGTAGCTTCAATTTTTCAGCTTTAATTTTTCATTATTAGGAGAATTAGAAATACTCTAAAAATGAAAGCTTACCTCCTAGGTTAATCCCACAACTTTAAAAAACAGATGTCTAAATGGCTCTGCTCTAATCTGGCATTTTTTTATATACCTGATGAAAGGAAGGATGTCTGTACAGGTGAAAAAAAAAACCCAAACAAAAAAGTCAAACTGAATTCCATCACATTCTAGTGCAGAATAGGAAGGCTTCAACTTGAGTCATATCACAATTAAAAAAAATACTATGGCATATAATGTTGCTTTTTATAGCTGACAGTGAGTTCCATTAGACTGCAGAAGAATTTCTGAAGGCAATTGAAAATAGCCTCCCAGGAGAGTGGAAGCCCCACACAGCATGGTTTAAATGTGGCATCTGGGCTGTGGGAGGAAATGGCATTTTCCATTGAAAATCTGCTGCCAATATACCTCCTATGGCTAGATTTTTGAGAGAAATGTGGCAGTTGTCCCTCTCTGAATTTCAGCTGCTCAGTTTTAAGGATGCATAGGCAGGAAAGGTAGCAAGACTGAATAGCAAAAGGTCCAGAATTACGTTCTTGTCCAAGGACCAAAGAGTAAAATTGAGAAATGACTGAAAGTAGGAATGTGTAACGGGAAGATGGTAAGAGAGGGAAAAAATTCTTTAGTTCTAAAAGATAAAAGCCAACTTTTTAGAAAGTGTGATCCACTTCAAAAGTTACTTAAATTTTTTTTAACAGTCTGAGTTATTCAATCCTTAGCACATCACTGAAATTTGGTTAGCAATGAGTTAGTTACTGTTAAAAGTGTTCTCTTTATATACGGAAATCTATCATGGTAATAGTTGTGGCAACATCACAGGTCATCAGCTCCTTAAATAATAAATTCCCCCTGATAACATGTAGGTATACAAGCCTGGGAATCACTAGAGCAATCATGTGCTATATTCACACTAAGAAATATGAAGTATTATGAAAAGAATGAAAGTATTATTCTAAAATAATTTTCTGTTCTTGATGTCTGCATGTACTTGCAACTCTGACTTAGGCATACTCTTGAAAACATGACTCATAAAACAAAAAAGACACTTCCTGATTCAGGTAGAAGAGTCATGCCTGTAGCATCTATGGCTACTTTATTGCTTTCTGTTTTGATACAGGTGTACAGGTGGTGTGCTACTGTTATCTTTTTTCTTTTTAACAACAATGCAGCAATTTTACCAAGGTTGAAAAATTTGCCAAGCAAATCAAACACCCTATCTTTTTTCTTTGTTGTTTGTTTCTTTTTTGAGGTGGGTGAGTTTTTCTTTCTTTGGGTTTTTGGTTGATTTGGGTTTTTTTTTGGTTTTTTGGGGTTTTGTTTTTGGGTTTTTGTTGTTGTTGTTGTTGCTGTTGTTGTTTTTTTGTTTTGTTTTGGTTTGGTTTTTTTTGATTGGTTGGTTGGTTTTTACCCAAACAACCTCTTATGGCTCCAAATCTGGTTCCTCTAGAGCAGTCCTTTAACCATCAGACTAACTAACTTCTCTTTGTTCTCTGTAAAAAGCTCACACTTCCTTCTGCTCAAAGACCTGACTTCAATCCAGGACAGAAGGATCCCTGCTAGTTTTCACCTTCATCATTTTGGTATGGCTCTGGCTTGAGAATTAACATGATGCTTGCACCCATTCAAGCTAGTGGAAAAAACAAAGCAGTATGTTGCTTCCTAAGTAACATTGCTGGTCCAGGATGCGTAACTGCCATGAACTTATTCAGTGAAAGGGGTGTGACTGCTATGCTGTCTATAGAAATGAGGTGCCTGCATGTTAGTGTGAGGAGAGAATACCCGCTGGGTCTTCTGGATCAGAGGATGATGGAACCTGCAGCCTGCAAATCTCAAACATTCTGGCAGGTAGAAAGTGCTGAGCACCACAGCTTAGCTAAACTGGCAGCACTGTATGGTTTTCTATTACAAGTTTGGTCAACTACAGACTTGGTAATTTTGTGAATCCTTGTCTTCAATTTCAGTACCAAAGGTCTACTTATAGTTGTGTTCTAAAATGTTGTGCTTATTTTCTGATTTATATGTTGTGGAATGCTTCTCGTGAAAATCCCAGATGTAGAAATTTAATGGGGGAAAACTGTTGTCTCATCTCTAATTGACTGGTAAATGTACTAAACAGAAGGTGGGCCAGGTGCAAGATGACACTTTGTGTTAAAAATATCTGGAAGGTTTTGAAGGTAGGGATGAAAAGCACCATAGGTATGATGTCACTTCAAATTATCTGATATCATGCAAATTTATATTGCAATGTAGTCAGTAGGTAAATTGTTCCTGACTATTCACCATGTGATTCTAAATTTCCTTATTTTGTTTATAAAAAGTTAGTATAATCTCATTATCTCTATTTCTCATACCAGCCAATAAACTTTTGTATTTCTGAGTTTGTGGTTTTTTTATAGAGTTCTAGAGCAACATCATTACGAAGTCCCCTGGTGTAAGAAGAATGAAATTCCTGCTTACAAAAGAGATCAGTTTAACCCGTAATATACCTAAAAAAAAAAAAAAAAAAAAAAAAAAAAAAAATTGCTTCTAACAAATCTAAACTAACCATGACAGTTCTGTTGCTGTTCTACCAACTTCTCCACTAGACCGATTTCTAAATCTGATGGACTGCTTTAATTTACAGTAGACAGAAAAAGCTAAGTGTTTTCTCTTTTTTATAGTTTTGATTAAATGCTGATATTTTAAATAAGTTGTTCCACTTTTAGTCAATGCCATTTTAACTCTTCAGTCTTTCCTCCTACATCCTTTTAATAACATAACTGGAAGCTGCAATCTTGATTCCCAAGGTTTGAAGTTAACACAGCAGTCAGAATTTATTTGCATTCTTTCTAAAATAGTATTTGTTTTATAACTCTGACTCAGTTTCTCAGTCTGTCCTTTTCTGTGATCTCTTTAGGTCTCCAAGCTGAGCAAAGCTAGGCCATGTCAGTTCTGAGAATGTCAGTATTTCCAAGCTACACCTAGATGCTGCAGAAACAGTACTGCAACTCAGAAAGTAGTACACTTGCCTTGTCAGAAGCACTGAAACAAATTCACCATTGTGGAAGGGACAGAAGAACTGAAAAGCTGGTAATTCCTTATGTCACACGGAATTAAAAAGAGGAGCTAAGTGTCTTTAAGAACTAGAAATATTAATTCCAAATCCCCAATCAAAAAAAAGTCATGCAATTACATTCTGTCCCAATCATTCCTACATTTTCAGACAGAAGAACAAACTATTTATTTTTCTTTCTATCCCAAGCCCTGTGCCCGATAAATGTGTGCTGGTAGAAAGTTGCTACAACCAGTCTTGTGAGTCAATGTGGTGTTATGAACATATTGCAATATTATAAGCGATATGACCTCTCGTGTCATTTGAAATCAAGTACTTAACAGTGCAAAACTGTCTTAGCCTATTGAGCTACATTTGTGAAATGTTTTAAAATTAACTGTTGAAAAAGGTTTACAAGAATAAAATACAGTTACCCTGGTACACTGGCTGCACTTAGCCACCCATCCCACTGCAGCTTTGTACCTTCTACTTTCTTTCGCAAAGTATGGGATATACAGGAGATTTTATGAGAAATAAATTTCAGAACCAGGGGGTTTTGTGTGGCAGCTACTGTCATGCAAACTTCTAGAAGACTTGTGTCAGAGAAAATCAATCACATATGTCATGATGTATGACATATCCTCTTGTCTGAAATGACAGTTTGCTGTCCCCTTCTCCTGAAGTGGTACATATGATTGCTAAGAACCAACAAACCATTAATCCTCATTCATCACTCTAGAAGAAACCATGCCCAAGCAAGGTCTACATTAAATGTAAGCAACTGTAGTACATTTTTCTTACTGTCCTTGCAAATACTAAATAACAATAAAACATTTGGCAATTTTTGTAAAAATGAACTTTTGATATAAAAAAGACGGTCTAAAGCAAGAGGCACTGGAGTAGAGTTTAGAGGCGTGACTCAACTTCTGTCAGGGATGCAAATTTCTTGTGTGGTAACAGAGTCACGAACTCCTGGTTTATCAAGGGAGCAAAAGCATTACAGCTCTGTTTCTATGCATAGCTGCACAGTGAAATTCTGACATCCAAGCGAGGTATGTTTGCTCCTCTTCTAATACCGAGGGACATGTAGGCACTTAACATACAGCAAAGTTTAGACACTGTAATCCAGGCTGGTAGAAGGTATTTTCTGTAGAGGAGGATTTCCACTCCTGGAATTAATAACTTTAAGCCTTCCTGGGGTTTTTTTTGTTTGTGATTTTTGTTTTTTTGGTTTTGGGTTTTTTTTTTTTTCTTCCCCCTCACAGAAACCGAGATTAACTCGGTCTTTTGACTCGGAGATGGTCAGAGAAGAAATCACAATCCCAGCCCTAGCCATTATCTAATCTAGAACACACAGAAATGTGTGAGCAATTTGTGTTCAATATCCTCTTTTGCCAGGGGTAACTGAAGCTCTGTTTTACTCTTCTCAGAAGACTGCTTTCTCATGAGAATTCATAATACTCTAGGTTTAGAGTGCACACTTCTTCAATACTTCATGCAAAACAAAACACTGACATCTTCTTTACTACCAGTACTTTACTACCAGTGAAGTTCAATTCACTGGTTCATTCAATTTGTCTCTAAAACTACTGTTTCCTGTGTGAAGTGCTAATGCTGGGACTGAAAATGGAGTCCCTCTGTCTCCAATTGACTGCTCAAAGTTACAAAACTATATCCTTCCCTCTCCTTTTGAATACAAATGAAGAAAAAAGAATGCAAGCATCCTGACATCTTAACTTCTTTACAGTGTAGAATGCAAGTTCCCAGAAGATGGGAGAAAACGCCTCCAACAAAATCCAGATGGAGTCTTAAACCTATTGAAAAAGAAGAAAACAGTGGGAGAGTGGCATTTTTGTACAGATCACAAACTGGGGGGCTTTTAAAAGCACTTGCTACACTGAAATAAGCAGAAGAGAGATTAAAGATAAACTATCTATGCTTTGTACTTAGTATGGCATCAAGATGCCCAAATAAATGTTTTCATAGGCCTGATGAGGATCTGCTGGGGGAACAGGGTTTGTAGAGCTTGGAGAGAAGGAGGCTGAAGGCAAAACTACCTGAAAGCAGGTTATAGGCAGGTGGGGATTGGTCTCTTCTAAGTAACAAGTGATGAGAGGGAACAGCTTTAAATCGTGTCAGGGGAGTTTAAGGTTGGGTACTGGGAAAAAATTCTTCAGTGAAAGGATTCTCAAGCATTGGAACAGGATGCCCAGGAAAGTGTTTGAGTCACTAGGGATATGGGCATTTAAAAGATGTTTGGATGTGGCACTTGGGGACATGGTTTAGTGATGGAGTGGGCATTGCTGAGTTAATGGCTGCACTCCATGATCTCAAAGGTCTTTGTCCAACCTTGACAATTTTATGACTCTTTATTTAGACAAGCCTAATGTTTAAAGTACAGTTCTACTGTGACTTTAGAGCTGGACACAAAACAAGAGAACATTGATGAGAGTGCACCCTTTGGACTGAAGGCAGAAACTGAATGCATGCCAGCCTTTAGCTCTAGCCTTGTTTCCGAACACCCATTCCCCATTCATCAAGCACAGGTAAGATTTTCTCCTGGAGACATTAGGAGCTCCTGGAGACATTAGGAGGGTGAAAACCAGCAGCAGGTGTATACCTTTGGTGAATTTCTTCCACAAGAATCAGCTGAATAGAAAGCATTTATTCACTACTTGTGCATCCAATTCAGTGGCCTATTCACTACTCTAAATAAAAAATGTAATGGTAGAGAAATCTGCCCCAGTCGCAAGAAACTGATGGCAAAACCCCCTTTTTTTTTTAAATTACTGTTATTGGCATTTAAAGCCAATCATATTCTGTCCTATCTCAGTATATTTTATAGTATTTCCAATTTTATCATAATTTATGGATTTGAGACACAGCCCTAATTTCAATCCCAGGAATATTTTCTCTTAGGCGTTAAACCTCTGCTACATTCTTCCATGGATACTTACAACATGACACTACTAGTTCTTGCAAATAACAAAAGGTCATTAGGTTCTGCAATCCCTTTGCATGCCACCAGTAAGCTTTAGGATTTTCTGGGGAAGGTGACTCAGGTGAATAGCCAGAAAACCAACTTTGTAGGACCAGTCACCTGGTTAAAGTTATTACTATTTACAGTGTCCTAGGCTGTAGAGTGCTGAGAATGTCTTCAGGAGCTATCCATCCCCTGGGCACTTTTAATTCTGTGGATGTATTTATTTAGATTTATTATTGCCATCAAAGACGCTCAGGACTACCTCTCCTTTCCCTGTCCTGAGCTGACACCACTAGAAGCAGTACTTCATATCAACCACTAATAAGAAGTGATATCTTTGAAAGGGCTGTCTCAACTTATTGAAAAACCGCAGCAGAAGTCTTTAAAGACACATCATGGTGTAATTTTTAGGCCTCCTTCACATTTGAGTTGATTTCCTATGTTCTTCATTTTCTTTTGCTATCTCAGGTAATATCTGAGGTGCTTGATCTCATAAAAATATGAAAATTTGAAAGAAAAGATAGCTATAATTTTATTTATTACATATACGATTTATCCTACCTTCTTTTTGATGATTCTAGCAGAGTTCAGATAATTTTCACTGAGATGGAGAAAAAAGAGCAGGGCAACCCTGTTCTGATAGCATGGGTGCCACCTACAGATAGAACTTTTTCAAACCCATGTGATATTTGTGTTTATGTGGACTCTGGAGCAAGGAATAAGATGGTTCTCTGTCCATCCAGCTGCCAGTATTCACCAGTAAATTCTCTTCTCTCTAAAGCTCTGACTTAGGATGATGCTCCAATGCACAGGCCATTTTTCAACACACAGTAGCTATGACTGCTGCTCAGAACTGCTGGAAGGAGTATGTAGGCAGATCCGATGCCAATGCAAGGCAGAGCATTACCTTGCTTGTGGCTTTTCTGGTTTAGTCAACGTTAAAAACTGTCACTGCATTTTTACTAGAATACATATTAATAAAAAGATTTTCTTAAATACCTCCAGCTTTTCAAACCTCAGAAACAGTATTTTTAAAGAAATACTGTAGAAATAATTGACAAATTATGACATCAGGAAACTAGACTAGATTCTAAATATAAAATTGTCCTATCAAGAAAATCAGTTAATTTTGCCCTAGAATCCAGAAAAATGTTTTGGTCAAAAAAGCACTGAATTGTAAAGTTAGACTTTCTCTGACATCAATGACCATTCAACAGATCTTTATTTAAATATCAGACAAACATCAGAGCCAGACTTTTGTCTTTTTACTACATTTGTAATAATCCTCCATACATGCTTCCATCTTTACACCTCATGGTGCCTAAAATTTGCTTGCTGCTTACAAATGGGGAAACAGAGGCATAGTGAGATGAAATGTCTTGTCTACCATGTGCGAATCAACTCTGTAGATACTCTTTTCCACAATGAAAAGCACGAGTTATTCAACCTCAAACGATTTATTTCTCTCCTAAGAGAACACAATGTACTCAGCAAACCTACCAGGCCAACCAAATAAATTTCCCATAGGCAAAGGGAAAATGTGTATAGCTCCTTCCACGATCTTGCTGGGGAAATTATATCCCCAGTACTACTGGATATTTTGTTCTTTTGTTTTGTTTTTTAATTTTCTTTCTGATACTTTCTGCATGGTCTTCATTTATTTTGTGGCTGACAGGGACATATCCAGACAGATACGCCCACAGAAAACCTCATGGCTGCAAGCAGACAGCTGCATGAGAAATATGCTCAGCACCTTCCATCCGAAAGAAAGGAGTATATAATCTCAGCAACACACAAGCCAGGGCACCCCCTGCAGAAAGCACATCCTAAATCTGCTGTTTGCTGCTGCTACTGCACAGTTAGGTCAACACTCCCCAAGCTCCTGCTGCTGATTTACTCTCTTTCCCCTGCCTTTATAAGGCTTGTACTCCTAGTACTTGCAGGCCCTGCAACTTGTTGCCACTGCAACAGCTACTCCCAATCCAGATGGTGGTAGGACTAATTGAGCTGTGGCTCCTTTGTGTAGTCACCTCTACACAATAGCCACTAACATGCTGAGCCTCACACCAATTGCTAGCTGCAATTGATAGCTGCTCGATGGTTTAGACCCAGCTTTGTACCTTTCTAATCATTAATCAACAATCAGACAAAGGATTTATTGCTGAATCCAGACAGCAGCCAATACAGACCTCTAATACATTATGGATTCTCTGTCAGCACAACTATTTATTGTTTGCAGTGATCTGTTTGAAAATCCCTATGCTCTTGCACTTATTTATTAACTTGCTTACTTATATCTCTTTAGCTGGATTTAACAAAGCATTGAAAATTCATCTATTAACATTTTTTACAAATCCTGAATGGTGAATTACTTCATATAAAATATATTTATAATATTATTCTGTGTATTTACCACGACTTACCAAGGTCTTTAGCAAATATGTCTGTTAAAGAAAATGGAATTAAATTTCACAGTGTCAGAATATTTCCTAATGTAAATATCCAGTGAATCATTTTATCATTAAAAACATCATAATAAAGGTTAACTATCAGCTGAGAGATAAAGGAATACACATTTCTCTATACTTCCAGCATCCTGTGGGATTTTTCACAGTATCATAAAAGCAAGCAACAGTAAGGACCTCACTGTTCTGTGGTTAGGCTTTAGCACAAAAGCATCAGTGGACTTCTGGTTCTGCACAGCATGCAACCATGCTCTGCTATCAAATTAATGTTAAAATATGTATGTCCTAGCTTCTGATTTATAGTATCTTTGACAAATAGTAAAAAGGACAGGCATGCCATAAAGTTTATGGATAGGGTGATGGCATGCACAATGATGTCTCATAAAGAATAAAGGGGGAAAAGTTATTTATTCTTGTGATTCAAGAGCTAAAATACAGATAGACTGGCTGCGTGCACAGAATTTTTCATAAATATCCCACAGTGCACCCTGTTGTACAGCAGCCATACATTAATTAGAGCATTCAGCAGACACTGCAATGTGTTACACTCACCCAAGTGAATCTTCATTTTTCACATGCAGGGCCTTACTAATTAAAATCAGCTTTGCAATTAAATGTGGAAAATTGTGTTAAACTTTGAAGCGTGGTTTAGAAAAAATATATTTATTTTTAGGGTATTTTATTTTGATGCAAATGAATTCTCCATCAAAGTGAGACCAGCAAAAGGAAGGTATGAGGATTTCTCTTTTTTGTATTATAGATGCTCCTCTCGGTTGCAAGTTGCAATGCTCCACTATCTCTCTGCCAGTACCTGGCCCTGTTCCAATGCTTTTAGTGAGTGCTATCTGTCAAGGCATGAATAATACAGCCCCTAGGCTGTCGGCAGAATCCAAATGAGGCATACATCAGGAAGCAAGCACTCGACTTTAGCTCCAGAACATGCTCCTGTGAAGACAGGCAATTATTCACCCACGGCTGCAGCCATGGCAATCAAACTGGTGGGTGAAAAGGTATATGAAATGAAAAAATTTGAATAAGAAATATGGCACAACAAGGCACAGAAATTCAATAATTTGCTAATAACAGAGAGATATTTGAGCCTTTTAATTTCGAAGTTTGGGAGCCTGAATTATTTCACTCGCTCTGTTAGAATATGTAGACCAAAATACAGTATACAATGTCAAGGCAATACAGTGGTACTTCTTTGGTTTTTTCCAAATAAAAACAGCAATGCTAAACTCTAAAGTATTTATAAATTCAAATTGTTCTATGAAGGGACAAATCTCATGCCTAAAAATTAAAAATAATTCTATCTGTATGATGTAATAAACCAGAGACAGCCTAGTAAAGCAATAAAGAACTGGTAGTATCATGAAATTTGGCAGAAAATTAAAATCCAATGTATTCCATAAAGTTAGGTACAATTTATACATTACAGATATGCACATCATTTTACAATTTTTCTTTGGTTTTGAGACTAGCCTCTTTTTTTGCAAGACATTGTGTCAGTAATTAATGAATTCTTTACAAATAAAATATGACCTGAAGAAAAGGCATGAAAAATTTCCTGGCAGATGAAATGTTTAAGTTGGTTTGTTTCATCTGAATTTTTATTTTCAGCAATCAAATAGAAATTAATGATACGGTAAAAGTTATATCAGTATTTTCATTTTAAATATGAAGGGTTTATCATTTGGTCTTAACATTCTTCACTGAAATTTTATGCAAATTTTTTCAGACCACAATTGGTTTGCTTTAAGTTCTATACAATGGCTGCAATTATTTTCAAATATACACTCTTGTATGCTCTAAAAGAATCCTAAATGAATATACATAGTGCCATGCTACTACCTTAAATTTTTTTTTTAGGTCTCATATTTGTTAGAATATTATGTTAGAATATATGTAATGTGTAGAATATTATTTGTTAGATTGTTATGTTAGAAACGTGGCAGTTAGCAAGTGATGAATCCATTACAGAATCTAATTGCTTTTGTTACTTGAGAAAAAAAAAGAGAAACTATTTTCTTAAGAAGCTTTTAAATAAACCACTGTATGCAATCAGTATTTTTTCATGGAATCTAGTTAGGATTTTTATGATGTGTCTACATACCTACTTATATGGCAAATCATCGGCACCTATTTGGTATATGACATTGTTTTATAAAGATGCTAAATGGAGAGCAACAAAGTAAAGTGCAATATTTCTGAAACCATCATTCACATGTACTCAGTAAATAACATGGGCCAGTTTGCACTCAGTTACTCCAGAGTAACAATGGGATTTGCACCTGCAGAACAGGAACTGGAATCCCTTTTACTCTGTATTTGTATACACAGAATGCGATTCCTGTTGCCTATGAAGATAATTAATGAAACTGGCAAAGTTTCTTCTAATTGCAGTGAAAGAACACTTGAATCTATGCTCTTCTTCAGATGCTTAGTCAAGAGGGATCCTGAAAAGAGTTCTGGGAACTGTGGGACCCTCCTGCTCTATATACAGATGGATTATTCACAGCTGAAAGTATGCAAGGATCTGGACTGTTTAAAATCAATTCACAGTACTGAAAGTATAAGAGCAGTGTTCATCTTTAGGCTGCTATGCACAATGGGCCTGAACAGTTACCAAGAACCTAAACCTGCATCTGAGGCACGGCCCAGGAGATGCTCTGGTTTTCACTCCTAAGATTTGAATTCTTCTCTTGTCTCCACCACTATCTGAACATGTTTATAGCTTTTTTTTTTTTATTTCTATCTTGCATTCAGGTCTTTCACAACCTTTGTTTTCTTTTACTTTTTCAGTTCAGTTGGCCTCAGGTGCTTTGAAACATAAACAATGGGTACTGAAGTTCTGTCTGCGTAAACTCTGACCTTGAGGCATTGGTTCATGCTGTGTGTCATGGACAGCACTGGAGGGTCCATGTTAGCTTCAGGTTTCCAGGTGAAATACAAAAAAAAAAGAGTCTACTCTAGTAAGGCAGGCACACTATCCAACTTTTAGCACTCCCCAGTGCCCATACTGGGATGTTAATTCTTCTGACCTTTCCATGCAGCCACTGAACAGAGATGCTTTCACCACACTAATTTTAGAGATCCCAGCATTCTGCCCTAAAGTGCCCTTTAGAGAAACTTGTTCATCTAAGCTGTCTGTTAGCATGTCCAGCCAACAAGCCAACATCAGGCACTGAACTTAAGACCCAGGAGGAAACTACCAACCAAGTCATACAAGGTTTTGCTTCCCTTCAAACTAAGATTTGACACAAAGGAAAACATCAAGGAGATGGAAATGACACAACAAGCTCTTACCACTGTTACCCTACTTAGTTCCAATCCCATGTTTTCATACACCTCAAAGCATCACTGGCATAGAAAGTCTGCTTGTTCCCTTAGTAAACCTACATTGAAGCGCCTTCCTAATTAAAAATACAACCAAGGCAAAAAACCTGTGATAAAACCCTCCTTTAACTTCTATCTAATATTTTATCAGCTGAAGAACATTTCATTCCCTGAATCTATCTGAAAATGTGAAAGGATCTGTTTATTTCAGTTCAAGCTTAATGTCGTACCTGAGGATGAGTTTTCACTGTCACAAAGATAAAATTACAATAATAACTAAAAAAAACCAAACCAAAACAACTCCCCCCCCCGCCCCAGGAAAAAAAAAAAACAAAAAAACAAAGCCAAAAAATACCCCCAAAAAAACCACCTGGAATTCCAGAGACTTCAAGACATTTTAGAAGAAAAAGAATTTTGGAGAGCTCTTACTACATCTAGTGGAAGCAAATGCATTTCATTCCTAATAATGAGCTGGTCTGATATTGTGAATGAAAAGGTCTTAACCTCATTAAAATGCTCTGTAGGTCTAAACGGAATTGTTACGCATCAGCTGAGATATGCAATTCCCTGAACACATCAAATTTTTAAGATAGTCTGATTTCCTTGGAAGAAATGTTTGAGGATCTTTCCCACCCATATAGCAAAATAGAAAAACAGGAAATTTCCTTCAAATTCTTTCAAAAAGATAAATTTAGTAGTTGTTGGTTGTGAATAAATAGTGCTTCTCTTCTAGAAAACAGAAATTTTAGATAAATGTACATTGCAAACCTCAACGAAGAACTCTGTGTTTTTACATTAAATAGGACATATATTGGTTAAATATATTTTGATTAGTGGATTGGCAATCATGGTGACAAGAAAACATAAAAGCCCAACAAATTCTTTTGTAGAAAAAAAAAAGGAATTTTTGATGTATTTCCAATTTTTATTCTTATCGCATCTGCCCAAAATTTCATTTAATTAACAGCTCTGAGATTCAGTCTGTTCGTGTACTGACATACCAGAATCATGTCAAGAAAGCAAAATATGGAATTAACATCTCAAAACTGCACGCAATCTTTTCAAACCTCACATTTATGGCTTCCTCTTTCCCCAAAAGGGTGACCTTACACAAACACAGACCCTAACTCTAACACAAAGAGCAGTTCAGAAGAAAAGTCAGAATTTTTCAAGCTAAAGAGTTTCTTTCTGTATGTTTTTCATATCTGCACAGAAATTCCATGAAGTGTAAATAAATGTATGTACCTATAATCTTGTAACTAGAAAGGCCATTATAAATCATATCACTTAACTGTTGACAGGTCATGGAAATTCTGAGAGAAAAGAAGGATTTAGTGTCATTTTTTAATTACTTGTGAAGCTTGTATTTCCATAAAGAAAACAGACAAAAAAAAAACCCATGGTTTGAAATGAGACTGAATTTAAAAATAACTATTTTGGATACTTTTCCTAAATCGGTGGTCCAATCTAACCAAAACCTTCAAATAGCAACAAAAATGTTACTGCTCTTATGAGTGAAGAAAAGATTAAAAAAATAAATGTGAATAATTATTTTATGGTTTATACAGTTTAAATGTAATTCAAAGTAATTGTAATATCACTGTTCTTGGTCTAATTTTGAAAGCGTTTTCTAGACTTGTCCCTAAGCTTCATTCAGTGATAAGAATAAAGGAACATGACTGGACTGAGTGGCACTGTTCAGTATCTTTTCATATTTCAAATAAATGCCTTAACCCCAAATTAAAATTTCAATTTAATTCCTAGACCCCATATGCCCATTTCATGCAGTAATCAGATTTGGTGTGAAGTATCTACTCTTACAAACACCACAAGTGCTTTATAAACTGAAAAATTAAGAATGAAAAAAACTCTTCAGACTTTCAGGATAATTTAACACTGCTTTGAACACTTCCCTCAATTCAGAAAAGAGATGGCCTAAACATCAGCCATTTTATCTCCTACAACGTGCTGCTGTATAAAATATGTCAAATCAAATGCATAGCAATGAGAGAAAAATACATGTATTCTAGAGCTGTTAAGTTTTAAAAATATTACACAAAAAAATTCATGGACAAATGATTCAGGAAAGGAATGGAGTTTAGACAGATGTACAACACTATTGAACATTGACCTTGCAAACACAGAAATGTAAAGACTGAGGTCTAAATTAATTTGAAGCGCATGCAGTAGGTGTAACATATGCTACCTTGTATACTCTTAACCATAAACAGCTGGACTTTTTTTTTTTTTTTAAAGGAGATGTCTCCACATTTCATAGTCTAGAAACTGAAGTAAAGGTATTTATAATACAGTATAACATTTGAACCCTGAAGTCATATTATCGTTGATTTGCCTTAAGCTTTGCTTTGAATCTAACCTGATCATTGAACTTAAAATGCACAGAAACTCTTTTTCTTTCAGCCATGAAACACATTAAATAACATGAACAGGAGCGCCAACAGGCAAGTGGGGCCAAATCTTAATTTTCAACATATAAGCAAGAGAAGTGTATGAAAATACTGAGAGAAGATTGACAATGAGAGCAAGTCTCCTCAGCAAAAATGTGAGTTAAATTTTGTAACAGTCAGAAAGAAAAAATAACCCTGACTCTAAATGGCTTCTAGAATATGTAGCTGCTAATTTTTATCATTGTTTGGTTTATCAAGGTCATGCCAGATAACTTGTTTACCAAATCTCTTCACTAAATTATGAAAAATTACAGATATTACCTTCTGTGTCTTGCATATTTGCCACTAACATGACCACTGCCATCACAGCCAGGCGTGGGACAGCTGCAAAAGAGAGAATTAATTATATAGGTGTTGGTGTGCTGCAGAAAGATTACACTAAAAGCAGGCAGACTAGGTATTACAGAGATGGAGGGCAACCAAGACAGAAAGAGAAATCAAATAACTGAAGGGGAAAAAAAAAACCAGGGGATGCTTTTTATTAGCAAGTCTCGAGGGAATTAATTTCATCAGTGCAGCAGGGCATGAGCAAACCACCAATGAACTTGAAAGTGCATTATACCCATTAAAAGGCATGAATTTTCTAAATTGCTAATGGGGATACATTTTACACTCAGAGCACTAACCTGAACAGCTCTTGTATGGCTGGTTCCACGGGAACTGCAGAGAGATGGAAAACATATAAAAATTTATCATCTATTACAAGTACCCCTCTTCTACAGAAAATTACCAGAAAGGTTGTGTAAAAGCAAGGGTCAGAATGAATCGTGCAAAGAGATTCTGGAGGATGAAGGTCACCCTGAGCAGGGGCCTTGAGTGATTTACTGAAGCAAGAGACGTACCTCGAACACCTTTGGAGCGTGTGCGATGGCGCTTCTCGTCTGCATCCACCTCCATCTGGGAATAGATTAGCAGGCAGTCAATGTTCTTATCCTGCATGCACAGACTATCAATGCACAGACTGATACAGTCTCTCACACGATTTATTGACACTATTTTAATTCCATTTTATCCTGCAAGGGAAACTTCTCCTTACAGGGGATTTTTAGGATCTTTGTGTTTATGTAAAAACAGCAAATGCAGTAATTTCTGCTTTAAACAGTCAGTTTCTGTGCCCTGCTTTCACAGCAAATTGTGTGCAACTAAGTGCTGTTTCCTCTTTTCAAGTGGATATTTCTGACATAATCCCTTCATTACTCCCAAATATTCCAAAACAAGGATTCAATAGATTTCTATACAATTTGAAACTAAAGTCAAGGGGTCACACACCAAAGGTTGTTTTCTAACCAAACTCTTTACAGTGGGAAAGAGAGGAAGTAATAATGACTGAAAAGGAGATGAAGATTCACCATTAGACCTTCAAATATTTCATGGTATTTAATATGGCATTACAATCTTTGCCAGCATGTTTCATAGTTTAGTTGTGTTTTTCAAGTTTAAGGAACGGGCTCATTTGCTACATGACGAGATCTTTATCTTCATTTTACAAACAGCTTGCCAATCTAGCGTATTTTTCTGTGCAGTAATAAATACATAGAATTCTTACATGTTTACCAGACAGGGACAAGGCTGCAGATTAGATCTTTGAAAGTATCACCATCACTGACCTACACTAATTAATGTAGGGCCACATAGTTTCTTCTGATTTTACATGCTCAATTATCACCAGATTTTAAAAGGTAAACTAACTAGGCTAGCTAGAATTCAGGATTTTATTCAACAGAAGCAAATTGCACTGAAATATGTTGAAAGACTGAGTCAGGGAAAATATATGCAGTATCTGTATCACCAGCTCCTTTGGCTGTAGAAGAGCAAGATAGCAAGATGGATCTACAGTGCTTCATACATAGTGATGATACTGTAAAGGTCAGGAAGCACAGAAATAGACCATGGAGTTCTAGTTCTCCCAGGGGAAAAAAAATCAATCACCCCCTTTATAGCAATATCCTTGGATTGATATCTGGTAAGAATGTCATATATCTCATGCAAAAACATGGAAAAGGGTCCAAGTGACTTGCAGCTAACCCTTTAATCACCTAACTTTCTTTGGTCAGTTCCTTAACACAAACAATTTGGGAAGTAACTAGGAAAGAAGAAATCAAGCAGTGTTTTTAAAGAGCTCCTTCAACACGTAACAGCAGGAGGAAAGAATCACCTCAACAAAATTTGTAGGTGACAGGGATTTGGTAAAAAGAAAGTGTCACTCTCACAAGATTCTGTGCTATTGATGTAGTTCTGTTTCTTGGCAGTCATCATCTGATTCCTGGTAGTGTGCTATGTTCCACACTAAAGGGATAACTTAAAATAGACTGATATTATGAAAGCTAATAGAGCACCAAGCACTTTTAGGGGGCTTCAGGTTAGTCTTCTGCATAACTTCGAGTGGGTTTAATTTTAAAATTAAGAATTTCATTCTCATATTAATTTAATATTTAGCTGAGTGCAGATACATTTGGAGCATAAGCTTCCATCTTCATCAACCAATCATGCTGAGATCCCACAAAGCATTCCATCAAGCCCTCAACTGCCACTCCAGAAAAGTATGGAAAGGTACAGACGAATCCCTTATTGTATCTACCAACCCTGTGCAGAAGTTTCAGGTATCGTCTGGCATCAGAAATGGCACTAACTGCCTATGCTTAGACAACTGAATTTACCCCCAGGTTAATGCAGCCACCAGAGTCTGAGGACCAACTTCCCTGATCAGCTACATAAAGCTGCTTCAGGCTGGATAAAATCAGTCTTGGCACCTTTGTCTCTGCTGTCTAGCTCTCCATCAGCTATTGCATGAGACACTTGGCATGCCAGTAGGTATCTCCTACAGGCACCCAAACTGAATCTTAAACTTTACCCACCCACAGTATCTATCCTACACCTTGAGTTCACATCCTAGCCAGTTTCTTAGCTCCAATGACTTGAGAGGCATTTGAAGCTTTTAAAGCTGCCATACAAAAGCACATAACAGCATCTCTGGAATATAAAAATTCCTTACTAGATGATGACATTCTTTTCCTTTTGCTAATAAGAAAACAGTGCACTGTATAATTCTGTAAGTCTTGAATGTGCAAGGACTTGACAGGAGACCAGAAGTGAAGTTACTTGATCTTCAAACTAGTATGTTTTTAAAATGTTTGAAAAACATTATCTAGCCTCATTTGCCAATACTGAAAAACCTGCTGAAAGAACTATTATGATCTTAACCTGGAAATGCTGCCCCAGTTATTATGATAGTCTGTGTAAATTTATAAGGGACAAACTACAAAACAGGTTTATCTGTCTGCCTAAACCAAAGTAAGCACTTCAAAAACACTGAGGGTAGTATAGTACACTTTTAACTATAATGACAATCACAGAAGAAACCACGAAGCTGAAAAAGCCCCTATAAGATCCCCACAATCTATATCCAGAAGCGGGTCAAAGAAATTAAAACATGATAAAAGCTGCTGGCACACAATGCAATTTTAAATTTTGATGTGTATCCTACCTAGTTTGCTGCTTCTCCAGAAAAGCACAAATTGACTTACTATTGTCTGTGACCTAGATGCCCTCTCATACATGCCAATGTGAGTCGTGGATGCTCTAGGACACATCAAATGATGACAGATGCCTACATTTAGTCAATTGAATTTTGCTTTACCTCGATATTTATATGCTTGCTTACAGATCTTTGTCAGTCATGTCAAAACTTCAGCCTTCATTTCTCCATGAATTACGTGTTGGATGCTGGGATTAAGCAACCTCCTGAAATTCTAGCAAGATTTGCATTGGTTCTGCAGAAGTACAGTCATCTGGGAGCCTACTATCGCAGTCCTCAGTGGCACCCCTGGCACTTGCATGGCCAGGAACAGAATTCTGATACCGAGACCATCAATCTCACACAAACATGGACTTCCTCATTACTTTCACATGCAGGAAAAGGAAATGCAGACTTTGGTCTCACAAGGAGTCCACCTTAGTAGTTCTACTTTATTCATGACCTCTAAATTACAGTTCTGTAGCTCAGCTCTTACTTAGCCTCTGTTCCAGAAAAGAACTTGTGGACATGGAGGACAGGCTGGCTAGGGTTACTCTTAGCCTGGCATCTAATATTACATATCAAAGCAAAGAGAAAGACATCAGGAATAGGAAGAGAAGAAAATTTTAACCTTCCTTCAAAGAGAAGCTCTAGGAATGAAAAC
Organism: Fringilla coelebs; assembly: GCF_963513975.1. Taxonomy (NCBI): domain Eukaryota; kingdom Metazoa; phylum Chordata; class Aves; order Passeriformes; family Fringillidae; genus Fringilla; species Fringilla coelebs. Next base: position 19,118,537 of record NC_140030.1, on the reverse strand, counting down.
GGAAAGGTCTAAGCTGATTAGAGTGGAGTACCTCTCCTACAAGAAAAAGCTGAAAGAATTTGGTTTGCTAAGCCTGGAGAAGAGAAGGCTTCAGGGTAATCCAATTGTGGCCTTCCAGTACCTGAATGGAGCCAACAAAAAAGATGGAGAGGGACATTTTACAAAGGGTATGTAGTGACAGGCTAAGGGAGAATGGTTTTAACCTCAGAGTAGGTTTAGAATGAATATCAGGAAGATATTCCATGAAGGTAGTAGGACACTGGGAGGAAGAGGCTGCCCAGAGAAGTGATGTATGCCCATCCCCAACAGTGTTCAAGGCCAGGTTGGATGGAGCTCTGAGCAACCAGGTCTAGCGGAATATTCCCTGCAAAATCAAGGGGGTTGGAACTAGATGATCTTTAAGGTCCCCTTCAACCCAGGCCATTCTGTGATTCTGCAATTCTCAATTCCCAGAAGGAAAAGATAAAGGAGGTCTAGGTAGAAATTAAATCTGTAAATTAGAATTTAAAAGAACCAAATTATGTGTTACTTAGGACAATGGGCAGGGAAAGGTAGATCTGGGAACTCTGTACCACCATTATATGCATTCATGTTGCCGAAGATTTAGAGAAACAAGACATGAATAGTTACAGTGCACTCACAAATAAATCACAAGATGCTATACTAAATAAAAATTTTCTGAGTAAAACCAAAAAAAAGTCTGTATGGTCACCTGCATGCAGGCAATAATACTTTTTACACCTCACTTTACAGAATCTTATACCAGTAACTACTACTACACACACACAAACACAAGGTGCTTTTAAATTGTCAGTATTTGAAAGCTGGAAATAATAATGAGACAAACTGAGAAGACAATCTTATAACATAAAATGACTCCAGTTAGGAGTAGATGAAAATATTTCATTAAATGTTAAAAACAGAAAAGGTACATAGTCATAAGAGAAGAATTCATTAATAAAAGATATTTGATTACTATTATTATTTGAAAATGTAGTAATAGTAATCAGCATTTTTTTTAAAGAGATATTTGTCACTATTTTTAATTTTAAAATCAAAGTCTCAGACAATATTAACCCCCCCCCCAAATAAACATAGGCTAATAGGTCTTCAATACATTGCTGTTACTTGGGGAATGAGGGAGAACTGAAAAAAAATATTCTGAAAAAATTTTATTTGTAACTTTTAAAATTAACCTTTACTAATTGCTGAGAGGATGGTGTGGCTCACTGAGTTAATATTCCTGATGCTGAACCTTAGTAATGTCATACAAAAGCAATATGGGACACAAGATGATGACATAATTAGCACCAATCAACACTTTGTCATGGAAAATCTATAATCAAAAACACTTTGATACTGCTCTTTGAGGATACTCTAAAAGTTTTCAGTAAAGGTAGCTATGCTAGGATATCATATCCTTAGACACCTTTGAAACATTTTGCTGTCTTATACTGTGCATTCAGACAATAAGTCCTTCCTAAAATCAACACATTTATCACAGTAAGCAAATAATTCTCCAGGAAAAAAAATCTGTATTAAAATATTTTTCCAGAAAAATTATTTTGTATAAAAATATGCAAACCTAATTGTAAAAACGAAAAAATATGTATTTAACAAGAGCCTTTCTAATATAGAGGCATACATTTACCCCTACAATATTCAGTATCTTCACCAGTACTCTGGAAAATTACATGCTACTGAAATATGCAAATAATAGAGAAATTAACAGAATGGTAAACTATGTTGGAGACAAGCCAATTGCATATGCTGGCCTGCATAATTTGGCAGATTTGATCCATTGGAAGAACATGGTTCCCGGCTCCTGTATGTATGAACAGTACTTGTGGGCCATGCTCAACAGAGAGAAGACCACAATCTACCAGTCAGTAACAGTGAAGTGGATCTGGACAACCAGATGAGCACAGCCAACTTCTGCACTGCTGCAGCTGAAGAATGTGATCTGCAGCTGCTCAACCTTTAAGGCTGCATTAATCTTTCAGAAAACCACTCAATTATTCAGATATGGTGAGTAACTTCTAAGAACAGAGAGCAAGTTTTCAAAGGACCTTATCTGTTGGCTTGCAGGATAACCCGTTGGAGTCTTCAGGTTTTCAAAGGATTTAAGGCTTTGAGTGTCACCATAGAGCTACCTGAGCTCCTAAAAGTTTTGCGACCAGCACGTCTCTCCCTGTCTCTAGATACAGTCACATATCTACCACATGGACTTTCTCAGGGCTGGCTGCTGTAAATGATCAAGAGATTTGGCCTCCTTTCCAGGACAAATGACAAATTGTGATTTTTGCTCCCTTGAGGGGAAGTAGTTCAGGATTTTCTTCTCTTGAAGGCAGGTACTCCTGAAAATGATTCTTCCAGTTAAAAATCTGAAGGTATCTGTATTTCTAGCTAGAGGCATGGCGATTGCAAGGTTCAGTCCCAAGTTCCTAAATTTCCAAGTCAGCCATCACTTTCTTAGTGAATTATTATAGTTTCTCTCTAGCCATGATGTAACAGAAGTCTAGAAAGCCACAAAAGAGCTAAGGGCCTTAGATCTGGACTTCCAAAATTAATCTTTCCTAATTTTTTCCTTACTTGTATTTCTTCAAATCCAAAACTGGATTCTCACTCTCAAAAGATGCCCACTGTTTACTGAGTCAAAGCATTCACTGTGTATACTGTAGAAAGTTCTGGGCTCCTCAGGATGAGATGGACATGGGGCTTCTGGAGAGAGTCCAGAGGAAGGCAACAAAATGATTAAGGGACTGGAGCATCTCTCTTACACAGGAAGGCTGAGGCAGCTGGGCCTGTTCTTCCTCAAGAAGAGGTGACTGAGAGGGCACCTCATCAATGCCTGTCAGTATCTGAAGGGAGGGTGTCAGAGGTTGTTTCCAGGCTCTTCTCAGTGGTGCTCAGCAACAGGAAAAGAGGCAATGGGCAGTTCTGATGCACAGGAAGTTCCACCTGAACATGAGGAAGAACTTCTTTAGTATGGGGGTGACTGAGAGCTGGAACAGATTGCCCAGAGAGGCTGTGGAGTGTCCCTCATTGAAGATATTCAAGAACCATCTGGACACAATCCTGTGCCATGTGCTCTAGGGTGACCCTGGTTAAGCAGGGAGGTTGGACCAGATGCCCCACTGTGGTCCCTTCCAACTTGACTCATTCTGTGATTTTGTGATTCTGTAGATGATCATCTATGACCTCAAAAATATATGGAAATGACTGAAAAACTAGAATTACTGCATAATTATTATGGTAAATTTAGAATGTTGCCTAAATTGTTAGAAATCTTGCTTTTCCCTAATCAGTAATATTACACATACTCATAATGTGATAAAAGTAAAATGTTTGGAAAAAATATTATGACTTCCTGAAAATGTAATCAGTTTATTACATTAAAAGACTGAAGTTTAAAATTTATCTCCATGTTACTTAAGTTACTCAGTAAAGGCAGATTTTCATCCCTTATGATGCAAGATGCAAATTTCTGCAGATAAAATTTCTTTATTATTTTAACAGCCAAAGTTTTCTCAGTATCTCTTTTTATAACTAAAAGAAAATTATATTTCTTCTGTGTGAAAGTCAAATTAAAGGATTCAAAGAATAATTTTTTTAACCTTGTGTCTCAAGGAACAAAACAAAATATGTCAAATGCATTTCCCACATTTAAAATATTCCAACATCTATAATCAAAGAAATATGACCTGGAAATGATGAATAGTTTATGTAAGCAGTGTACCCCATACTATGTAAGGACTTTGTGCAGTCTGCCTAAAAGAACTGCAAACTGACCTTCTATTGCTCTCCTCAGAAAATAATAGGCAAATCCAAATTGTAACACAACCTTTTTTCAAGGATGCCTTTGTATTCCAAAAGAAATTAATTTCTCAACTATGACTCCTAGTAATTTGAATATGTTGTAAACTGGATATGTTTTGTGAGACACTGTTTAACCTACCTGGTAAATGGGACATTTAGCAATTATTTCAGTGGGCCACAAATAACTCTGTTGTATAACACTATCTGCTTCAGCATGTCTTCCTCTCCCCTAAGCAGACCAAACCTGAATCAATAACAGTATCTGAACTTTAATTTATGCCTTACTAATCATATTTTTGTAAATTAGTTGCATTCTAGGATAAAATGTGTGTACTTGTGGGTGAAGGGAGAGTGGTTGATGGCACTCAGCACAATTTTAACAAGGCTTTTGACAGAGAATTCTTGTGTCTCATTATGACGGTATTTGCATAGTCAGTTCTTTAAAATCAGTTCTTAATATTTCAATCATCTTGATTAAATATCATCTATTACATGTTATTAACAGAGTACAGTAAAATTCAAGATCTTGATTTTGACAGAAACCTGTCTGACTCTCCCAAATACATTTAAGGTACTTGTTTCTTATTTTAAGATCTTCAAGACAAAAGAGATACAAAACTGCAGGATAGAAAGTTACTCTAAGAACGTACTGGAGTGTTTAAGGAAAAGCTAGGCAGAATGGGAAACCACTTTCCTTTCAGACTCTTTCCCCCACAAACCCAGGTGCATTCAGATGGACATCTGAAATTTAGTTCAAATATTTTAGAGCACCCTTTTAGGAAAGGCAAAATTTATAAAAGAATTACTGTATTTGAATCTTCCCCTTAGGAAAATACCAGGATACAACCAGAGCAGAGTTCTAGGGGGAACTCTGCAAAGATAAAAGCTACAAGTTGAGGGTATATCATACAAAGTGAAGAAATAGGCACATGGGCAAATCAATGACTACAATATAAACAGTTCCTTTGCTCTCTTCCACTTGTGATGAACAAAAAGCTTTTATTAATATCAAGGAGAGTCCTTCTTGCAGAACAATAGGAGAATACATCCTCAGGACTTCTTCTGAAACTTTCAGTAAGAGTCATACTCCTGCTGTAATGCACAGAGGGAATCCAATCCCTCCATTTTCAGATGAACAGCGCATGCTGCAGACAAATCTGTAAATACAGGCCAGAATAAGCAGAATTCTGGTCAAATTCACACAGTTCCTCATATATCACCATATATATATATTTTTTTTTTTAATGGGAAAATACATTTGGGGCTCAACGAAATAACCTGACAGGAAGCAAAAAACCCTTTCAAGTGTTTCTCACTGGCCTCAGATTAGAGGGGAAAAGACCCAAAGTGCACAGAGGTCATTTGAGCATCTTTCTCTTATTGCCTCCTTCTATCTTAGATATGAGGAATGAGAAAGTAGTGTGGAAAAAAGAGGTAAGAAGAAATACCACTGGATCTTTAGCACTTCTTTCTTAGGAGCAAAGATATCCACTCATCAGTCTGGCTCCATAAAGATACTTTGGATATGCTCAGTGAATAGGCTTTGGGACATGAACCAGAATTTCCATTGGGAAGAAGACATCCAGAATATGTCCATGCAGCTGAGCAACTCTAATTGCACCGTCCTATCAGTCACTGACGGTGGTCCTGTGCCAGGCCATTTGATCTGTGAAGGGTCACGCTGGTGAATGTCAGAACATGCTGACAGGACCTTCCAATACTGAAGTCTCAGGAGCTTTATGTCATGTTCATTTCCCCCCCTATTTATAAGCATTTCTGACTGGGGATTTATGTATTTTCCCATGAGAAGAAAAAGGAACTCTCTTAAAGGTTTTCAAGTTCCTGTTACAACTCATATTTTGGTTATACAGATAGGCTTAAACAAGAATTCACATTTCCTTGCATTAGGTGCAGAAATTGAAAGAAAGCAGTCTCTGATTCAAAGGCCTCCTAATAAGAGGTCAAATATAACAGAAGAAAAAATAGGCCTACATATTTCTCCTGTGCAGTCAGCAAAGCACTCAGAAGCAGCACAGATTAAAGCTGAATGTTAAATTTATAGTAAGAATCAAACAAAAAACAGAGAGTAATAATAATTCTTTTAAGAACTGTAATTTCCTTGTCATGAATAGAAGAAGCATATCTCTATTAGAAGATGCTACTTTCAAATGGGGGTGATAAACCTTTAGTAACTTCATTAAATGAAATTTCTTGAAGATTATTTTCTGTAGTGTTGGTGATTCTGAACAAAATTTTCACCAAATTCACAGAATTTATTCAGGAAATTCTAGCATGGAGTCACATCCATAAAAATCAAGACACTATAGTATTTTTTATCCAAAAGCCTTAGTTGCACTTAGAATGATATAAAATATGTGGCTTGCTCCTTCTGTCTGGATGGGTGTGTGGTTGTGAGCATGATGTTTGTGTTCACATGAGTTCTCTGAGTGTCTGTCTAGAATCTGTGTAAGCAGCTATGCAGGCATGTATTTATGTATATGCACAAGTAGTGCACACATAGTGCTTTGTGTGCTTGCTGTAAATAAATCCTCAGCTTTGCTCCTGGAGGAACTCAGGGACAGGGATCAGCAGCAGCCTTGCTTCTCTTCAAGTTGTTGAATCTGGCATGATTTGTTTTTCTCTAAAATCCTGCTCCCAAAAACCATGTGTTCGAAAATGACAGATATAAGGCATAAGAAAGGTTATTTTTTAAATTCTAAATTTGAAACATGGCAATTTGTTATATTTTGTACAAGAACAAAGACAGAAAAATAATTTAGCTTATGGCAGACCTAGATTTTTCATAGTATTATGGAAGAAAATTGCTAAGAGTGTTTAAAAAAAAAAAAAGTTTATTAAAATATTTAACTTTTAGAAATCAGGAAACCAGTAAGACTTACTGAAATATAAAGAGTTAGATTTCACAGACATGGGGATCACAAGTACACTTCCACTGCTAGGCTTATAACCCACTAGGTTAGGGAAGGCACACAAGGCAGGTGTAAGTCTCTATGAAACAGGCTGCTTCCACCCTTGGCACACGTGTGCAACTTGTTCTTGCACACACTGTTCATGTGCAAGTCCTGAGGTATAATGTGCTCCAAAAGACAGGTTTACATTTAACTCCTACGATTTAACAGCAAAGCCTAATTTCATGGAAGCCTGTGTTCTGGACAAGCACCAAACCCGAGAAACACCTTTACTTAATATGGATCTTGAAAGTATATACAATGGTCTTTTGGGTGTAGCAACCTAATGAAGCTTTCCATATTTCTATTTGTCTAATATTTTTGCATCCATGTTTATTGAAGCACCAATTTTATGAGCTGAAAGGTACCTACCAAGGAAGGGCTGTAGGAGTCTTTTCTGTAACTCTCATTCAATGTATTCACACTACACATCTTTGAATTATCATTAAAATCCCAAGAGAATAAAGAACAAGCCAAATACGGGGCCTGCACCAATACTGAGGAGTATGCAGTGTACTACCTATCACCATATGCAGAAGTAACACCAGACGGCAAAAAGCCCAAGTACGCTCACTGAAATTCAGGTCAAAGTGGTCATAATTCTTTGGAGTTTTAGCTTTATCTTTGAATGCCCTAATGACTGTAATCATCATCATGCTGTGTTTCAACCTCTGTTGCTTTGAATCACCCACATTTAGGTCAGGCCTAAAGGCCCTCTGATGGGGAGCAACCTCCCAGAGCTGTGCCTGGCAAACTGCTTGGAAAAAGCACAGAGCTCTGCAGAACGATAAAGTCACTGACTTGTTCCCACAGTTCAGCCAGAAGCTGTAAGAGTTGCAGCTCTTAAAAGCTGTAAACTGAAAAATCGTTGTGGAAAATAAGAAGGGAAAGGCTTCAACTTTCATGCTTTGCTTGGCAAATTTCACTTCCAAATTCGCCACCGGCTCACCCTGCCCTCCCGCAAGGAGGGGTTTCTGAATTAAAATTACAATGTTGGCATGTGCATCTTGTGATTTTTTTTCAAACTGGATTAGGTTTCACACCCCCAAACTTACCTACATTATCTAAGTCTGCAACTGAGCAGACTGTTGGTTTATCTTTGACTTATTCACCCTTTAAAAAAGGAATGTATAAAAATACATATTTCTCAGAATACAAGGAGAAAATAGAACAAGCCATTTAAACATATTTAGTACTGTCATACTAAGAAGCATATACAGATATTTTATTATATAAAAGATACTTTATTATATAAAATGCCCACGACAAGCTTTTATATAATCCAGTCACCACATCCAAAAATTGGTATTAGTGAGTATAAGTATGTCACAACATACACATATGCAATTCGTGTTCTTAAAAAAACAGGATACCAGATTTTAAAATCTCATTTCTAGTATCCCAAACTCAAAATACATCACAACTAATACACATGCTAAGGTTTTTTGATCGAGTATTGCTTCCAGTGTAGAAAACACTAGTATTTTCACTGGCACTGACTCAGACTAAGAATTATTGAAGACACCTATAACCATTTTTGAACAAAAAGGACCAAAGCACCACATAAAATAAGCATTACTAAAAGGATGGAACTCATATTTAAGGTTTTAATTAAAGACAATTCAACATAAGCTAACTGTAGTGGATATGTACCATGCAAAAGATAAGTATTTCAGATATAGAAAAGGACACATTTATTAATTATATCATCTTTTTAATTCCAAAATAAAACTATGTAGGCCTTGCATTTTAGTAAACTAACAGTCTGCACACTGAAAACAGGATAGTTAAAAAAAAACTTAGTCTGTTAAAGCTAGCTAATTGATGTCACTATTAAGTGAAGAGATTAGCACCCTTCTTCCCCATTCACTACTCCACAGCAATGACACCTCCTTTCTGGTTTTAGGTTTTGTCTAATCACAGCAATGGTGAGAATAATATTTCAGAACTACATGGTATCAGAAGTGTTTGTAGCTATTAGTGTACAGGCCAATATGCTTTTCAAAGGGTATGTTATAAAGAGCTTACAGCTATTAGAAGTGCAACAATTAACTGATAAATTAGTAAGACAGGCAAGCAAAATATCAATCATGGCCCTTCTAACATAATTAGCATAAATTACACAGGATCACAGATTACTGCAGTTTTTGCATAAAACAAGAGTATCTACTTCAGTTGTTCAATAGCTTGAATTGTTATAGCTTTAACACTAAAACTATACAACACAATACTCAAAACAAAGAAGAGACCACAAGAATAATGAATATTAATTGGTAATTTTCTGCTCAGAACTTGTTCATAGCAATTTCTGGGGTAAAATGAAAAAAAAAGGAAAAAAAGGAAAGAAGAAACACATCCCAAATGGACAGGATTTTGTAGCATAGCATACAATAAACCCCAGCTATCTTCCTAGGACAGAGATGACAAGTGTAGTGATAACTATTGCACCGAGACCTAGTGGCCCACACAAGGCCTGAAAAAGTGCTACATTTATGTAGGCCTGTTATTACCAGCACAGTTAGCAATTTGGATGATTGCATGAGTTTTAGAATGCAATTAAGCTGGCATAAAGAGTGCCCCTTTAACTCCTGGAATGAAGAGACAGCCAGGAAGTGATTTTATTTTAATTTATTAATATACATTTATTATGTTTTTGAAATTTATTTCATTTCTTGTTGTCACTCTGACATCAAAGCACCTGTAAATTCTATTATTATAAATATGGATTTTTTTAAAGCAAATTGAAAGCATACTTATTCTTGACAAGGTACAAAAGAGATTTCCTACTTCAGATTCTTATGCTGTCTGTACTGGTTTCAAGATCTAGAAAGAACTGTTGTTAAATAATTCAAAGCGGTCAAACATGACCAAATTGGTAGAAAAATCCGTATTCTGCCCTCAGTTAAAACTTTGCCATCTGACTTAATAAAGTTACTCAAATAACAGTGAGGAAGAATCTGATTAACTCTCTTCGTGTTTGCATGCTACGAGGATAAAAGAATGAAAACTTAAGACTTTCAAAATTACATCTCTGCATCTTTAATGTCAATTTTGTGACATACTCTCCTATTATACCACCAGCCACACAGGACCAATGGTGCAGAGATTTTATCTCCTTGATTCATGTTGTAAAGATGGAAAACTGCATCATTAGGTTTTGTTTTGACAACTAGGTGAAAGGACTGAAGTGAATTCTGCATAAAAAGAGGTCCCTTTCATCCTTGAGTAACAGAGATAAACCTAAGAAGATTTATGGAAGTAAGTATGTGCATTATTTTACATACACTCTGAGAGAGTTGATCTGATGCAGGACAAAGACAATATTGTAAAGGGCAGGTACTTCTCCGCTTCTTTACTTCCCAAATTTCACATTAAACCCTTAACATGAAAAGTAGGATTTGAGGCAGCATTTCAGAGGAGACAATATACTTTTAATACAGTTATTATTCTGTCTGGGTGAGAGAATGTTTCTTGGCAAATGCATAGAAAGCCATTTATGCAGAAAAAGCATTATGGCTCCCAAAGACATTGAAACAGGATGTCCAAAGTTCTGCCCATTTTTACCACCTATGGGAAAGGAACAGTGTCAGCAACAGGATGGGAATCTGTCATTATAAAATTTGTAACAGCAAAAAGACTCAGTGCTTCTAATTATTGAGATTTTTAAAAAGTTTTGAAAACTTTGAAACCAATGGCTGGCATGCCTACAGAGGACCATAGAATAAAAAAAAAAATTGTTGAGAGGTTTATCAAAATAATTAACACCATGTATTATAAAAGTATAGTGCAAGATTATTCCTCTGAACTGTGCATACTAAAGAGTTGATACATGATGCAGGTATCACATATCAGCATTATATAGTCAGAACTAGAACTAAACTTGCATGCGAACATAGATGTGGTAAAGAGATGTAGAAATGAAAGAGTTAAAATATTTGAAAATATGTCTCTACCCAATAAAATAAAAAGACAGACCACATCAGTGTGCTGAAAGTCATGCAGGCTTGCTCTGTATATTAGACCGTAATGGCCTATAATGAAATATAATATGCAGATCCTTGAGCTCATGTCATGTCCCACTGACGTAAAAACTGAAACATATTTATCTGTTTATACTGTAAGTCTTCTGGGCAGGGCATATGTTTGTACAGCACTTGGCAAAATAAAGTTCTGGATTGTGATTGCAGTCCATATGCACTATAACACTACAAGCAACACAACTAATTACATGTGCATGTACACTCATGTTCTCAAAGCCCAGCAGGAATATTTAGCCTAACAACTCCCTACCACCAATGAGTAAAGGTAGGGAATGCATTCCCATTATGTACTTTACTTGAAAACATCCAACTGTTTTCATGCAAACAGAGAAGAAAGCCAAATAAAGAAGCAAAACTCCAGATTGGAGCTTTAGCATGTCCAGCTCTGGCATCCCCAAAACAAGTACATGGATCAGTTGAAGGAAATCCATGAAGGATTTCCTTCATGGAGGAGGGCCATGAAGATGATGGGAGCTCATGAAAATGGGCTGAGAGGGCTGGGCTGCTCAGCCTGGAGAAAAAGCCGCCCTAGGGAGACTGTAAAGCCCCTTCCAGTGCCGAAAGGATTGAAATCTACAGTGAATATCTCTAGAACCTTACCTGAATTTCCACACCCAGCATTTCCACTCCCAACCTTCAGAAAGCACGTTTCTGCTTCCTCCGATGACTGGTGCTAGCACTACAAGATTTTAAATACATAGGTTTCTATTCCTCTGTTTTGCTTTCTGGCCATCAGCACTTTATGTTAAAGCACTCAAGCTTCTCTTTGCAACCAAAACACCCACAAAGATTATTTTTTTAAATGGAAGATTACATTTATGTGCAACTGATGGTACAAATAGCATCCTTCAGAAAATCATCTAATATTATTAGATACCATTTTTCTGAGAAGTTTTTTTTCATGCTTAAGACACAGATGAAGAGCCTTCCTATAAAATCTCCATTCCCCTCCTTCAAAGTTCTCCAAAGCTGATCTACAATAGTATGGTTATACCTACAGCCTGCAGTCAAAAATCTTAAACTCCATCTAAGTCCTAGAACCTTGTGTTTGCTATTGCTGAGGTTGCTCTTAGAGCTGAAAACCAGGCAGTAGGAAATTAAAGGTACAGGAATTTAGATGTAGACTAAGATCTTTGTATTTAATCCATATTTTCAGAAGTTTTATTTGCACTTTATTATTGGAAATCACTGAGGACATCTACAGATAGTTTTTATAACAGCAGTTTTAGAGACTACTATCTCTTTTTCTTTTTTCTTCTTTGATTTCATGCATCACACACTGTTGTGAATTGGAGCATAACCAATCTGAAGGGGGAACTGTGTTTTAATCACAGTTGGTATCTCCAAAATTAAATTTTCACATTAAATCATAGTATTCCAGTTTCCGTGTCTCTGTGGCTGAAAAAAATAGCAGTGTGCCATAGTACAGATGATTTTAAAGTGCAGCCAGATATTCCTGCTACAACATAAAAGGAAGGAGTAAAAACTGGTAGAATAGGTTGCAAAAAGCCAAAGAACTAATTTCATATTTTACCTAGTGGTTTTAATTAGGCTTGAAAAGTAACACAGAGAAAACATAGAGAAAAAAACACTCAAGATGGTTGCCCTGATCAAGCTTGTTTCTTGATCTGTGATTTCATGTTCATTTATTTTCTAAATTCTTTTTCATCTTCCATTTCATTACCTCTTCTGGTTGTCTCTGCACTCACTCACAGAATTTGCTTTGAATCAGCTGCTCAGGAGCAAAATGAAATGGTTAAATCTCTGATTTTTGTGAAGGAGATACAAATATTTTAAGTTATTTCACTGAAAAGAATATTTAGTCATATTCATATATCTTCCATTGTGAATTTATTCAAGTTTTTGTTAGTTTTTGATGAAGAAAAGTCTTCAAAGTGACAGATATTAGAATAACTCTGTGGATAAGTTATGCATTTCTTACAGACTTCAATACCTCTGTTTCTGAATGGGTTTTTGTCTGAGATGTGTGTGCAGTGTGTCTGTATATGTATATGTATCAATGTGTGAACCTGTATATAATATTGAAGTAAGCACTTATGAGTATGTGTCCCCATTCTATTAATATTTAAAAAGATTTATTTAAGAACATGTATTTATAACACATTCCTTCATGAGGAAAATAAAACCACGTTTGAATAAGAAATAAATCTAAAAGCTAAACCCTTTCAAGCTTTTAGACTGGAAGCCCCGCCAGACCTACAACTACACTGGCACTCACAGGCACAAGCTGCACATGCTGTAACACTGCAATCGCTTCTGTGCTTTATTCCTCCAGCTTTTCAGGTTTCCATGGAAATGAGTGGGAATCCCAACACAAGGGAAAAATAACTAGGCTATCCAACTCACACCACGGTGCTGGATGTCTGAACAGCTGATACATGAGGCAGTCATCCCAAGAACAAAAATACACAGAATACAATACTACACATAACACTGGAGCCAAAAAAACCAGCCACAACTGCACCTCAAAAGAACACATGTAAACTACTGCTGTAGTTGGTACAAAAAACTCCACAAGAATAAAGTTTTATACAATTTTGAAGCTGCCCAGGATACGAATACAGGTACTGTATAATGTTCTGAAACTAATTAATTGAGCAAGTCACAGCTATTTAAAGTAGAGCCTGATTTTTCTACTATTGACTTCACTACACAGATGGTGAATTAAAGAGAAAAAAAAGTGTGTTTTTAAAAATTCTATTAATACTAATATCCAAAGACCTGTCAACTGCTCAGCAAGCCTTGGTTTCACAATGACAGACCATTAACAGAGAACTCCCAGTGTAGCAACACCATGTTTCTATTTGGATGTTAAGGGTTCCTGCCAGTTCTTTTACCTTTTCACATGAAAATTACAGGGTCATGTGGTTCTTCCTTATTAGCTATTGTATCTAAGATTCATGTAATTGTCAGTATGGGCACACAAAACCAAAAACATTTTGTTTTTTTAATGAACTGTTGAAAACAGAACCTGCATAGTCCTTAAACTTCCTCAGATGAGGGGAGAAAAGATCAAAAAACTTTAGCCAGTTTGAGTAAGTCTCTCTTACCTGGCAACAAGTCTTTGCTACTATATTTGTTGATTTCACTGCAATTGTGTCAAGCTCACTTGGCACAATGTTTTTTTTCTGATCAAATAGACACAATGTTTGACGTGTTTGAAAAGTGTTTGGACTACTTTTCAATGGGAAGTCTTGGAGTATACAGAACAAATGCTAAGCCCAGCAGAGAGACTTCAGAGAGTGGTATCTCCTGATTCTTATTATGTTTATCAGCCATGTGGCAGGAAACAGCAAATTATTAATAGATTCTTTCCAAGTGATATAGTCTATTAAGAAGCAAACAAAATCTTTCAGACTGAGAGAAGAGAAAGAAAAAGAGATGGTGATTAAAGAGTTCCCAGGAAGGGGACAAACCTTGTCCATTACATTCACTGTGAGGAAGAATACAACAGAAATATTGAATGTCAATAGTGATTGATCACAGGGCCTAGGAAAGTCTCTAACTTCTCTATCAAAAGATGAACAAAGCATAGTCTGAGCTGTAGGCTGGCTCACCAAACTTTTGGAGGTGTAGCCTCCTCTGAGGAACAAAGCAGAAGTATGCCTCAGTATCACTGCATTTGCACAATCATTCACCCAGGTGTAGATTTCCTTCCTATAGGTCATAAGAGAACAAAACAATTCCAAGTAACCATTGTCAGCAGTATTTCCTAAGAACTTAAGTTAAACATATTTTCTTCTCAAAGTGATTCAGTTACTGCTAAGCCATTCTCAAGCAAGAATCAACAAGAGGCAGCAAGTTATCCTACTTGCTCCTGTATGAAACGTGGCTACCAGTTTGCACATTGACATGAAACACATTATTCAGTATGTTAAGATCATACTGAGCTTTGAGCATCATCTGACCCATAGTGGTGCCTTACTAACATTTCACTTGAGAATGGATTAATGACTTACTGATGGCTCAGCCAAACCTATGTTCATCTTTGGGGCATGTGATAACTGCACATGATCAGGACTCAGCACCTCTGAAACTAGAGAAGAGTGGGACAGGAAGGCCAGGATCTTTTCCTGAATAATTAGCAGCAAAACAGGCTTAAGAAGCCCATTTCCTGATCTAACCTCTCATTTCTGTGCCTGTAAGGCATTTTGAAAAATAGCAATTTGTGTTGCTAGGCTGTAAACCCAGTCACTGAAACTATTCTCCTTTTGGTGGATTTGGTTTTCAGATAAGCACCACTTAGCTGTATTACCATAACTAAGGGGATGACAAACTGGAGCTCAGGGGCAGAAATAAGTAGCCGGGAACAGCTACGGGATCAGCTATGCATAAATACTCCCTTAAATTGCTTCAGTGCTGAAAAGCAATGCCACATCTTATCTGAGGGGCACAAGAAAATTTTAGAGAGGGAGAACATTTCTTTCCACACAGTTAGGCTGACATAAATATAAAGTTCCTGAATTAGAAGTGGTTTACCTTGAAGTTGCCATTGAGAAACAACAAAATGAAATTGAGGGAGTCTCTCAGCCCTCACACATGTAGATGCCCTAGGAAATAGTTACATACCTGCAGCTACATGCTGCTATAAAAAGCATCTGCAATTCTCACCTAAGGTTCACCAGAATTACTACTAACTGCTTTGCCACATTCTGGTGCTCCTTTATCCACAATTTCCCAAAACTAACTGCTCTCCAGGACCCTTAATTATCTGGATTAAAGGCTAAACATGGTCTAATTCTACCCTGAAATTAATGGAGAGCTGGAATATCTTTCCTATTGTATCTCTCTCCAAGCTGAGAGAGCTGGGGTGGTTGGGCCTGGAGAAGAAAAGGCTTCAAGGCAGCCTTCCAGTACCTAAAGGAGGCCTACGAGAAAGACAGAGACATGAGAGAAATGAAAATGACTAACTCTCTCTGGAGTTAAAGCATGTAACGTAAGACAAAACCATTTCAGAGCTGAGAAGGGACTGAAAGGAGTGGAAGGGGTGATGCCCTGTTTAATGGTGGAAGCAGGAGATATCACTGCTGCGCCTATTCTGGTCTTTTGTGCCACGGCCATTTGTCCTTAGTTCACTAGCAGACAAAATTTATTCATTGTAAGATACATCTGTGCACTCACAGGCTAAGGGTGATGTGAAAAAGCAATGAGCCATGCAGAAAGCAGGCACATTTTCATTGCCTCTCCAGCTTTCTTGGAAATATACTTCTGAAAATTCCCTTAAATATTCAAGCTATACTTTGATGAAAAGCTAAACATGCTGTTTTTCCCATTTTATAAAATACAATTATTCATAAGTTTTATATCTGTCTTCACCAATCACATGCCTATAACCTTTCTATGCTACAATAAATGATGATGATAAAGAACAGCAAATGGAACCTACAAGAGTAATCATGTCAGATTATTTAGACACTAGTAGCTGAAGCATTAATTATTGTCTTCAACATTTTTAGTATATTTCTTTGTAAAATTTACATGAAAAAAATCACTTTTTGTTAATCAAAATATACTCAATGAACAGTGATCCTCACATTCCAATACATGTTATTTTTAAGTGTTGCTTTACTATGATTTTCTGAAAAATCACATTTTTTTTCTGCAGACTGGATAAGGGATGGCTACATAGCAGTTCTGAGCTCATTTCCTGAATTTCTGAACAGACTAGAAGCACCCATAGAGCACATAGGCCAGTGAAACTGCAGACAAAATGGCTTCAGATGCAAGAGGAAGGAGAGAAAAGATCAGGGGACAGGAAAAATGGAAGAAGTGCAAGGGTTTTAATGCATGATGAGGGGAATTATGGAGTATGAGGCTCTTACAGCATGAAAATATATACACATTCTATGTAAATTTGATTGGGGTTTTGATGAGTCCCTGCATGAAGGTTTGACTGGAACCCAGGCCTGCCTAAACTCTAGCATTTACACTTAGACTCTGGCTTTTTGCCCTGCTCTCTGGCTCCCTTGCAATGCAGCCAGTGTCACCTGCTTCTGCTGGCAATCAGCCCAAACTACTTTCTCTCTTCATTTTCACCTCTCCCACATAAGAGGAACAGGTGGGGGAGGTCAGTGCTGTGACTCTACCCCTCATGCCCTCAGTGCTTATCACCTTTCCTCTTGTGTCTTTAGCAAAAGAAATTAAACCAGATGAAAAGACAAAGCTGATGGATTTATGGCAGGAAATACATGGCATGAAATGTTAAAATGCTTAGTAGCCACCTTCTCCAGAGGCACACAGGCAGAGCCAGGCACAGCCAATGATGCAACTGAGGAAGGGGTCTAGTACCAGTAGCTGTAAGGACCAGCTTATGTACTTGGCAAGGAGAAGACAGAAGCAGAAGTGGGATGAAAGGCCTCTCAGGCAGACAAGAAAGGCAGTACTAAGCAGAGGAGACTGGCAGATTTTGGGAGGTAGAGATAGCTGAAAGGTAAGAATACAAGGGAAAATTGTTAGAAACATTTTTAGGGATGTCTTTGCAGCTAGTGGAAGAGAATAAAATGTATGTGAAGATTTCAAGATATGCCTACACTGTGCAATGAATTGCTGCAAGAACTGCCCAATCCCTCCTCCCAGACAGCACCAGATAAGCCAGCTTTGGCACCAAAGGTGGTACCGTAATCACAGGCACTTTAGGGCAGTCAGACTACTTACAGTAATCAAAGGAAAGGATAATTAGCCTTTGCTCAGTTATATTAACACAGTTCTGATTTTTCTGGGTCATGAGATTCCCACTGGCACACCACAAAGGTCTAGTGTGTCTGTCCTACAAGAACAGTGCACATACACATGACTATTTCCTTCTTCTGTTTAATACAGTTATAGGGAAAGTGCAAATTCTGTGCAGATGATATCCAAGGTACAAGGGAAGAAAAAGAAGCAAATTCAAATAGCCCAGCAATAATATGTATAAAGATAAATCCCTTCCACTAATTTCGCTACAGCTGTCCTTGCTGATCAGTAGACGCATATTGTCTTAGCTAACATCAGGTATTTTGTGTCACAAATGGTAAAGAAAACAACAAGTATGGTACAGAAGATTGCAGAGGCAGAGACAGCTGCTTAGCTCACCTCTTAACATGGTCAATCTGAGATCAGTGAAATGATTCCTTCCTGAGCTCCAACCCGCCTAAACAATAAAAGAGACCCACAAAGCCCCTGAAGGAAGATTTTTCAATGGTGACTGTGAGACTGCCTCCAAAATTGGACTGCATAACAGGAACAGCAAAATTTCACACAGCAATAGTGCTGTGGCTGTGCTCCAGTCGAAGCAATAGAATGTTTCATAAGCCAACAGAAGTGAAAAACAGCCATAGTCTGTCCCAGTATCAAGTGCATACCGGGACTGTGAAACCACAAAGGTGAGCTGATTCAGCACTAGACCTTTGTCTGTGAGGTTAGGGATGTAATGACGACAGGCTCTAGGCAGAATTCCACAGTAATTCAATACAGCTGAATGTATTTAAGGTTAGAATACAGAATTTCCATGCAGTTACAAAAAGAGCTCATTGTCAGTGGTATACTGTATACAAGGGAATTAGCACCAAGTAAATATTGCTTTAATGAAATGCTTACAATTAAAATTAATGTGTTGTGCAAGAGAGATGTTATTGGACTAACATATAACCTTACCTATCCCTGGGTGATTCATGATGCCTTATTAGATAATATAAAATGGAATTTAATAGTGGTTGACTTCAGATGAATTGTGCATGAAAAAGCAATGGATGACGTGTCAATGTATAGCTATGTATATGAAATGCAGAACATCCAAATTTGAATATCAGGAAAAAATTTTATTTTCCTTATTCTGTAAACACTGCTGGAATAGATAACTGATCCATCTAAAATTGTACTACTCTTTAGCAAACATCAGATACTTCAGAGAAAAGAAACTACTTCACCCCAAAGACTCCTTGCAGCAATGCAATCATTTCTGCACTTCATTTCTACACCGCATTGTATCTTCTAACTCCTACAATTTCCAGCTTTGGCTATTTACCTACTAATGAAAAAAATTATTCATATTAAAATATCTAAAAGATCTTTCTAAAGTATATGTAACAATAAAACAAGGAAGTCAAGCACCACTTCACATCCTTTTCTCCTATTCGGTAACTTGTTCTGCAATTTCTGTATCATAGTAAAATAAAAATAAAATTGTTTTATTACACAGTTAAATTAAGCCATTTCAAAGAATAATTAAATGTAACAAATACACTAAAAGAATACCTGTATCTGCTCCTGTATACTGCAATGAGTTGCAAACATATGATACCAGTGACATTTTATGTTCTAATAAGCTTCTCTTGCAAACATGGCATGTCTGGGCTCTTTAACAGGCCGATCCTTTATTGGCTTAGAAAGAAGGAAGGTGTCAATCCAGACACAGACTTTCTTTCTTTCAAAGCATTGGTCAGCAGATGGTAGAAAAAGCAATTCAGATCCTCAAAAGGACCTGATGTTCTTGTTTTCTCTCTATTTTAGGATGCAAGTCCTGTTATCACTGAACAGAATGACACTTGCAGCAGGTACAGCTGACACATGGAAATATGTTGGATCAGTCTCACTAATAGGATCTATGCATTTGCTAGAAAAATCAAACAAATATGGACCATTTGGACAGGCAGGTTCAGAACCTTACTCACAGTCAATTTTCTGTGTGAACATTTGCAAGGAAAGATACCAGATGGCTTAGGCATGTATTACACTGACATGTACATAAATGTGCACGGGTATATATGAAATAGGAAGAGCTGTGACCAAATTAGGGCACTAAATTACATATGTGTAGGACAGGGCAGTGACAAAGGAAAGAAACTCTGAGAGATAGGGAAAAAGAATGGTAATGCTGAATAAAATATGCATAATACATTAGCTTTTCTTTAAGGCAGCTAGGCTCCCCACATACATATACTAAGTTTGGGATTTACGTGACAAGTTGAGTTTAACACTGTGAAAATTATGTGTTAAAATGCTCCATACATCGATTGGAACACTCTCTTCATCGATCACAGGTGCTGATATTAAAATTTCTGATGGGAGTTTCATAACTGATGAATTGCTTCACTGGGATTCACTTTGCCTGCCCAGCCAAAGCAAAAGTGCTATAGCAGCAGTCACCAGCACAGAAGGCTGGTTAGAAAGAAAAGTGACAGCGTCAGAATTGAGAAATGAGCAGCACCCATGCATGGATGTATTGGTAGGAAAACAGTAGGAAGAGAAGGAAAGAGCACTTCCTGATAGAACAAAATGTAAGTCATCTTAAAATATGCATTTAAACCGTCAGACAGATCCCAGCCTTCCTCCCACAAGCATTCTGAGGTCTCTGTATCCACCAAAGCCTTAATAGAACCCTTAAAATGAAGATTTTCTTATCTTTAAGAATGGAAATAAGTTTTATTTTGAAATAACGCTTTATTGAGAAAGGCCAGAATAAAAGAGCACACCTTGCTTGGTATTACAAATTTCCTACATAAGTGTATTGGGTCCAGATAGGACAGAATTCATTTTCATCATAGTGGCTCATATGGGTTTTAGATTTTTGACCAAAATGATACTGGAAACAAACAAACATTCCAGCTTTTGCTGACCAATGTCGGCACAGCATCAAGGCTTCCTTGGTTTCTCAGTTTGCTGCAATAGCTTAGGAGGCAGATGAGCCAACTAACCAAAGACGTGTTCCACAACATGTCACATCATGCTCTGCAACAGCAGGGAAAAGAGATGGTTTAGGAAGTTACACATCTTTTGTTTGGGAACAGGGTGGGCATCAGGCTACCTGTGGGAGGTAGTGATTGATTGTCTTTGCATCACTTTTGTTTCCCTTCTCGCTTTCATGTCTCCTTTACTTATTAAACAATTCTTATTTTTTTCTTGATCCCAAGTTTTCTTGCTTTTGATCATCCCTCCCTCTTTTCCCATCCAGCTGGGGGTAGCAGGGGGAAATGGAGTAAGCATTTGGTGTGGTGCTTAGCTGTCCACTAGCATTGACCCACAATAATCAAGAAAATGACCAAGAACAGGTATTCTGCATCTTGAAGGGGTTTTGCTTGTTTCTTATAGTTTAACCTAATAGCTTCAAAGGAGATTAAGTTAAACTGCTAAAAACCCGCCACATAATGTGGAACCAGAATATCCAAGAATATGGCTGTTGAGACTTGCATCTGCTTAGCTTATTTCCCAGTTTCTAGAGGTGGTATCTAAACAGACTAGGTAGTGCTTTCACTGTTAGCTACTAGAAGGTATTTCAAGTAAAATTCCAGTATTCTGATACTTCACCTTCTGGTCCCATTACATTAGCTTCAAGTTCTATTTCTCTGTTACCTTTGCATAGGAAGTGATTTGTACATCTCTGGAGCTCCTTGATGTGCCATTCCTGAAACAGGCTGTCTCACTGCCCACTCCCCCTTGTCTGCAGCTAGGTTCACTGCTCTTGAGACATGACCTGTTAGCTCAGTTTGGCTACTCATTGAGAAGTCTTTGCTACTATCTAGCCCCAACCATGCTTATTACGACTGCAACTACTTCAAAGAGCTCCTGACTCCTTTCTAACAAGTCTGAGCAAAATTCAGCTCTGATGCAGTTTCCTGAAGTCATTCTGTATTACAGCAGGAACTAAGTTGATTCAGCCTAACTTTTCACACCTATTACCTTTCTGGCACACTGATGAGCCAGTGAGTATGTGTGTCATTTTGTCCAAGATCTGAGTCTTACATGGCTTTAAGTGAGTGTGCCTCTTCCCTTCCGGACTAATGAGTTTTCACGAACAAATCATATGACCAGCTTCTTCTGAGTTGAAGGCTTTTATTCTACTGTTTAAATGATGAGAAGTCTCAACATTTATTGCTGTGGAAAGCAGTGAAAGTGAGGTTTTACGGGCCTTATTTCCTTATGAAACCAATTTAAAATATATAGTACTGGAAATGAAGAGTTAAACAGAAACAAGAAAGAGGACAAATTTAAAACTGCATCCTACTTTAAACTGCATGACATGCCAGCCACCTAAGACATATAACCTCTAATTTCTGTCTTTTTCTCCACTCTTCCCCTTCTTTTTCCAATTACTTCATTTTATAGGATTTGAATGAACTCAAATCAAAACAAAAATGCATCCATGTAAAAGTAGCAGTGACGGTTCAAGCTTAAGATCTAGGGTTTTGCATTGCCTCTAATAACATTTTGATCCAGTCCTCAAACTCAATACAATAATCTCCACTCTATGAATTATAAGAAGGAAACTTCTGAACTGATTGCAACTACGTAATTCTTGGTTATTATTCATAAATACAATGAGTTACAGTACCTGGTCATATGATTGCAGAGGCATGATGAACGTAAATGAACAAATTATAACAAGGAAGTGTATTACCAATCATCACAAAATCATACAACCTCATTGGAAAGATACACTAGTTTGAGTGTGCTCTGGGTTATCATGGGAAAGGGCCAGTGAAGAACAGAGGACTCAGAACTGGGACAGTACTTCTGCTGGAGAATGCAGAGCAGTGCAACATACTGAATAGAACACAGGGATTCAGGCAGTGCAAGTTCTGGTCTTATTTTTCCAGATGAGTTCTTGGCTTGCTATTGACATCTTTATATGCCTCATCTTCCCCACAAATTAAACCTCTAACTTACAGCTTTTAGTATAAAATAAATTAATTCACTCAGATTTTTTGTAAAACATACTTTCTCAGGACATATCTCAAGCCATCAGACAAATTTTATAACAAGATTCTTCATTGGTCATCAAAGCATGGAAGGATAAAATTTGTGTTACTGTGTGGATGCTAAAAAGCTTGCACCTTGCCTACTACCCATTCAAATACTACTTCACATGCAAAAAGGAAATCCTGTAGGACACTTTCCGAAGACCTCTTTCTTTGCTTTTCTCTGGAGATGACAGACATTTAGTTTTGAGTGAATCCACACAACCCTTCACATTCTCAAAATACTTTAAAATGTTTACCATGCTCATTTTCAGGTGTCTTACCCTCTGGAAAAAAGTTTCTACGCAGTACCACTGTAATA
This sequence comes from Fringilla coelebs, assembly GCF_963513975.1. Lineage (NCBI taxonomy): Eukaryota > Metazoa > Chordata > Aves > Passeriformes > Fringillidae > Fringilla > Fringilla coelebs. The sequence continues at coordinate 19,095,655 of NC_140030.1, read as the reverse complement.
AATCATATCAAAGCAAATTATTTTTATTGTGAGCACCCAAGCCAGCTGAGGTGAATAATCAAACTGTGCCTAGCTGGAAATCGGGAGTGCCCAGGTTACAGCAGAAGGTTTTCTACTGATGCTCATACTTCAGTGCCCATGAAATATAACAGTAACTTGACAGACAAATCTTCCAAGTCCCAGCTGCTGAATTTGGTACATAAGGTACTACTGCATACGCTTCCTTGCCCAGGCCATCTTTACCGTTTACTATAAACTGTCTTAAATGGACTCTTAAGACCTGCCACAACAACTGCTGGCCTTGATCATATATGCTTGAGATGACAACTTCCTGGGTAGAATACTAAATGACAATAAGGAGTTGAAGGTCTATATAGAGAGAGCAAAGTCATTTACTGCAGTAAACAGTCTCATAGATTCGTAAAGGGGCCAGGGTGGCTATGGAACAGCAAAGGCATTTTAAAAGTAAAACAGCTGCATTTATGCGTCCTAAACCCAGTAATTATATATTCTAGTAAGTGTTCTGACTTAACAGTGCTGAATATTTGTCATTGCTCCTTGACTTCACCTGGACTGCATCTTCCATTGCTACTCATTCAATGATCTAAAAGCTCTGTTAACAAAGTTAGTGCAGAGATGCAGTATTAAATAGCATTCACTTTATTCAGCCAGCTAAACACTCAATAAGCAGGGATGCAATAAAAAAAAAAGCCTAATTTCACTAGTGGGCCCATTAGCATCAGCACAGATAATTCAGCTTCTTAAATAGTCTGGTTAGTCCCAGACTTAAAATTTGCATCAATAAGTGTTGCTATTATATTGCAAAGGTTCCACATTGCTAGAGCTTCATACCACTTTGATGGTTCTCACAGGCAGCTCCTCTAAGCAGTGACTCTTCCTTTTTTGTACAGTAGCCAACTGACTCCAGTTCCCCTCAACCAGCCAATCCACTCTTTTATACCACTCTTCTTCTTTTTGGCTACAGCTGTGGCCTGTTAAAGTCAGGCCTGTTCCTTATCACCAATAATTGGCACAGCTAAAATTCCTTAGGGGTAAAATTGCTTTCTATACTACCTTTAATTTCTTATATTGTATCCCCCTACAAGTAAGAGTAAGTCTGTATATAAGCAAGTCACATTTTAACATATCAAATAGCACTTCAAGTGAAGGAAGTATCTTTATTTTTTTTTAGTATGGAAAAATGGGGTCAGATGAGGAAAGTCCAATTGCCATCTCCCAGCAATATATATGGCTTGCCAAACATAGATTTTAAGAAAATTGGTCTCAATTAAAATTATCTACTTTCAAATGCATTGCCTGTCCTCTTGTACCCATCATCTGAGACAGGTATAAAAGACCACCAACAAGTATTTTAGGTTTTCATCACGTTAGACTTATCTTGTTTGAAAAGACCAGGTAAATACATATTTTAATTTAGAAAAGCAAAGAGGTAGAATTAGTGGTAGATCAGCCTGGAAAGCTGATCCCAGTTGATCAAATTGATCCCAACTGATCCCATGCCATATGGAATCACTCTCAGCAATAAAAACTGGGTGAAAGATAGAAGAAGGAGGAACATTCAGCGTTACGGTGTTTGTCTTCCCAAGTATCTGTTACACTTTCCTGCTTTCCTGGGATGGCTGGACACCTGCTTGTCCATGGGAAGTGATGGATGGATGGATATTTTGTTTTGCTTAGCTTTTGATATTTCAAGCTTGCATCTATCTTCACTAAAATAAAAGCCACACATTTTCATTCTTTCACAAAACAGAATTTGCCTTCCTTGAAGTAAACAGTACTACTCACAAAGATATGTTTGAGATGGCCTGACAGTATGATCATGGATCAGTGAATGTTGTCCTAAGTGACCTGTGTCACAGCTGTACTGCTGCTCTCCCACCAGCCCCAGTGTGGAAAGAGGTCAGATAAAACAGACTGAGGGAACAATTGCATCAGTTTCATCCAAACTACTTAGCCTTAAAAAAAAGGCAAACAGTAGTTCTTGATGCCAAGTTCATCTATCTTGCTGAGGTGTATAATTACAGTCTGGAGTTTCTGACTAGGAACCAAGGACAGCAGCTGTTCCCTCCATGCTCTTTGTAAGCACCCAACAGAGTTGTAAAGTGTCCAATCCAAAGCACAGCTGGGAGCGTGCTTTCTCCACCCCATCCACCAAGGAAGGGTTTGCAAGGGTCTTGTTACTGACAGGTCCAGGATAAGGTAAGATCACATAATTAGTATAAGCACTGATTATTGGATACTCTGAACAGAGGGATGCAAAATGGAAGGCTCCCTATACCTTGTACTACAGATAGTGTCCAGTCAGGACACTTATAAGAATGTCCCAAATAGGAATGGATCCCATTGAGATACATGTTCACTGTAAATGTTTCATCACCTCAGAAGCAATCAAGTCTTTCCAGAGGTTTTAGTAACAAACCATGCACAGTACAATTAAGCTATACCTTCCAGGAAAATATAAATATAAAATAACAGAGCAGCTAGCAAAACAAGATTTAGGCTTGGTCTACTGTCCTCATGAAAAAGACACTACTTATCTGCTTCCAAACTTCTGGAAAAAATTCTAAATCAAGAAGAAATAGTAAGATTCTTATTTCTCAGAATTCACAGTACTTTTTTCCAATCAACATTTCAGACATACCCTACTATGCAAACTCACTGATTTGGTACTATAAAGTACATCTAGGTCATCAGCATATGTATTTTTGCTACTAACACTGACTGCAAATACAATCTTTGCTACTGCCTGGATACTCGATAAAAGTCTCTGCTCAGACTAATCTCATAGTGGCATATTTTAGTCTTTCAAGGATCTCATCAGTTAGACATGTTAAATAGATTCAATCTTACTGTATTCAATTTTATTTTTTCCTTTATATGCTTGCATTGAAAGTACTACCTCTTCTGTGAGGTAAAGGAAATTTCATGTGCATGAGAAAATATTGATGATAGTACTATATGCTTCAGTGCTTGGATTCCTCCTTGTGTCAGAAGTGAAAATCCCATTTACATTTGTTACTTTTTAGGTGCATTTAAGTTACATATAAACATCTATCACTGCATACATTAACATCCATTTAATTAATAATTTTTCATTCATTATATAACTTAACACAGTCTGTGAAGCTAATATATATCTGAACAGATTCTTCCAACTGTAATTTTGTATACACAGCTGAAGTACAAAAATGACCTCTGTATACAGATAGCATGAAGCACAGCAACTTACACAGTCACTGTTGAAAAAGAAAAACCACATTAAAATAAAAGGGCCTACCAATTCCAGAATTTGCTTTCAAAGTTGCCAGAAAGAGACTTGTGACCCTTGGGTAATGTCAAATATAGGTTGGGAATTGATAATTAACAATTATTTTAAATGACAAAGATATTTCTTTGCTCTTTTTGTTGTCTTTGACTGTTCTGACTGTAAATATTCTTAAATACATAACAAATAATAAACTGATATATTTCAATACCATGTACTCAATTTCTTTATTAAGGCAGATTCTCTTTACTATATTTGCATAACTACAACTATGGATTTACACCCATACAGGTATGATTGTGTGATTGTCTTCATTAAGAACAACTGGCTTTTTTCTGGAGCCAATGTAACCTTTTGTACACAAGGCTCTCACTTCTTATAGTTCTGTTTCACAGAGACAAGTGGTCTGGATTACTCTTCCTTTTTTTTTTCTGGTTTGAATTAAATCTGTTTCATAGAAGTTTACAACTGCTATTTCTTTCTCTTCTGTATTCATGTAGCTATAGTTTGGGGGTTTTTTTGACAAAGATTCTACTATGATACTTTCAGATGTATCAGAAGTCTCCTCTGCCTTCTTCTCTCATTCTTTCTATAATTCCCTGGTATTAAGAGGTGTTTTTGCATGTGCTCTTCAACCATCACTTTTCCCTCAAAGCTATACTAAGTTGAAGACTTATTAAAATGACAAGCTAAAAGTAGTTATACTTTAATTCAGACAAAACAATATTTATATAAGATTTTTTTAATTTCTGAAAAACCTCTAGTGCTCATTTAGGCCTTCTTCAATCAACATCTTCTGGACTGTACTTGAGTTTGTACTTATTTATCCGAATTCTTTCAGGAAGAACTACGAGACTACTTCTATATTAAGTTTTATCTGTCTGAATTCAGATTTTAGGAATCCTTTTCTCTTCTCCCCACATATCAGTGATACATATAGCATTCCACAGCATTACCTTAACCATTCCAGGAGTTTATCCTCCCACATCAACCAGAAGTATGACTTGAATCAGTATTTTCACAGTATGACACAGAAGAACCTCAAAAGTAAGGCACTATGATCTTCATAACATTTACCAGTGTTCTGGATACAAACACTATTTGCTTTTGTTTTGGGATCAGTAAGCCAAAATCCATCCATATTATTTTGTCATCTAGATCAACACCTTTGGGGCATCACAGGAATATCACAACTGCAAGGCACAATGGAAGATATTGTCCCGACAAGGACACTGTTCCCTGGAGCAAAATGTAACATGAAAATTCCTGAACTCTTGACTTCTCTGGGAGACATTGGTGGTGCACTTGGACACAACACAGTCCTGTAGAGCCTCCAAAAATTACCTCAAGGTATAAATATTCTTTTTTAAGTGGAAAGTAATAGAACACTGATAATTCATTTGACAGAAATTTCTTTTACATATTTGCTTTGAGGAAAGTGATTCTTATACAGAGATAATTTCAGAAAAATGCAGTTCTTACTTTTCCATCAGCTTTACTCATCAGCCACCTTCTACTCCGTTTGAGTCATTCTGACCACTGTTATCATGATCAAGACACGCACATGATGTTAGTATCAGGTAACAGTAAACTCTTAGACAGTATAATCCTCATAACAACCTGCCTATTCTGTATAGTGCAATCTGGTTGTGACATCCCACAGATTTGGACTTGAACAGATGTCTGAACCTCATGATGAGAAAACCTGGTAAGAGAAGAGGCAGATGACTCAGCAGTTCTTGACTTTGGACCTTGTTTTAGCCCTACAACATGTGGCCTTTGAAAGTTGGAAAAAATGTATTATATTTTAAATACTAATAGAGAAGTTTGAACAGCCTGCAGTTAATAGACTGTTTTCAGGCCCTAGCATTCTGATAGCAGGCAGTCTAAGCTGTGCATGAGTTGGCCACTTGATTGAGATCCTTTCAAGAAAATAAATTGTTGGGAGTTTTTTTACCATTTTTTGTCATCCAGAAGTCGAAGCCAAATTCAGAATTTTCTTATTTTCCTTCCACCTATGTGGACATACATCACTCATGTGCATTTATGGAGTACAAAAAGGTGATGCCCTTCAGAGACCATGCTCTGCTTTAAACAGGGGCTATTAGCAGGGCCCAGGACAGCTCTTACTACTTCATTCACTATTAATTTCTACCGTGGGATGCAGGTGGGGGTGGTCCTATCTCTCAGCTGCTCAAATAAGATTAGCAAATCTCTTCTGTCCTTTTTCAACATTTCTCTAGTTATGAAACTTGAAATAATGCACTGAACAGTTTAGATTTAATCCTTGTGCACAACTTTTCACACAGACTTAATGGTCATAGAAATAAATTGGGAATACAACCTATGGTGCCTGCAGTATCAAACAGTTCTAGCAGAACAGCAGAGCTAATAATGTCAGGAAAAGCTGAATTTCACACTGAATGCCTGCCTTAAGACTATAGAGGAAATTCATCTCTAGTAGACACGCCAAGGATAAATTTTGGCACTTCTGTCAGTATTAGTTAGCTTTTTGGTTCATAAGTACACAGGTATGTCATGTATAATGCCTTGAAGAGGTAGTGGAGTTAAAAGTAAGGTTGAATGCAGGAATTTAGCCTACAGAATGCTTCTGGTCCATGTTCTCTCTAGCTTTTTAAAAAGCTGAGCTACTAGAGATCCCAAATGAGCACAGAAGTTTTGCCAGTTTTTCAAAAAAAAACCCTTAAAATTTCACATACTTAAAAACATAACAGCAACAGTCATTTTTACTGTATGAAATCTTCTTTTCAATTTCCTACCTACCTCCACTTTTCAACGTGTCCCAGATTTCCACTTCCTCTTTTCATGAGGTGACTTTTGTACCCATTGCCAGAGCTCGTGATTTCACTCATCTGTTCCAAGGTTCCTGAGCTGCTGCTACCAGCGGGGAATGAAATCATCATTTCTGGTTTTCCACTTTCCAGTCTCTTGCTTTATCTCTACTAGCCATTTCCCTTCCCAATATTCTTTACACTGCACAGCACGTGTTAACATCCTTCTCACCCCTCTCTTTTTGCATTAGGTATTCCAATATTTTCTCCCAATAAGCTTTAACTCCTTTTTCCTTCTTCTCAGTACATATTTGCTTCCTTTAAAGGACACTTTTTGTTCAAAGTCTTCCCATTTCTGTTGCCCTTACCTGATTAACCACCCATTATTATTATTATTTACTAGACTACTGTTAGAATTCCCTTGCAGCATGGAAGCTGCCTTACTCTTCACGACTGCTCCATAAAAATTAGTTTGCCACAGCTTATGCCTCTTCTCTCTCATGATCCAGTTCTCACCGAAGTCAGAGGGAACATTTCTTCTGATGCTTAAAAGGGTGGTGGATTGCAGTCTTACCTTTTTATATTTCAAATTCTAAATGCTCACTCTAACTTTTGTAATTTTTATGTCTTTAGTTTAATCCCTGGTGACAGTAAAGTTGACTACCATTAAACAACTTTAAAAAAAAAATATGACTAACATGAAAAGTAAAACTAAATTTAAAATCAGCCTAATTTCCTTCCAGGTATAATATATATAGATTTTAAATTTTATCTCAAATATATACCAGATGCACTCAAAAATAAGACTGTTTTCTGTTTACAAATACATATTTTTAAAATGCATCTATTTACCTTAACACATTATACAGCAATACTAGAATATGTGTTACCAAAAAATGAACAAGGTTGATTATATTTCCAGTAATCATAATTATTTTGAGGCAATATTAAATTATTTTATTCCATAATTGGGGATTAACCATATGCCAGGTTTTCTTCTTACAAAACTTTGTGACAAAAAATGGAATTCCATTCACATTTTAATGGCTGGATTCTCTGTTTGGAGGTTTCCCAGACAGAGTAATCTGATAATCCATTCTGGTTCAGCAACAAAAAATAGGACAGCAATAAAACAAGGTCATAAATTTAATCCATTACTTGTGACGTGTATTGTGACAAGAACGAGAAATGGCAATTATCATGATAATCTGTAAAACAGTATGGTGGACTCAATCTTGTGACTATTTTACACAGATGAAACACACTGTAAGGCCCCAATCTGCAATCACCTACAAATCAGCTTTAATGGGACTGCTAAGGGGAAACACTTATGGTAGTAAATTAAGCATGTGTACATTTGCCAAAACTTTAAAAAGCCAGTAATAAGGATTAAAACACAGTAAAGATAATTGATCTGCAAGGATTTATATTTCTGTTTTCAAGTCTTGTACCAATTACAAGACAATAGCCCTTATTCAGCATCTATTAGGCCTATGGATTTCAGTGGAAGTTAGACACATCAAGCTGTTCCAGCACTGGAGCACAAGACCTTTGCTGCTGAGTATCTGGATTCAGCTCTGCATGAATATATATCCTTGCAAGGAAACTTAATCTTCTCAATCCCCTTGTCATCTCAAACCCTATTATAGGTCAAGACTTGCATAATTTAACAGGAGAGATGCACACCTAAGATTTATCGTTCTAACCTGATCTTTCAAATGTGAAACATCCCAAGTCTCTATAAAACTGAGTTCTAAAATGTAGTCCAAACGAGTCAGAAGTTTCCATATGACTAATATTGACAATAAGTATTTCAAAAGCAAGTGCTCTAGGCCTAAGTGAGATATACAGTATATACTGGGGTAATCTGTGCCATTTTTCATTTAAAAATCAGTTGCTCATAATAACTTCATCATATCTACTTGTCCTAAATTTATGTGCTTCGAGGACATTTTAGCATACTGCACTAACTTTAACAGACATAAAACTTTGCTCATAGATACTCAATATCTCTTATAAATAAACAACATGTAGACAACAAGCATTCAAGTAAGATAGAATAAAATAGTTTAATATTTTTCTTACTTTATTGATCTTCCTGTCCTTAACCAACCTGCTTCTGTCTTAAGGAGACTAGCAACTCTCAGGTTCAAGAACAGTGGTGAATTCTAAACCAGAAGTTCTTAAAATTATTTCTGAAAGAGAGCTTGCAAGTATGTCTTTCAGAAAATAAAAAATCAGCAAGTCTAACTGCTTTTCTCTGATTAGATACTTATATCTACTGTGCTTACCACCATGACATTCAAGGATAGAACACGAAATTCAAGGATAGAACACTACGCAGTAAAATCAGATAATCCGTATCAGATACATGCTTTATAAATTAATTCTGTGGGTCAGATCTCAATTTTCACTTGGTAATTAAACAGTTAACAACATCAGAGCAAGATCCAAAGAGGAGACACAGGACAGCAAAGGTAAAGGCTGTTAGGCTACATCTTTGAACTCTCTTAAGGACTCTGCAGTACTGGCATGACTCCAGAGCCTAATTTGATACATTCTGAAAGCCTAATCATCTTCTGCAGGGAAGAAACCTCTGACCATCACACTGTTAAATTGCAGTGCTCTTACTCTGCCTTTCTGTGTCTGATGCTTTTTTTTTTTTTTTTTTGAGGGCTCAGAAAAATAGATTATTTGGGGTCTTTATACTCATTTAATGCCGGTCACTTCCTTTAATATTACAAACAATAAGACCATAGCTTGCATTTTTGCTGTTTGTAACATTAATATTAAATGCTTCATAATATATATTCTTGTTATTAAATATTGCCAATATGCCAATAGTAAGTTGCACTAAATAATAGGAGCACTAAAAAAAATAAAACAAATTGGCCAGTGTGTCTGTAAGTAGTTCTGAAAGATATGTCCCTAATATTGTGTCCCTAAGCCATAAGTTAGGGGAGTTTTACTCTGTGGGTTAGTTCATTTAACATGGTCTGTTACATAGCTTTCAGTTATAAATACATGAATTACACAGACTTTCGCTGCTGATCAGCACCAAGAAAAAAGAAAACACGTGAAATTAAGGAGAAAATATGTGAAGTAAGTGAAATTAAGTTACTTTCGAAGGTCTTTTCAATTAACATTTACTGACAAAGAATGAAAATACCTTGAGTGTACTTTCAATAGCACACTGATACAAGATCTAATGATGAAAGTATTTTTACGTTTTCCTTGTGACAGGAAGATGCTGACATTGCCTGTTGCTTTGGAAGCATGAGTTTCCTTCCATAATCTTTTAAGCAGCAGTATGCAACAGACACAAGTGACAGAACAGAAGGTGCTACTGCCCTTACCACATTGTTTTGGTGGTACTGGGAAAACACATTCCTTTGTTCTCACTGTCTACAGAAATAAGCATATGTATTGGTATAGAACTAAGAAGCTAAATTTAAAAAGAAATCTTACTTTGGGCAACAATACAGACTTCCCCTCATCTTATCTTGGATCACATGAAAGTATGTAATCGGACTTTCATGGTGAAATAAAGTACACACATGCATAACCAATCCCAGGTTCAGGCCAGGGGTAATTTTTAATTTTTCTCTATTACAAAACCCTTCAACATTATAATATCAAAGGTCAGCTTTAAAATGTAGGTTATCTACAATGTTTTATAATATTTATCAATATATTTTAGAGAAAAGCAGATCTCAATTCCCAAGTCCTAGTGTGGAAAAAGTCTTGGTCTTTTACCATAAAAATTTTTAAAGCTTCTAAGAAAAAAAGCAGTGTGTATTTCTCAAACATCTTGATCGATGTGCAAAACTTACGTGGTAAAAGAGATGCCTGGGCATCTCAGCACAAGGGAAGAATGCACCCACTGCTTTACAACTTTTGGGCTTCCCTTTTCACTTCAAACAATTGGGAATGCTTGTGTGGAGGCAGATTAGACAGTTACCTTCTGTACAAGTGTTTTTATGAAGATTTCATTTTCATGATGCAAGTGCTTTTACAAGTTTGAGCTAAGATCTAAAAGTTATGGGTTCTTGCATGGTTCAAAGTTTTTTATAACTTTGCCATACCCCAATTACAAGAATTTTTCTTGTTTCTGACTCATATATCCATCTAGGAGACCTCCTTGGCTAAATCAGCATGAAGACAGCTTCCCAGATGGGAATATTTCACATGTGTCTATGTTTCAGGGTTTTTTTAGAGCATCTGAGGACTAGAAATGAGGTAACATCAGCAGTGGTATCTGTCCTCTAAGCTCTGTTGTCTCCTTCAGAAAAGGCCTTTGTAGCACTTGGTGCATGTCCTCCTTGAATTTTGCACATCCAAAGTCCTGAACCCTACATAAAGGAACACATCTGCTCCTCTCCTTCAGCTGCCTGTGACTTTTTCTGTGTGGCAATTGGATATTTATGTTGTGAAGGGAAGAAGAGGCAGAGGCCCCGCTGAAGCCTAGGCAGGCACAGACCTGCCATCACCAAAGCTGGGGTCGCTGTCTCTACACAGCACGGGCCATTCACAATCTGCATTACAAGTTCACAACATCCTTTAAGTTAGCCATTAACTGGATATGACAGACCAACTTCCTGTCCCTGCATCAAATTAGTAAAGAGATGACACATATACCTCTAGACCACACAGAGATTAAGAGTACCTTCACCTCCGGAAGATGGCCTGTGGGACCAACGCACCGGGCGGCTGGAACCCAGTGGCGGTGAGAGGACAAGGCCTGCCAGCTGTGCCCACAAGACAGCTTCAACACCAGGCTCAATACCACACTGCTGGAGAAGCTGGCTTCCCAGGGCTTGGACAGGTGCACCCTTGGCTGGGCTCAGAACTGGGCAGAGGGCTGGGCCCAGAGGGTGGCGGTGAATGGTGCAACATCCAGGTGGTGGCCAGTCACTGGTAGTGTCCCCCAGGGACCAGCGTTGGGCCCTGTCCTGTTTAATATCTTTATTGATGATCGGGATGAGGAGATGGAGTTTACCTTTAGAAAATTCACAGAAACAAAGTTGGATTGGGGTGTTGACCCACTGGAGCATAGTAAAGCTCTGGTGAGTGATCTGGACAGCCTGGATTGATGGGCTGAGACCAAAGGCACAAAACTGTGCCCAGTCCTGCACTTGGATCACATCAACTCCTTGCATCACTGCAGGCTGGGGGCAGAGTGGCTGGAAAGTGGCAAAAGGACCTGGGTCGCTGGTCAACAGCAGCTGAACATGAGCCAGAAGTGTGCTCAGGTGGCCAAGAAGACCAGCAGCATCCTGGCCTGTATCAGCAATAGTGTGGCCAGCAAGACCAGGGCAGTGACTGTCCCCCTATACTCAGCACTGCTGACACCTTAAGACCTGTGTCCAGTTCTGAGCAAATCCAGAGAAGAGTGATAAAGATGGTGAAGGGTCTGGAACACAGATATGAGGAGCAGCTGAGGGAGCTAGTATCGTTTAGCCTGGAGAAAAGAAGGCTCAGGGATGACCTTAGCACTTTGTACAACTACCTAAAAGGAGCTTGTAGACAGGTGGAGGTTGGTCTCTTCTCCCAGGCAACCAGGGGCAGGACATGAGGACACAGCCTTTAGCTGCACCAGGGGAAGTTCAGGTTAGAGACTAGGAAGAAATTTTTCATAGCAAGGGTGATTAGATATTGGAATTGGCAACCCAGAGAAGTGGTGGAGTCACTGTCATTGGGTATATTTAAGATAAGACTGAATGTGGCACCTAGTGGTATGGTTGAGTTGACATGGTGATATTCAGAGAGAAGTTGGACTCAGTCTCAGAGGTCTGTTTCAACCTAACTGATTTCACAATTTGGTGAACACCGTAACCCATCCAATTTATACTCTGTGTGTACATTTACCCCCAGCCTCACTGTAGTTGGAAGGCTCTCACCTATTTATCGACAAGTTTGAGTACAACTTCAATGGACATAGTCTCAGAAACAAAACTAATACAAATCCTCCAAAATGTAAGTACATGTAAGGGGAGGTCATTCCTCTACATCCACACCTGCTATCACAACCCCTAACTTACTTACTACTTAAAAGCTGAAAGGAAAACCTCTTACCATTCCTTCTAAATCTCTCCTCCTCTTCTTTCAACAGTTATATCCCACTTTTCTCCACTAACTGTCCTCCAAGCTTAATAAACCTTTCCAGGCTGTACCACAAAAGGCAAGACAAGATCATCCAACCCATGCTGAATTGCGTTCATACATTAAGCTGTTGTTCTGTTTTGCATTCTCTCTCTCCTATCTGTCTGCAAGGGTTAGGACACACCTTACAGCGGAAATGGACAGATTCTCAGCCCATGCAACTGCTAAAAAAGTAAGTTTTCTGAAACACAGCTTAACTGTACCCTGGGCTCCTCTGCATGAAGGCTTATGCCAGCTCCACCATCTATATTCACACACATCTTTCCCTACCCATCTGTTCCTGTTTGGCCTTCCTCCAGTAATCATGCTAAAAGTATGGCTCCAAACCTGTGAAAGCAGTGAGTAGGCACCACTGCTGTGCTCACCACCTAGCATGGAGCAAGAGACAGTTGCCCCAAGCACCCGCCAACTCTGAGTGCCTCACTGGAAGATGTCACCCAGCCACACTCCAGCATTTCTCCTCCCTCCACATGCTCCCCAGCTCTGATGCCAGGTGCCTCTGCTTTATCTTACAAATACACTCTCAGTCCAATCACTCTTTCAGTGTCATCTGAGGATGCTCTTTTACATATCAGAAGCTGAGAGCTTGACCCAGAATGAGGGTATACAGTGGTGGTGTTCATCTTCTGGGCTGAGAGAAGGAAAAGATAAATTTAAAACTAAAATGTCATTACATCCAGAAAATAGCCCTGCTGGTTTTGTTTTACAATATTTTTAAGAAAACAAACATTACTCACTGCCAGATACAAACAGCAATAATGTTAACAAGTAGCAATATTTTAAAACATAAAATTATACAATAATTTCTTATTCAAGGGCTCTTGGGCAAATGCAGCAATGTGAGATTGGGGAAAGGCTTTTCTCCCATTTTTGTCTTGTGTAATCAACACCTAAAAACTGTATTTCGTTTATTTTTCTTCCTGGTATAGCCTTGATCCCGTTCTTGAAACTAAAAAAAAACCAAAAAGACTCACTGATGTTCCGCTCGTTCTCATTGTCCAAGTTGTGCTGCTTCTCACTGTCTGACATTTTAGTCTTTCCCAATAGTGCTGGAGTAGACTCTTGGAACAAATACCAAGAAGTTTGTGTCATCCAAGGCAGCCGGAGGAAAAGCTAGCTGAAAATCCAGCTGGGATCTAGTGGGTGCCTACTAAGTGGTGGTGGTCTCAGGCTGGGAGGAGCAAGTGGTCTGGTGTCTGGGCAGACTACACTGAAAGCGGATGATGGAAACCCAGGTCCAGCAGCAGTGTCTTACTTCAGGCCCAGGGCTGCAGTTTATCTGACACTGGAGGGGGGCACCTGACTGCTCCTGGAAGGTGTCCCTAGCCAAGCTGGTGTTATGGTACGTGTACTAGAAGCTCTCTGTTTCCGCACACAGCAAGAGAACTTTCTGCCTTTCAATCTCCCAGTGAAGTGTGTGGTTATCCACTGAAAGTCTCCCACAGCATGGCATTTTGCCACCTACATGCTAAATGTCAGCCTCTGGGAGACTTCATGGAATACTGAATGCTTCCCTGTCCCAACGAAAAGTCGCCCTTCCTGGCCTTGTGTGTGTCTATTAATTTCCTAATCCCAAATTAGTTGCTTCTCAGCTGCCAGCCCTACTGGGCCAAACAAACACATTATTGCATACAGGAAGTTTTTTTGCATGAGTTTGACAGAGTTGTGGTACTGACAGTTCTCCAACCACAGAAGGACCACAGGCATGTCCTCCAGGCATCACATGCTCCAGGTTACCAGCTGCTTGACACTGAAATACCACATCACTTTAAAGGACTGACATGAACTTTTTGCCAAGACCATGGGATTCTTGAAGAAGGATACCATGCATGAAAATATCAAGTGTCATATAACAACACAGTAGAGCATGTTATGCCAAGTGTTGTGTGGGGAACCATGAGGGGCTTTTAAACTAAGTCAATTGAAAAGTAAATTAGGGTACCAAGGAGTTGGTATCCAATATTTTGTGGAAAATTAGTAATAAAGTCAGAAAATGTAAGAGGAAAACACAAATAATCAGACAGTGAGGAATTCTTGAAAAATGCTCTGTCAGGAGCATGTATGTAGAACTCTATTATGTTCTTAGTCTTCCACAAGTACAGATACGGACAAGGAGTGAAAAATCTTTGGCTGGGACTATGAATCAGAAAACAATTACCATTGCTTATTAATACAATCCAAAACCAAAATAATTTGAGGTAAGAAACAAAATCTATAACTCAATACCCCTAGAATTTTGGTTAGCTCATCATGGAATCTGATTCACAAACATACTTAAAAAGTACACAATGTAAAATCCTAAACTTGTATGTGAAAGAGGAATCTCAGGAAGGCAAAGTAAGAGTCTTCATAGAAATGAGGTTATCATGAGATCAAGCAGGACCTGATTACCTGGTAAATGTAAATTCCTGTGGATGTAACAGCCTGGTCAGAGACAGAGAAAGCTAGATAAGTTTTCCCAGAAACAGCCTGGGAAGCTTTAGGGAGCTGGAGATAAACAATGACAGTAAAATATTCAAACAATCTGCAGGTGATTTTTTGTTTTTCTAACAATCTGTTTTGCTGTTTTTCTCATAAGGTTGTTCACAAACGGCTGTCCTGTTAATTAGCCAATCATGTGAAAGGTAATGATTAAATGAACAATCAGGCCCACCTGTAGCAAACTAAGATAGAAAAGAAGAGAGGACAATACAAACAATTTTGCTATTTTGCCTTTTGATATGACTCTGTCTCATTTGTGACTCAGTGGTGACAAATTCCTGCACTCAGACATTAGAAAAGTCAGAGAGCTGGTTATCTAGAAAGCAGTTTTGCAGAGAAGAATCTAAGGCTCCTGGTGGACAAGCTGACCATAAGTCAGCAGCAATGTACCCTTGTGGTAAAAAAGACCAACAACGTTGCAAAGAGATTATTGGAGGTAAACCTTCTCCTCTACACAACACCGGTGAGGCCACACCCGGACTGCTGTATCCAGTTCTGTGCTCTTCAGTACAAGAGAGACATGGACATGCTAAAGTAAGTCCTGCAAAAGTCCACAAAGATGATGAAGGGACTGAAGCATCTTTTATACAGGGAGTGGCTGAGAGCTGGGATTGTTCATCCTGGAAAGCAGAGGATTTAGGGGGATCTTACCAGTGTGTATAAATGATTAAGTATATGAAATGCAGTGCCTGACTGGGATGTGAAATGAAGAGGAAGCCTCACTCTTTTTGGTAATATCCAATAACAGGAGAAGAGGCAATAGGAACAAAGAATGGGCAGAATACAAGAAAAATTAAACATTAGAATTGTTGAGGCTTTGTTTACTGGTACCAAACACTGGAAGAGCTTGGCCATAGAGTTGTGCAGTCTCCATCTGCAGAGACATTCAAAGTCCAGCTGAATGTAACTTCAAGATACCTCAGACATTACCTTGAGAAATCTGTTCTAACTTGCCCTGCTTTGAGAAGGCATATGGGACTATACCTCCAGAAGTTCCTTCCAGCCATAACCTGTGATTCTCTGATTCTACATGTGAAGATAGAAAGTCTTCAGGAAAATTATAATTTTGGAGCCAGTAGATATGTTTTAAATATGATTTTAGGCTTAGAAATTGTCAGGATGGTTTGAGGGTGAAGGTTAACCATAATTACTCTTTTTATTTATTAGAACATATAATAGCACTTATTAGAAATATATTCCAATATAACTCAATATATTCTTAAACAAAAGACTGGGTAATCTGCAAATATAAGTTGGTTGGTAATTTAGAGATTTGAGCAAATATCTCAGATTAGAATTGCAAAATTTCAAGTCTAAGCTGATGATGTATCAGTTAATCAAAACAATATTATGTAACAGTGATAATAAGGATTCAGACATATAAAACTCAGAAGATACCATGTAGATTCAGAAGAAAACAAGAAACTTGCAGCCAGAGCCATATATACATTATTCTTGCCCGGAAAAAAAATTTCTGAAAAATGCTAACCTCTACCATCCAACTACTTTGTTTTCGAACACCTTCTGACATTTCCTCTGTGTTGCCTTCTGTACATTACTGTTTCCTGTTGACATATGCAAAGCTCTCTAACTGAACACCTCCGATTGTTCCATGGGTCTTTCACTTGTGGTGGTGCCTGGGCAAACCCTTGACAAAGGTTACTTAGCAGGTGTGCTGTGTGATCCCTGCTTGCAGAGCAGGACATTGAATGTCTTCCAGTTTGCTTGCACTTCACCATCCATGCACTGTTCACCTGCTGTACAGTACCTGCACAGTCCCAGATCTTCACTGTAAGGACTGCCCTTCTACCTGTATTTGTCTACCCTAGCTGACAGCAGGCCCTGACCTCTTGGTCCATATACTGTCAGATGTAACTAAGTTAATATTACCTAAAGTTTGTCTCCTCTAGAGATGCTCAGTTCAGGGATTGTTTATATAGAAGAGAATGGTAACCTTTCTCTAAGAGGAGCTCACTGAAACACATTCATGTGACTCATGAGAACCTACTGAAAAGAAAAGCTTTTTAATTTCATGCTGAAAATTTACACATTAATTCTAAATTGTTCATCCATTATGCAAAGTGCATGACCACCTGCCCTGTCCCTCACATCCAAGCACTTCTTGGTATGGTACCTCAGACTGTACTTGCAAAACTGAGCTGGCTGGTATTAAAGATTTCAAACAAGCCTGAAATCCATTGGTGTAATTATCTCTTCATCTGAAATCTAAAATTATACATGTGTAAGAGAGTATTGAACAGTCTTGTGGAGGCAGACAATTTAACATAACTGCCCACAGTTCACAGCCAGGATGCATTCAGACCATCTCTTCCTTTTTTTATCTTTAGTAGCTAACATCCACAGTTGGGCATATGAGCTTCATTCAACTCTCTGGTAACCTAACATCACATTTTTGGTCTCACTGGTCACAAAACATATTGTGGTGAACAACAAGCTCACCTGATGCAAACCAGTGGAAACTGTTTAAATCATGGCCTTTAGTGTAGCTGAGGCAATCCAGAGGCATTGAGCTTTTGTCCCTGCTATTACAGGGAACAGTGCATTATGTATACTTCGGCTTCTTTGTTTAGTAAAAGGCAAACCTTCTGCTGCTTCAGGAAAGTCAATGAATGTTTCATGCAAAATCCACAGGAGGATACAGTCCCGAAGCATTCTGCAGCTCTTAACTATATGTTTTCCTTTTCTTCACAAGATTGTGCTTACAAACAGTAGTCAAATACTACTATTGCTATAATTGAGACATCTGTTGAAACAACGAAAACAAGAAGCATCACAGTAAAAAGGAATTTTTAAAAACTATTCTAGTCAAAGATTTAAGGACAAACAGGAGGTTTTACAAATAGATAAGGATCAGGAGATTTTGAGGGAGACTGTAGTCTCTTGGTGTGATGGATGGAGGCGAGCTGCTGACAGATGAGGCACAGAGTGCTGCAAAGCAAAAAGATTTCTTTGTCTCAAGTATGTTCACTAGGGAGAAAGAGGGAAACATGCCAGAATCAGAGAGAAGTTTCCTGGAGGCAGAAAATGAAAAATTAATGAAATGAAGAGTGACACCAGAATAAGTAAAAAGGAATCAGTCAGTGAAAAGGAATATACAGTTCTAGTATTGTATGGCCTGTATCCCAGCATTTAGAAAGATACTGTATATGTACATTTTAATTAAGTTATTGTCATCAATTGAAAAGGCAGATGACTTACCACACTTATCAAAGTTCATTAGGAGTTGAGGGATGGGTTAAAGGAGATTTACAGGGAAAAGACTTTAGAACAGTTGTGGATTAGGGTACAAAGAGCAAGCAGCTCTGAAATAAGGCAGACTCTGAGCACTGGCTGCAGAAGCCAGTATTTTCACGCTGCATATCTAATTGAAGCTGTATCTCTGTACATTAAGTTTGTGTATACAGACATGTGATAAGAATCTAACACAGAATTAAAACAGCATTTAGATAGTTTAGATAACTGAAGTATCAAATTAAAAAATTATCGCTGGTGCCTTTAAAATCTTTACATAGAAAGACATTGTATGTATTGCTTGGCATATATTCTGAAATGCAACTGCAATTCACTTAATGTACTAACAAGTACAGGATTCACTCAGCATAAACTGAAGACAAGATATATGTAAGAGTATGGACATTTGCACCAGACTCAGAATCTGGCAAAGAAACATAGAAACACCCATACTTAACAGTGTAACTTAAATTAGTGAAACAGGAGGCCTGAGCTGAAAATTTACATAAATTTTACATTTTTCATTATAAATTTTATATTGATCTTTGAACAAGTTACAGAAAAGCATGCAGTTATTTAAAGTGATCATTAATGACATAAAGACCTGGAAGTCAAAACTGAGATCAGGGATCACAGCATTTTGCACTGTATTGCAACCAAGATTTAAAAATAAATGCAAATTTCTAGAATATTAAATGCTATGCAAAAAAGTTTGCCATAAAAAATGGAAACAGACACCCAGCCAAACAGGACTGAGCACTCCACAGGTAACACTCAGCCTTTGTTAAATCTCATAGCTCAATGTGCAGATTTTAAAGCACCAAGTAGATGCCAGACTGAGACACAGAAGCTCCCCATGATAGCTATGATAAAACCTGTAAGCGCCCACTGGGCAAAATGACTTTTTACTGAATTCAATTAAGCAATTCCTATAAATTTGTATTCATTAATAAATATAAATTATTACCAATTCAGACAGAGTAGCACTTCCCTTCTCAAATTATGTTGATTCCACATCAATGTGTAACTCAGTACTAGCTCCTTGTGAAATGAAATGAAAATGCAGCAAGCTGAAATAGTGACAAAAGAAAAGGAATAAAGGGAGATAAAATACTCTCAGATAGGAATAGGATTATGAAAATTAATTATGTGCAATTGATTGGTGCTCATTAATTCAAAATTGGTGAGGTTTTTTAAAAACCACACTGAGGCAATAAAGTAATATTGATCTTCTCAATTTCTACAGACTGAAAGTGATAACATTAAAATAGAAATTATGGAAGATAGAATTAAAATAATCAATAAGAGTCTGCATATTGCTACACAGTAAAAATGCTCTGTTGACTGCACTTACAATGCAAACTAATTCATGAATATTAACTAAGTCTAAATTTTTCCTTGGAAAAGTCATTCTCAGAAGTGAAACAAACTTCTTCACTGCAGTATCTCATACTGCATCCCCACCACCTGTTCATGACCGATATTCCTTTTACATTCATTTCATCATCCCACAAAACGTACACAATACCTTTGCCCTTTTGAGATAAAGAGGGATGTTACTTTTCTTATGTTAGCATGTATTTACTTCAGTGACTATGGCCAGAGGCAGAGGCCCTACACTGGAAGCAGAACTGTGAAGGATTGTGAGGAGTTGGTGTCACAGTGTGCATGTGGCCTTGGAAAGGGTTCACTCGCTCCTATCAAGGAGCAGCCACACTCCTTGTAGAGCTCCCTTGTGCCAGAACTGCTCAGTGTAACAGCAGAACCAAAGTGTAAGATGAGAATGTGTGGCATTCAGCCCTAGCTTTAAATTCACCAGGCAATCCCTCATATATATTCGACACAGACAGCCAAGAGAGAAGCCGGTAGTAACTGCTAAAACATGCCAGCTGTTTATTTGGCTCTCTTCCCCCACAAATTACTAAACAGCACAGACTGAAACAAAGGATTAGGAATGCTCATGATTTCATTTTGCTAGAAATACCACAACCAGAAGGAGATATCTTGTATTATAAAATGCTTTGAGTATGACATTTTATTTTTTCTATCCGTTTCAACTAGAGCAAAGTCAAATCTGTTAAATAAAATTAACGGAAATAAATGAACATATCTAGCATTTTTCAGCAGAAAGAGAAAGCTTTTACAGTCTGGTTCTGAGCCATATCACCATATCAGTCTGTGCTATGGGCAATAGGAATTCAACATTTGAGTTCTTGATACTTGTTTTCAAGATGCAATTCAGCAGGGCACTACACAGTCCGACTGAGGCTCCCCTTCCCACAAAAGGCTGAACTAGATGATCTTCTGAAGGTCCCTTCTAGCCAGGGCACTTCTGTGGTAAGTGAAATGTCATTTTTCCCATTGCTTTCCAGCTGGGTTGTCTTAGTACTTTTTTTGCTTCTTAAAAAATTTAAAAGCAGTGCTCTGGAATTATATGATAGTGATCAGTGCAGACTGAACTTCTTCATTAAGTAGTGGGGAGGGTATAATCTTGTGCATTGGACTGATCATGCAACTCGCTGCTGCTTTAGGCAGGCAGTTAAGGTAATTGCCCATCATAGAGGCGCTTACTCTGATTGCATGCTGAAAAGAGAAGCCAGCTGATTTCCCATTCTCTCATTTACTGGTATTAGCTTTATGTTGCTACCACCAGAGCTACATGTAATGTATGACTCTTTATAACTTTGTTTACATGGCAAAAAATATCATTTGGTTACTACAGAAATCTTATCCAAGTTTTAAATGTTCATTGAGAACCAAAACATTCCGAAAAACTAAACCCCATTTCTTCATAAACTTATAGTGTTAGAAGTCAATTTAAGGAACAGAACAAGCAGTTTAAAAACTATTTAAAAGGCATGCTTTAATCCCTATGTAGTTCTTGGTGCCCTAAATGAGAAAAATGTAGAGATCTTAATAGAAACAATTATATGCAGAAGCTTTTGTTTTCTAATCGAACTTGAGATGCCACTAGAACACATGTTTTCTTTGTCATGTTGCAACTAGAGGTACTCTTAAAGCATTTACATATGTGCGTGGGAGACAATGGTCCGGACACCTGCATCTGTGCAATTAGAACACTGAAAGAAATGTGGCTCAGATTTTTAGCCTTTCAATGTATGTAAATATAAATACAAAAGGTAAAGTAGCAAGTAAGCAATCCACTAGTCTCTTTTCACAGAAGAGATAAAGCAAAGACCATATAAATCCATGTTTTCTTACCTAACCTTGAACCACATAACCTCTAAATTATATTGCCACTGCTTTCAATTCTCAGTCTGGTATTGACAAAAGCATTGCCCATTGTGACCACTGATACTCCATACAAATGGTTCCTCTAAGTAAAACAAAGTAGTCGTAGCTTTAAAAATGTTGAAGAGAATCTTCTATAAACTACTGCTTGCATATGAAATCAAGCATTCAACAGCCTACTACACCAAACATTTCACCTCTCAGTTTTTGAAAACTGCTAGAATGCACTGAACAAATGAAGGTATCTATAATACAGAACATTCAAAGCTCATTGCCCTAAATGCCACTGACATATATTTGATGATTCTATGATTCTAAAAAAATCTTCAGTCGGAGTATGTCCTATTAACCCAGAGAATATAGAAAATGAAGCATTTACAATGCAATAGATCATCCTGACTTGATGTGACATTATATTGAGTTCTTGTGTCACAAATGCATGGTTTTATCTCATATCCAAGCAAATGTGAACACGTTGCAGACACAGTACAATCTTCTTGGAGATAAATACCTTGGCATACAGCTGGACCATCTTGCCAGTAGTGTACAAGTCAGAACTATGAAGGAAGACTTTGCTGATAAGATGAAGCCTGTTAATATAACAGCAGAGGTTAACTTCTAAGCATAGCAAGGAATTGGTTCTATTCCCTTGCCTTCCAACTTGGACCTGAGCATTTTTGCTAGTGACAAGATTCCTTTGGTTCAAATCACTTACCATGGCCGAAATTACTGTTGGTACAGTGCCAACACACAAATGTACCATTCTCCTTTTGTTTCTACTACTTTCTGCCTTCAGCTTGGAAAAATGATGTTCAGACCCAACTTCAGAAGCTTTTTAGTCACCTTGCATCAACATAAAACCTGTTCTTTTCAGAAACAGCAATAAAAAGGTTTCCCAGCCTTTATCCTGGACTCCTGAGTTTTTAGTATTAGATGTTGAGTGACAGCACTAGAGAATGAATCCAGGTTTGCTCAGAAAGATTTCCACAGGCAACATCAGGAAGTCCTTCCAAAATTATGTCAGCAAGCATGATAACTCCTTGAAGAATACCCTATTGATTTGAGAAAGTAATTCAGCTCCAACTTACCTTAATCATTGTTAAAGACAACACAATTTCCTGATTTCATACAGGAAATCAAATACAGAAATTAAATGTGGTCTCCTAGGGCCCTGCCCACCATTTCATATAAGCTTCCTAAGCCAAAAATAAGGCCCAGCCTATGTTAATTTTTCCCCTGATCTGGTCTGGTTTCTGAAAAAAAAAAAAAAAAACACCCACAAAAAAAACCCACCAAAAAACAACAAAAACAAACCAGCCCCCCCCCCCCCCCCCCCCCCAAAAAAAACATTTAAAAACTGAGGGGAAAGGTCTCCAAATTAAATTTTAAAAAAAGGTATCATAAAACATCATAAAATGCTACACCTGAAATGTTTCTATGCTTATGCACACAGCATGAGGCACAAACTAGAGAAGCTCAAGGCTTTTGCCTTGAGCCCAGTTATTTTACATCACTGGCATAAGTGAAAACTGTTGGGATGAGTTATGTGACTGGAGTGCCCTGTTGGACAGTTCCAGGCTCCTCAGGAGCTCTAGGCAAGGTGGAAGAAGCAGAGGGGTGGCACTGTATGTGATAGAAGGGTTAGGATGTATGGAACTCAAAGTCAGCAACGGCACAGTTGAGAGCCTTTGGGTACAAATCAAGGGGCAAACAAATCATGTGGATGTGGGAGTCCACTATAGACTGACTTCCCAGCCAGGAAGATGATACCAACAAATTATTCTTTAAGGAGCTAAAGGGTGCTTCCAAGTCAAATGCTCTTGTCCTTATGGGGGACTTCAACTTGCCAGAAATTAACAGGAAGCATCACACAGCTGGTACAACACAGGCCAGAAGATTCCTAAAAATTCTGGATGACAACTTTGTGGAACAGGCCCTAAGGAAACAACTGGGAAAGATGCCCTCCTTGATCTGCTTCTTGCCAACAGAGAGGATGTCATGAGCAAAGTGGCGACTGGCAGCCATCTTGGCCACAGCAACCATGAAGCAGTTGAGTTTAAAATCTCTGCTGACAGCAAGAAAAGTGCCAGCAAATCTTCAGTTCTGGACAAGAGGAGAGCAGACTTCAGGCTGCTCAAGGAACTAGTGACTAAAGTCCCCTGCGAAAGTGCTTTTGCAGGTGCTGGGATCCATCGGTCCTGGTTACTTTTTAAACATCACTTCCAAAGGGCACAGGAGCAGGCAGTTCCCAAATGTCATAACTGAAGCAGATGAGGCAGAACATCGGCTTGGCTGAAGAGGATTCTTCTCTTGGAAGTAAAGCAAAAAAGGAAGGTATGTATGCCCAATGGAAGCAAGATCAGGCAACATGGGAAAAACACAGAGCTGCTGCTTGCCACTGTAGGGAGAAAATTCATGTAGCCAAAGCTCAGCTGCGGTTCAAGGTGACAGAACTGTGGGGGACAATGAAAGAATTTTTTTCAAATACATTGATGGCAATAAGCAGTGTAAAAATAACATCTGTTTAGTACCTCACAAACAGGGACATGGACAAGGCAGAGGTGCTATAAACATTCTTTACCTCTGTCTTCAACACAGATGACGGACACAGGGGTCTCAGCTATAAGACCATGACTGTGAGAATAATAACTCCCAGTTGACCCTGAAATGGTGTGGGATCTGTTGCTCCAGCTGGATCCTGACAAATCTATGGATATTCATCCAAGAATTCCAAAGAGCTAGCTGATGTCATTGTAAAACCTCTCTTGATGATTTTTTTGAGTGGTTTTGGGAATCCAGAGAGGTCCCAGCTGACTTGAAGCTGGCAAATGTTGTCCCAGTTTTCAAGAAGGGAAAGAATGAAGGTCCTGAAAAACACAAACCTGTCAGTCTCATTTCAGTGCCTGGTAAAATGATGGCAATAATTATTCTGGGAGGTATTGAAAAACACCTGAAAGACAATGCAGTCACTGGTCACAGCTTCATGAGAGGAAAGTTCTGCTTATCAAACCTGATTTCCTTTTATACAAGATAACCAATGTTATCTTGCAATAACAAAGATAATTTATCTTTTATACAAGATAACCAACGTAGTTGATCAAGAGAAACCAACTGATGTAATCTTTTGGGATTTCAGTAAAGCTGTCAATACCCTCACAATATCCATCTGGATAAAATAACCAGCATTCATCACGTGATGGTGAATAACTGCCTCATGGGTCAAGCACAAAGTTATAGCAGCTGGGGGGACATCAGACCAGTGACCTGTCACTAGTGGGGTTCTACAGGGCTCCATCTTCAGCCCTGTGCTCTTCAACATCTTCATGAACAACTTGACATGAGACTGGATGGGGCACTGAGCAAATTCACAGATGATACAAAACTGGAAGGAGCTGTTGACTCCTTTGAGGGCAGGAAGGCCCTAAAGAGAGACCTCAACATGGAGGACTGGGCAATCACCAAACGTATGGATTTCAACAAGGGAAGGTGCTGGATTCTGCAGATGCAACCCTGGTTGTACAGACAGACTGGAGAATGAGATTCTTGAAAGCAGTGGCATGGAAAGGAACCTCGGGGTCCTGTTGACAAACAGAACATGAGTCAGCAGTGCCCTGGCAGCCAGAGGGGTCAGCCCTGTCCTCAGGTACATCAGCCCAGCATCACCAGCCAAGTAAGGGAGGGGACTGTCCCGCTCTGCTCTGCACTGGGCAGACTCACCTTGAATATTGTCTGCAGTTTTGGGCACCACAATGTAAGAAGGATTTAAACTATTAGAGAGTATCCAAAGGAGGGCAACAAAGATGGTGAAGAGCCTTGAGGGGAAGCTGTGTGAGGAGCAGCTGAGGTCACTTGGTCTGTTCAGCCTGGAGAAGACTGAGGGGAGACCTGAATGCAGTTACAAGTTCCTCATGAGGGGAAGAGAAGGGACAGACCGACCCTGATCTCTTCTCTGTGGTGACCACTGACAGGACCTGAGGGAAAGGCATGAAGTTGTGTCAGGGGAGGTTTAGGTTGGATATTAGTAAAATTTTGTTCACCCAGAGGGTGGTTGGGCACTGGAACAGGCTCCCCAGAGAAGTGGTCAGAGCACCAAGCCTGACAGGGCTCAAGAAGTATTTAGACAATGCTCTCAGGCACATGGTGTGATTCTTGCAGATGTTGCTGTGCAGGGACATGAGTAGGACTTGATGATCCTTGTGAGTCTCTTCCAACCCAGCTTGTTCTGTGATTCTGTGATTCTATGTTTCGGAGTGCAGTAGAACATCTCAGCTTCGTCTGTAAGACCAATTTTTATTCAAAATGCCACAAGATGGCTCTGGTGGGTTTGGAAGTGTCCCCTGATTACTAAGATGCATGGATGACATTGGGCTGTTAGGCTTAACTGGAACAGAGGGCTGGCACGCTGAGAACAGGCAATGCCAAACAAGCAACCATTCTCTGCAGCCCTTGCCTAGCTTGTGATTAACATGCTGTTTCTTCAGTAATTGTGATATGCAGTAGATTAATGTATTAATTTAATGCAAAATATGTTTATATAAAATGAGAGCAGAGAGAATACGACTGCCTCAACACATTTGGTGCACTCAGGGACACAAAAAAGTATAAGAGTTCATCTATCTTGGAGCAGCAATAGTGAAATCATAGAAAATTATACAGATACTTAAATGATATTCATATTATCCCTGCCTAAGACCATTAGGCTCCTCCTCCACGTCACTCCAACTTCTGACAAGGCTCTTGGATTAGATTCAATTTGTCTCCTTCTACCTTACAGGGACATGTCTCTCACAGTAGACTGTCATGATCTCCACAGCATGGCACATTTTTCTAATGAACATTGATCATCTTTGAAACAGTTAACACTACTGAAATGTAAATTATGCCTATTTGAACTGAGCTGAATATGATAGAATCTGCTTACTGGGTACTGCTAGAAGCTCTGCAAAATTCAGTCAGCACTGCTTCAGTCACACCTGCTTAATAGTCGAGAGTTACCTTTATAAGCACTTTTGGAAGATAAAACTTTCATTTCTGCTACCCACAGTTTGATTTTAGGCATGAAAATACATAGCGTGTCTCCTAACAGCTCAATCTTCATTTAACAACCTCACGCTCCAGGAAAAGTAAACCATATTCAACAACAAATGCATAAATTCCTTTTATTGCTCGACAGTGGTCACCAAGCTAAAGTAATGGGTGCACTAGAAGTACATACAATATAAAGTGAGACATAGAAGACCTTACTCTTTCCTGGACCATGTTTTTTATCAGTTCTGCGGAGAGTTTTGAAAATTGTTCTGCCTATTAAGTGATAGAGCACGCATGGGGTGCCAAGGAAGACTGCCAGCAGGGGAAGCTGGAGCCTTCCCTCATTGTCCCCCTGCAGAGTCAGAGCTGTGTGGTGGTGAGAGCAGAAGACAGACCTGGAACATCCTAGTGCCAACCTCAGGCTGTATGGAAACTTTCAGAATAACCCAGGACTCCTCACTTTACCTGTTATTAGCAAGGGAATGATGATACTTTACCCTGATTTTCCTCCTGTCTTCTCTCTTCAGATAGCATCATATTTGTTATTTGTGCATTTTTCAGCTCTGTGTCCATATAGCACAATAGGATACCAATCTCAGTTATGGATCAGTGTGTTTATACTGTGCATCAGAGTTGAATATGCATTCTCCATTTTTTGTGAAGTAGTAATTCTACTTTCTTTTCATAATGCTGTATTTTTTCCTCTTTCCTTTAATAAAACTCCTCAATATTCAGCTGAGAAAGCAGAAAGTTATTCATGTCTCTCTGACATGAGAGCATAACTTGGTCTCAGACATCATTTAAAACAGCCTCAAAGCTATTCAAAACTGTATCAGGCTGTCTGCAGCCCCAGATCAATTGCAGCATAACTTCAGCCTTCTTTTCCCTGCCTGGCAGCTTCGGGAACATGCTGGATGACTTTACTAGAGTTCTTTCAGCTCTTACTCAGAGAAGTAACTAATTGCAAAAATCTGGGAAATTTCTGGTTCCCTTCTAATATAGGAGCACTTCAGACCTGTTAATAGAGTTTTCAGAGTACGTAGGTAAATATTAACAGAAACGTTTCGGGGCCTTTTTTGTAATGAACTGAAATTAAAATTCTGAAATCTTTCAACTTCTTCTGAAGAATACAAGTAATGATGGTCCTAAAGGATTCAAATGAAAACACACAACAAAGTTATAAGAGATTATACTTGTACTTCTATTTTGCTACCTGTTCTCTTTCTACTCTGTCAAAAAACACACAACTATTGCACAAAAATTTTTCTTACCATATGGCCACTATTATCTCCTCTTTCCATGACAGGAAAAGGGAAAATGTATAAAGGAAGGCAAAATTCAAATATTCACAACAATAAAGTTATACAGCTCAAAAAAATTCTCTTCCTAACCATGAAAAATTAACAGTCTGGCAGCATAGATTAATTATGGATTAATATACATGGCTAGAGTAACCCTTAGCTCCCAGTATTTTAAGTACACAGTGTTTGCAGTCACATGTGTAAACATTAGCTGTCTGCTTAGAGAGTAGATTTTCTTCTTAAGCACAGTACATATAGAAACATGCTTTAGAAACTTCTGTATTTATCTCTTGATGTTTAAATACATAATGCTGTACAGACTAGATTGTGCATCTGCTGTGGGTTAACCCTGGTAGGCAGCTAAATGCTACACAGCCACTTGCTCACTTCTCCCACAGGGATGGCAGAGAGAATTGGAAGGACAATTGCTAGAGAACTTTTAGGCTGAGATAAAGACAGTGCAATAAATAAATGAAAATTAAGCAAATAAAAACAAACCCAAGAAAAACAGGTGATGCAAAGAAACCAACTGCTCACCATCAGCTGACTGATAACCAGCCAGCTCCCAAATCAACAGCAGCCCTGGCAAACTTCCCTCCCAACCTTCATTGCTGAGCATGACACCATATGGTGTGGGATATCCCTTTGATCAGCCACCCTGGCTGTGTCCCCTCCCAAACACCTGTGAACTTCCATCTTACTTGCTGGTGAGGCAGCATGAAAAACATAAAATGCCGTGATGCTGTGCAAGCACTGCTGAGCTATAGCTAAAACACCAATGTGTTAACAGCACTGTTGTGGTCACAAATCCAAAACATAGCTCCATACTAGCTGCTATGAAAAAAATTCATCCCATCCCAGCCAAAACCAATACAACATTCCTTTTGGTGCTCCCTTGTGCATAGACCTCAGCACATCCTCTGGATAGCATTGCCTACACCTGGGTAAATAAAAGGAGTGCAGCATCATCTGAACAGATCAGCTGAGGTGAGGAAGGTTTATCACTGTGCTGGGATGCTTGCTCAGCAAGACTTCCTCACTGGAGTGTTGTGCCAGTCACATTATTTCTACTAGTACTTGCTCATTCTCAAATAAGTCTTATGCCTTGCCTCATGCTTGTGGCAGCTCCAGGCCAGTTTGGGTCTTTCTGCTGTTTGTTTCTGCAGTTTGGGATGCACTGCTTTACCCAATGATAAAGAAGAATGGTTTTAGGCCTCTGTGAACTCAACCACAAGGAAGACAGCTCTCCCCTCCTTCATTAAGTGAGAAGTTAGCAATTACTGCAGTCCGTATGTTAGGGCTTTATCCCTCCTACAGCAGCTATCAGGTAGGAGTGGGGAATCAATACCAGTCAAACATAACCTGTCTATGATGCACTAAAGAACATTCATGCCTACCTACACATCTGGATCGGCACAAAACATCCTGAACAGAACAGTGCAAAGTGTCCATTGCTATTGCATGTCCATGAGAGGTTGAAGTATGTCAACAACAGTGAGGCTGTCCACTCCAAAGGTGATCCATATCTTCTAATCCTAGAATGGGAACTCCAACACAGCAATGTACTAAGGCATGGAAGTGCACCCCAAAAGTGAAAGGTTATTCTTGAGCTTTTGCACCTTTTCAGTATCTGTCATCAGTAGACTCAGACCTGTCTGGTGACTTAAACACACAATCAGCAAATTATTGTTATAAGTCACTATGTACAGACACCATTCTTATAGCAGTTCTTCTGGATGACGTCTGTTTTCCATTTTTATTTTCTAACTTTATTGAAGAATTTATTGGAGGCTATTCCTGAACAAAGTCCATTCTTTGATGCAGTGCTGACAGAGTTCTGGAGGCCAGGACTGTAGAGATGACCCAGCCTACAGTTAGCACCATGAGCCAAGAGCTGCTAAGACATATAGGCAGCAAAAGCCAGGGACATCTAACCTAAAAAACTAAATGTCTAAAAGACTAAAATGACCCCATACACCTGTCAGTCACTTCTGAAGGGTTCTGGGTTCATAGGTTGCTGCAGGTGCAGGGCTATGGCCCCCCACTCTGGTGGCTGGCTATAGTGACTTGCAGGGCCTGGAGTTGAAGACTCTTGAGATAAGGTCCAGTGTTGTGGCAAGAGCGTGTCCCATAGCACCCACCACAGGTGCAAGGTACTAGACTGCCCATGGATCAGGTTCCACAGTGCTGGGCTCAGTGGGGACAGAGGGGGGCCTGAGGAGAGTCCAGAAGGGGCTTCCAGGGCTGTGGCACCCTTGAGGCCTGGACAAGAGCTCAGTAGTACTCTTCATCAAAGACTAACTGATTTAAATGGGTTTTTATAAGCTCATAAAGCAAAGCTTCTTTTCCTCTGATAATTCAAAATGGTCAAAATCTCCTGTGACACTGGCTAACAGAACCTGTATTTGTTGACAGCTGAATTTGTTTACTCACTATTTAGGATCTGCTAATGGCAAATTGCTACAGAGAAAAATCAGAAGGCACAAGGATGGAAAAGTATTTTCCATATCATAAGCTCTGTTACCAGCATAACGACCATGAAGAACATCTTCAGGCTGTCATAGGAATAGTATGTTTTACTCTTTTCTTCCTTGTTGCCCACAACTTTGTCACATAAACAGATAAAGTTTGCACCTCTGTTTCCTGCAGACTTTATTGCAGATTTGGTTTTCCAGCCGTTCCACCTTTGATGAGCTCTTACTTTTGAATTATTTTCAAGACAGCAGAAAATGTCAAAACTGCAGGATTTGGGGTAGGGTGTGGGAAGGTAGTTCCATGAACACTCCTCTTCCAAACTCACTAGGCTTTATATATCATAAGTCACTTTCATGTCATATTTCATATTTGCTACATGCACTGGCATTGTTAAAGTCATCTGTTAGGTCCAAATATAAAAATCCCATTAATGAATGATATGGACTGGAAATGGGTTTTATAAGTCTCTCAGCCACACTGTATTTTGCAATTGCAACCCCCTATATTTTAATATTGGGTTAATATGCTGAATAATAATAATAATTTACATTTATATTGGAGCTTTCATCCAGCTAGATTGCTGAATGCTTCCAATTACATGCATACCGGAACACACTGATGCAGCAATCTCTGTGCAAGGATAAAGTTGGCAGCAGCAGATGAGACAGGACCTTTAGGGATTAGGACAGTCAGATGAGACAGGACCTTTAGGGATTAGGACAGTATGGTCAACCCCTAGAGTTAAGTCACCAGCATAGTGTCCTTGACTTCACACGGAGCAAAGTATCTTAGCTTTAAGATAACATCAGAAGTCCTGAAGTCTACAAACTTAGTCGCATTTGTAAAAGCAGACAACAGAGATCAGTCCTGCATGGAGATGAAGAGTATTAAAAATACCACCACTGAGGTAGTCCAAACAAAACAGAAGAAAATGTAGGTGACAAACAATCTCTTTTGGATACTTAAAAACATAATTAAATAAAAAAATCAATCATTACTATGTGTTTCTTTTTCCAGAAGGAAGAGGATTGGAGGAGACAGATAGAGAATGGAGTGGAATGGTTCAGAGAAAATTGATTTTCATCCAAAATAAAACTGGAACAGGTCCCAGCCAAGTGACTGGTCTGATTTCTATTCAGTTCTGCCAGCCCAAGTGGGTCCCAGCATCACTATTATGCTCAGTATCATGTGATTAGTCTCATTGAGAGAACACAGTTTACATGCTAAAAGCTGATGGTATGAAGCCTTTAGCATACACCTGCTTTTTTTGGAAACATTTCAAATGTTTCTTTTGGTGTGGGGGAGTAGTGAAGTCCTGTTTAAAAGAAAAGCCTCTTTGGGGAAATGTTCCTGTGACTGGAAAAGCTTAGTTTTGATTTATTCAGCAGAAATTTCTCCTCATATAAGGCCATTCCCAGCTTTCTCTTCTCTTCTCTAATACAGATGTCAGTCCCAAACACTAACAAATAACCCTTCAAGTCAGAAACTATAGGGATTCTTACACAATTGCAACTTGGAATTTATTTTTTATAAAATCTTGTTATAATATTGATGCCAGATTTTCAAGAGAGCTTAGCTCCCATCTAATAAGTAAGTGAAGAGTTCAAAAGCGACCAGCTGCAATTGTTGGAGTTTTGTAAATTACTCAAAGATGATGACAGTTGCAGCTATTGGGATCTTTAAAAAAATAGGCCAACATTTATGAAGAGCCTGGGAAAAATGCTTTTTTCATGGGGATAAATTCTCTGCATCTGACTTCAAGCTGGATTTTAGAGAATTTTAGAATGACCATGATAACTGTTTGCTGTTAAGTTCTCCAGCTGTTCATGCAGGTGTGTTCCTGGCTAAATCCAAAGAAATCTTATACTGTATGTTCTTACTGTAAGTTGCTACTTAGGAGAGGAAGAGAGCATAATGGCTATCATAACAACAAAAATTTGAAATAAATTTAAAAAAAAAAGGAAGGCAAAGAATAAAAATGTACAGGGAAAAAATTTTTAAAAACAGGGTTAAGCAACAGTTAATTCAATTATTTCCATCTACATTTCTTATTTAAAAGTAAGATTTTTGTGGCCTCTCTCTTTCCCACTCATCTTCTGCCATCAAATATGATCAAGAAGGTATTTTAGAAGTATTTCCATGAATAGTTATGCAAGCAGATATCTTGTATGAGATGAAAGACCAGTGTATGTAAAAGGGAATGCTTCCTACAAGAATTCTTCAACTGTCCATCATCTTGGAAACAAGGGGTAGTGAAAGTGTTTGTTTCCTTCACTCCCTCCAGATCAGATCATTCAGCAACCATGTCACAGGAGTGGAACAAGTTAAGGATCAAACCTTGGGAAATAATTCATTTTCTATTTTAATGGACATGCACATTCTGCATGCCTCCTGAAAATGAGAAATTGTAAAAAACTAAACTGACAGATAATCTGATGTTTCAAAGAATACTCTTCCTTTGCTTTTAATATTTTACTACGTTTTGGTAGAGCAATTAAAAAGCTTATAGTTTTTACAGGCACTTAATCTGGCTGAAGACTGCAGTAAAGCTAGGAAGCCATTAGTACAGTAAAAAAAAAATCAGGGTAAGTTATCTATATTCTATATAAAATATGAATCTACTCTCACCTCAGGCAATGAATGCAGTTTCCAGGAGAAGTCCCTAATTTCTTTAAGGAGTCATTCAAATGGCCAACAGATTTTTGAATCAAGCCTAAACAGTGTAACTTTTTTCATTTAAACTTTAACCTCCTCAGGGAGAGAAAGAACAGCACAAACCCATTTTGCAGGTAATATTAAGCAAACACTAGTAGAAATACATTTAAAACTAAAACAGAGTTTATTGAAATACATCTGTAATTGTCATTATTAAAAATTTGTTTAGACTAAATTATCCACTATTTGGTATTCCTGTTGCAAAAGTGTTCAGGGATCAGTTTCCACTATCAGAAGAAATAATGTATCATGGATTAAGAATCCTGCTTGCATCTTTCAATATTCAGGAAAGCTCCTTCTGTCCTATAAAAGGCAGGGGTTTGACCTGAGAACTTTCAGAAACCTATTTTAAGAATTGCAAGCTTGAAACTAAGGGGGCAGGTTTTAAAGCATTGTTCTAAACATTGTCAGAGATTAATCACGAATGCCATTAATTTCTACTGAGCATGCTCAGAATAGCTATCCAGTGGGAAGAGAAGGTCCTAAAGATTTTTTCTTATTATTTAGGTCCAACAATTCATCTCATTTTCCTCCTAATCAGTCACAGAGATTTGGTTCCATACAGGTCAAGTTAAGATCCTACAAGGATGACCCTTTTACAGACAAATTAATATCAACTTCACGTTCAAAGCTGAATTTTTAGAAGCCACGTCATGAAAAGAATATTAACGCCAGATTTTCTTACTCTGTATCTATGCAGTTTCAGTCTCCGGCTTTTAAAGTTTTCCCATAGGCTTTCTATTAGCGGCAATAGATTCCCACAAATCATTTTGAAAGGACATTGTCTTTGTTCTTCTCAAAGTCTAAAACTACATGTACGATTTCCCAGGTAGCTTGCAAAAGCCCTATCTGCTATATAAAACCCTCCTTCTTATCACCAGTGGCAGCTAAGCCTTCAATTTGACATGGCTGTGACACATGACACATGAATACGCATGTCACTGGCATCAGCAGACAAATAAATTTGTCCTCACCTCAGTGAGTGTGGAATCAGAATAAATAATTAGCTTGCTACATAATTAGCTGAAGAGTTACAAAAAAGGAAAAAAATCTAATAATCAGGTTGTATCACTGCCCCCTGTCTCAGGACATTCCAATGTAATTTCCATTCATCTTCCAAAAGAAAAATCAGGACAAAAACACTCATGTTTTCCAAGTTCTTCTTTGCAGATACCTTTGTTTTCTGGCATAAAGTTTGAAAGCAACACAGGTGTCCCATAGACTCTTGATTTAATCTTGTACCTGCAAGTCGTCTACATGTGGTTGTTGCAGTGGCATAGACTGAAGATTAAGCACTC
The DNA here is from genome assembly GCF_963513975.1 of Fringilla coelebs. NCBI lineage: Eukaryota > Metazoa > Chordata > Aves > Passeriformes > Fringillidae > Fringilla > Fringilla coelebs. The sequence goes on along the minus strand of NC_140030.1, from coordinate 19,061,613 downwards.
CTTGCAACACTAAAATGTATTCATTTGCAGAGGCAAAGTAAAGGTACTGAATATTCATGCTGGAAAATTTTCTTCTGAACCATAAGGTTCCATAGTTCTTGTCTTTTTTCCTGATGAAAAATGTACTGAATCATTTGTAATTACAGCTTTATGTCATTGAATGGACTGCTGAAGTGGAAAGCTTCTACTTAGCTAGGGCTGCCAACTGTCTCATAGCTTTGGAAGAAGGATGAAAGCAGTTGAAAAGTTCTTATGTATGTTTGCAATTTAAGCCCAGATATGTCTGTCCTGGAAGCAAGGGAAGACTAAAAAATTAAAAGAAGCAGCCATTGTTGTTTATCTAGAGAAAGTGGTTAAACTTACATATTACATCCATAGAAAACTGACTGATAAATAGTAGTTGCAATTCTATGAAAGAGAACTGGCCATAGGTTGTAAAGAAATGAGAAAACTAAAGATGCAAAACTGCGATTGAATGCATACTTTTCTAATAGAGAATGGAGATACGGCGTAGTTGAACATTAGAGTGTTTGAGGTATAGTATTTATTCCAGAACACTGCTATTATTAGTACTACTATGGGTGACAACACTCATACTGAAAGGATTACCCTCAATTCTCTTAATTCCACAGCTGGTCCTGTAAAGATCCAGCTAATTGGTACCCCTGCAATTTAACAGTTACAGCTCTTACCAGTTAAATTGTGCCAGCAGCCTCCATTGCAGCCATCACCACTGAACTGAACACGGCCTGGGCACTATGGCATGAAACTGTCCACAGAATTTAATTGCTGGTACACAGCTTGGCACAGATTTGAGTCAGGGGAACCAGCACTCTTCCAGACAACACCTGGGCACAGTTTGGAGGGCTAGGCAAGCCTGGGATGGTTCCCAATATGCAATACACGCAAGGCTGACACGTTTCAGTGAAGTAGGAAATTAAGCCATATGGATGTAAGCCATGCCCTGCCATTTGCCCTCAGGGCCAGACAGAGAGCCAGGGTGCTTTTTATTTACTTTGTATAGACACAGACATTGAAACCAATTTGCTTCTGACATCACTATGACTGACTTTATGGAAGCCAAAAATTCATAGCAAATATGTAGAAATCAGAGAATCACCATACCTGTTGGGTGTGTATTTTGGGGATTGAGGAGGCATACAGAAGATGTGGCAATCATCTTATTCTGAAAATGGGGTTTGACCTATTTTACTTTTGCCCACTAATAACAGCATCTGCTGTATTCTGATTTTTTGTCTCTTATTTTTTAAAGCTTTTTACTACCAATTTCATTCATATTGAATGGGTTCACTGGTCCTTAGCAGCGTGGCACAACCCAGTATTACATTCTGCTCATGGACAAATGTGCACACAACAGCCTGCTTGATTTATCTGTTGCCTGTCATATAATCTACTCAGATCATGTAAGAAGGAGCAGTACCTCCAATTCTCACACTTACACCAGAAAGCAAACAGCTCAGAGCCCCAGGATGCACAGTAGGCAGCCTTAAACTGAACCTGAACTTTTGAGTATCTTTAATTTTTGCTCTCTGGAAAAAAACCTCTGTTGACACAAGGCACAATTCCCCATGCTATTATACCCCTATGGCCCTAACACCATAGGGGTAGCTCCAGTGGTTAGCAAAATTACATTTTAAAATAAGAAAGAGAAAAGTAAAAATCAGTATTTAAAAAAAAACAATGAAACAACAAAAAACCTTTCTGTAATATTAAGACAAAATCAAAACTGAAGAGATATAGCAGAACAAGAATTAGACTTCAGCTTTATTGCTGTTAGTGAGCCATGTACTGTCACTTATTTTTCTTTAAAAATATCCCATCTTCTCTGTAAAGGATCTTTCTCTCAGTTTACAGGCAGAAGTTACATGTTGCTTATGCAGACTTCCTAAGATTTTCTTCTCAATCCTATTGGTATGTATCTGTGATGCTCTCCTCCTCATTTGTACATTTGTATATTTTTATGCTTCAGTGGTTTCTACGGCTCTCCATGCACATTGTTTGAATGACCTGGCTCCTTTTCAGACACAGAAGCCCTACTTCTAACATGACACAGCAAGTTTAGAATGGCCCAAATAAATATAACAGAGCTGGGAATTACATACTTTATTCCTCATACAAAATCTCAAGCCTAAACAATCCACTCTCTCTCACAGGCACATTGACACAACTCCACACAGTAAAGGCTTCTTACACGAATGAAACCAGATAAATTATTAAGCTCTCAAGCATGAAGAAATTCTGCTGTCTTTTCTGCTTCTCTTTGCTGAGATATATTATATATATTATATATATGAAATCTCAGGGGGTAATTACTTCCTCTCTCCACCTGCTTTGGCTCTTAGCACCCCAGTGCACATGAACACAGCACGGCTTCACAGAGCACTACACAGACCCTCAGGACGAGCCCATATTGCCCATGACCCTGCTGCTTCTCCCAACACAGGCGATACTGAAAGGCTGAAGAAGCTCCCACCCATCTAACCTATTTATTCACCTCTCTGTGTCCCAAGTACACTTGACATTCCTTCACTGAAGAGCAGTATTCTCTCTTGGCTTCTTTTTAAACAATAATACCAGATAAACTTAAAAAAAAAAATCAGGAGAGGGAGGGACCGGAAGATGGAAACAAAAACGTAATAACTGACTTAAGATCCAAAATCCACCAATTCACATGAAACTATTTCTCCCACCTCCTGAGATTTATATATATAAATACACCTAGCATTCAAATACTCTTTGAAGTGTTTTGCTTCACAAACAGGAGAAGAAACACTCTGGAACTAATCTGCTTTTGTAATTTTGTGCTATTTTTTTACTCTGGTCAGTAGTATGACCAACACAGAAGACTCTGAAAAAATTGGATAGCATAATGATGTAAGAACATGGTAATTTAAACAAGGTAAAACTCTCTTATCTCAGGAATAAAGGTTTGAAGTTGAATAAGGTCTGATTTTTCCCTGGCACAAGTAAGGAGATTTCAGGTGGAAGAGGCAAGCAATTTGTGATTTTGTGTTGGCTTTGCTATGTCATTTCAAGGCCTTCTCTGTATATCATAATTTATCACAAAATCAAACATTATCATAGATGAAACTCACTGCTTGAAGAGGAATTGTAAAAAAAAAATAATAGGGACAACAGCAGTATGCTTACACTCTAATATACTACATTAAGGTTGAACAAGAATATGAAAAGAAAAAATATAGTTACAGTTTCTTAAGAACGGAGATTTTTGGATTCTCTTGCTTCTTTCTTAAGAAGTGGGTTTTCAACATGACCAGAATGGAAAAACTAAGTTTCCACTAAGCTTAAAAATCCAAACACACAAAGACTGGAAAATAACAGTACTAAGATCATTCTTCTAATTTTTTTTCAGTTTTTTAGAGTTTTGGAGTTTCTTTTTGGGGTTTGGGGTTTTGGGGTTTTTTATGGTAGTTAAATATTTTCTGGTTTTCTGAGCAAAAAAAAATGCCTAGAATTTGATAATATGGCCTCACATTGTCAAGACTGGTTATCTGCCAAGCTGGAATAATTTGTTCCACTATACTAATTACTACCATGCAAGCATATGAAGCAACTGATGGCAGCAGTAGGTTATCATCCTCTAGGTATGTCAGAACTAGAGCAGAATGAGGCAGAACAGGCAGCTGAACCTTGCCAGAAGACTCTGCAGCTGTCTCTGCCTCTGCCACAGAGCCACTGTGTCATGGCAGTCAGGTCATTCCAACCAGACATGGAGCAGGTGATACCATCTGTGTTCTTCACCTCTGGTTCCAAGCCTGATTGGCAGAAATAAGAGGATCAGACACTCCTCCTAAAGGCAACAGAAACACTGCTTTCAGCATAAGCAGTTCCACACAACACTCACTGCTTTGAAAAATCTGTGTTTATAAACTAAAAGTAATTAATTTTATTATTCAGTGCTCAGATGCTAGAGCAGCAAACAACAGACAAACCAGACAAGAAATTTAAAATTAAAGGAAATGCAGTTCCCTGGATCTTCCTCTTGCCCTTCTTGAAGATAAGAGTGGTACTGGCTTTCTTCCACTCTTCAGAACCTCTCTCAGTCACTGTGACCCTGACATCAAGAGCGACTCCAAAATTGCCTCAAGCAGCAACCTGTGCACTAATGGCTGCATCCACCCGGGCACAATGGACTTATGTACATCCAGAAGGGGCTCCCTCACACCCTTTTCACTAGGGATGAGCCCTTCTCCGATGTTTAGGTTGTAAACAAAGAACTGCTTCCTGAAAGTCACATTAAGCTAATGCTGAATAAATAATACAGAATAATACACCATTAAAACTAAAATCTACACGTGTTAGGCATGTTCGCAGTGCTGCAACTATACAAAGACCTGCCCTAGGGAACCAGAAGCCATTTAGCTCAAAAGACAGAATTCTGCGATGGTTTGCCATATTTCATGGATGTATTTCACGAAAAGGAAAAAGAAAGAAAAGAAGACTACCATTGCTAGCTTTATTTATTATATTGCTGCTGTTGTTCATGCAACTGCTATGAATTTTGTTAGAGATGAGAATCCCAGTGGCTCTAAGCATATATAATGCCATGGATTACTATAAGTCTTAGGCATATGCTGTATATTCAGTGAAAAAAAAACCTGCTCAGAAGATATCACCAGGTACAGGTTAGAGGAAGAATGACAAATGCATTCAATTGAAACCAAGAGAAAGCAAATCACATGAGAATCACAACAATATTAATTTTTTCATAGGTATAAAACTAAATAAATAGATATTAAGCCACTAAAAAAGTCTGAGAAAAGTAAGGAGTTCAGGAAAAATAAGACACATATGTTGGAAAAATGCCTTACAGGCACTGTGAGATGGAATTCAGGGGAAAAGGGAAAGTTTGGCACATGAATAAAGAAAGTATTTCATGTATAAAGAAATATTTTTCAGATATAAATTTACTTCTGCCTCACACAGACCTTTCCTCTAATAATAATGATAAATAAATGACAGGGGAAAGCCTAGGTAGTGAGTACATTTTATATAAGCTTCACACCTAGAAAAAAATTCAGTCTAACATTTCCCCTGCGATCCATTCCTTTTTGCTCTTCCATTTAGTTTCTTGGTTTTATTATATATTTCAAAGGCCATTGTGACAACCATGTTGATAGTGGCAGCATTATGGAAGTCAGGCCTACAGTCTCAGGAGCAAAGAAGACGAGAGGCTGTGTGCTGGCAGCAGCACTGTCACCCCTGGCACAGTGCACTCTAAAGCCACGGGGATGACCAGCCTTCCTGGAAGAGGCACGGCTGTGACAAGGGGAACTGCACCAGTTGTGAACATAACATTAGACATTCTAGTAAGAACAAAGCTAGCAGGCCAAACACACCTGTCTTTTCTGGTTTCTTTTGATCCTGCAAATTTTTTTCAGCATGTGTCCCAATATTCTCTCTCTTCAAAAATAATGATGCATCTCTATGTATTTTGTAGATGAATATTTTACAGTATTTTCCTACTTTCTAAAGCCATTCTGCTTGTGTATTCCCACTTGAAGGCAAGAATACACTTAGTATTCAGTGTCTTTCTAGAATTCTCCTGTTTCTTGTGCTCCTTCTCCATACCCAAGTGTATTCTACCAATTCTTTTCATATTTTAGGAATTACTGGCTCGAGTATTCATCCTGCCCCAGCTTAAATTGAAATCATGTGAATGACATATTCTCAGAGAAACTTCTGACCTCTGCACAGTAAAGCAAAGAAAAATTCAAACAGGTTATTGGAACAACATTAAAAACAGACTGCAAATATGCTATGTTTATTGATGCACACAGCATATTTGAACACTGTGCCTAATTTTGCCATTTTTATCTAAAGAAAAGTACAGTGAAAAAATGTACAGCCTCAGAAAGGGCAATATATTATGAAAAGGCTGCCAATATTCTTACTAGACTGTGGGTGTAACAGGTGCATTCATTCAAAGGGGAGATTGAAAAGACTGTGAGTGATACACTACTAAAAGTAGTGAACAACAGCAATAAATTCAAATGCATCTTCACACTCATTTCAAGGAAAACGGTATATTCCATAATGGTGAAATGGTTTCACATTAAATTAATAGAAAATTTGAAAATAATACACCCTTAACTGTTTTATTAATTAGCACAGACTAACAGAGCAGTCAAGACAGTGGCATTATTGTGCAAGCACTGCACAAGTGAAGAGCATCAGATGGCACTTGCCAGGAAAGCTGAGAGTCTGGAGAGGGAGAGCAGAGAAAAGGCAGCCGAGGGCGTGAGCACACAGGCAGACTAAGTGCCACTACCATCTGTGTCCATTTAGGGGTGGCTGGGTATGGGCAGATGACCTAAATGGGAAAAAGGCTAGCAAGATGGAACACTGAAAGAAATGAAAGGAGGACCAGGCAAGGGAGAAGAAAAGAAGCACAGGCATGGAGCAAATCTGGTACACAGATCTGCAGCAAGGAAAGAAGGAATGGGCACAAGAGCTGTTCAGCTCCAGGCAGCGAACGCTCAGCAGCAGCTACATGAATGTCGCTGCTTTGGCTGCTTTGCAGCTGTTTCCACTGCTGGCAGCCTCTGCCTCTTCTCAGCTCTCCCCACGACCAGTTTAGGGAGGGCAGGGGTTTCAGGGCCACCACCTGGGTCCCAGCATCCCCTCGGTACAAAGGCCTCGTGGGCAGGCTGTTGGGCACGAGCAGCATCAGGGCAGAGGTGACCATCCCACGGCAACACTTCCTGCCTTCCATTTTGCATGAAAATCCTACACATGGCTTGCACTCTTCAACTTAATCTCTGCAGGTTACTGCAGTGAGACCAAGGGATGTTAACAGGCCAAATGGACTATGGTTTAATGTGAGAATGAAAAATGTCATGTCAAGTGATAGCAACTCCCACAGTTATCCCTATGTTATTTTTAAATAATTCAAAAATATTGCAGGATGAAAGTGTGAAGGAGATATTTTGATTTACTTTAAAAAATACAGGCCTTTTTTAGTCCTCCAGATACTTTATTCCCAAACATTAATTGGTAAGAGGACAATGTCCAAGAGTGGTTGCTAGAGTGGTTTACACATTAATCTGGTCATTCATAACTCCTGCAAGTTTGAGTTGTTTTGCTAAGTCATAACAAAATTTTATAAACAACATGGGGAACCAGAAAAGCCCACCCCTGTGTCTGGCAAATGTTAAATGTAGTGCTTTATTTATTCTATGCCATCTTTATCTTCCAACATGAGTCATTAAATCTTCTTTTCTATTTGTATTCCTCCTGTACGCCAACAGTATTTTGATCACTGCATAAAGTAAAAAACTTTACAATTTTTTCATCAGAGTATTAAACTCTAAGCACACTGGTTATGCACAGAGTAAAGGAATTTGCACTCAATAACTCCAGTATCCTAAGCTCCTGAAGGTAGTATATTAAGTCACCAGCATAAAGAAAGGTACTTCAGTCTCCTTCTTAGCAGTCTCAGCAGACAGCCTTCCTTCACAAGCTTAATTTTTTTTTAAATTGTAAATAACCTGAACAATGAAACTGCAAGCAAGCCCATCTGGTGATTCCCCCTTCTCTTCATTGGTTTTCTTCCATTAATCTGTGTGTAACAGAAGAGAGGAGAAACCTGGGCAGAAAGCAATGAAAGGCAACTAACATGCTTGGATTCTGGAACCATTCTCAGCCTGCTCCCACATGATTACATGTCCAGCTATGAAGACCCATTAGTCTTTGCATTAAGTAGTCTAGGTCCAGTGGCAAACAATGGGGTGAGAAAGAACCCTGGGAATACCCTCTGATACATTGCAGCCAGTATGTCACTGGAGCTGCTCATCTGAAATCCATACTGTGGATCTGATGGAGGGATTTAGGACCAGAGAAGGCATGAGAAGCAAACTGACAACCAACCAATTTCTGCAACTTTTAGCCACAGCCAAGGAAGGGGCTGAATTTCAGAATCTTAAATGATGCCTTAAGTTTTAGCTTTCATATTTTTCAGATTCTGTACTGTAGTAGTGTATAACACTGAACTTCATAGAGAGTGTTAGCAAGTTCTCCTCACTGTTTAGACAAAGCAATTCTTTTCCAGCCTGAGAACCAAGGACACCATTGCAGCTTCAGGCCAAAAAGTGTAAACAGTGAACTGAGGGAAGATGGGACTTTATAACCTGAAGCTGTAATTGGACAATTAACCCCAATATGTAAATGGAATAAAACTTACAAAAGTGTGGAAATGTGTCACCAGTGGTCCATCTTGGGTGTAGACCAGGCCAGGCTCTTGTACTGCCTGAGGTGTATCCTTTGGAGACCTTCTTATAAATACCTACTCTATCCCTTTAACACTGTCTAGACTCTCTTCTAGGTAGCCTCTCAAGAAGAAAGAAAAGTGAAAGACAATACTAAGAATAAGCTCATCAATATTAAATGGCATGCTGTTTGGCCTAGTAGATTAATTGCTTCCTTTAAATCACAACAGAAAAATCTAATTCCTAACATATTTTTTGGAATAGATAGCAGTCATCTGTGTGCACAGACAATGCAGCAGGACCACATCTTGAGTGTCACATCACAGACAAAAGGCTGTGACTTTGTCCTATAGAAATTCCTGGGAGAGAAGTGGGTCAGAACCTAGCAGCAGTCCTTGGCATGAAGAGCCCGGTGTGATCCAGACACCTACGTCAGATCACAGCACTGCAGACTGGAAGCTGCTCTCAAACCACTGATGAAAAATGGAAACATGCTCTTCTGTACACTTTGGAACAGTTTCTTCATGTATAACCAGCTGCCCTTACTTTTTGAGCTGGTCTTCAAATGGAGAAAGCAACATTTAAAGAAATTTTAAAATATTAATTTTTGTTTGTCTACAAACACTTGACATAGTACCGAAGTATGAAGAAAACTACTGAAAAATTTCTGTTTGAACTGATTTAATTTCATGTAATTTCAAATTCCCGTTGGTACTTTGCAATAAAAATATAACTGCTGCATGGCAGATTGTGCTAAACAATGTATTATATTAAAACAATGATATTTAGGAAACCAAAAAGCTAAAAAAGTTTGTGGACATTATAAATACACCATAACATAGGTATGACAAATATTCTGTAAAATTTCAACACATGTCTAACAATAGAAATGATTTATTTTAACAAAAATTACAGTGGTATAAATACCTCCTCTTTCCTGCTCTGATCACAAAGCCATAGCCATCTATGCCTTGCCTGAGAATAAGCATGCCATTAGAGAACTGGTGACATATCAGACTTTATAAACTACGTGTAACACATTCAGTGAAAAGTGAATGTACCCCAGGTTAGCACAACAGAGATGCATAACTCATACTGAGTGCCACGCTCAGGGAATTCCCAAAGTGACCTCTCTGACTTCTGATCTCATTCAAGACTAGTATAAATAACAAGGCTTCTCCTCTATGACTTACAGCTGAGAGAAATATATGTCATTGGTCATCCAGGAAAGCACTTTAAGAGGAAAGTCTAAAATGCCTTAGAGCCTAGAGAGCAAAAAACCAGATAGCTGAACACTACATTAAATATTACATCATATTAAATTAAACATTATATTAAATATTAAAAACTATAGCAAATATTGTTCTAACTACTTTAGAAATGAAAGTTGCTTCATTTTTTTAATAACCAATGGCTGTCAGACAATTATTCCTTTTAAAATTATCTCAAACATGTTTTAACATGAAATATGAAAATCAAATGACAGAGCAAGGAAATCAAACCTGCAGCCAAAGACATGAATCAGTACCAGACTTTTCACAACTCTCCACAAGTTCTAGATCTTTTCTTGTACTTTTTTCCTTGCTTCTTGCATCCACATAACACAAACTTCCTGCTCAGAATACAACTCGAAGCTAATGGCAAGCCCCCCACCTGGGTGGCTTCAGAAAGCATCCCCAGCTCTCAGTGTCTGCTGGCAGCAGCAGCTCTCTGTGTGTCTGGCTGCAGCGTGGTTCTTCTCACTGTGATACAGGTCATTAGGCCAAGTCTTCTCTTGGAACTATTGCTGAAATGGCAGCCCCCAGGAATTATGCTGCTGCCAAATTCAGATCAGGGGAGTGAAAAAACACGTTTTCATATGTCTTAAAAATCTTATTTTCAACTCCTCGTTCAAATACAGATTCTTATAATGGTCAGGATCCTGCTGCCAGGATGTCAAGTCAGAATGCAATGACAGAATTGCAGCTTAAATTCATTTTCCTGCACTCAGTATTTCCTCTGAATAACCCTGAAATAATATCACTTTGTATGCATATTCTACAGTTTATCTGAGGAATTCAAAATGGTATTGTAAACATCCAGGGACACATCCTGCTCTCTCTGCAGTAGTTAGAGAGCCTCCCTAGCTGAACATCTTCTAGCAGAGTAAAGGGACACTAATCTGTGGAGTGAGGCACTCAGTGTGACCCTGCACAATGAGGCAGAAAACAGAAATCCATGTCAATGAAACAGAAGCTGTGGGAGTTCATGCAATTTTGGATCTATGGAATAAGCTGCATATCTCTTTTAATGAAAATTATTTGTTTGCCCACGCAGCCCTCCTTCTGAGCTTGCCTATGGGCTCAGCTCTTCTTCTGATGCTCTAACTTGGCCAAACACAAAGAAGGCTTGGTCAGAGATCAATTAGCTCAGGTAAGAGGTTGTGATAACAAAGCCCCACGAGTAATGGGGCAGACCTGGCTGAATTCACTCCATCTTGACACTAAGCACAGCAAGCCTCCCCATGCAGGCTGATACATGCAAAATGCATTCACCATCTAAGTACTATGTAGAAATGACACCCTCATTATGTAGATTAAAAAATCCAGAATCGTGATATTAAAAGAAAACCCAGTCCTGTCAGTGACAGACCTGAGCCTAAATTTCAATATATGAATACTGCTCTGAGGGTGGATCTTTGCTAATGATCACCACAGTCTAATGACTCATAACCATCTGACCTCTGGGACCATTTTCTTATCCTTATGGAGACCAACAGAAATAGCTCCCTTCTGAAAAGATACTGGTTTCTGCACCATTACATGTGATTTCTAAATAGTAAGGTGGGCACAGCAGATAGATTTCCTGTATGTGTGTCAGTAGAGAAAGAATTCAATTGTGTAGTCTGTACAACTCCTGGTTGGCTAACCCAATGCCTATAGCTTAGTGCTGCATAAAAGTCGTGCTCCTAATTGCCTCCCATTTCAGCTAATTCTTTGCTGCATGAGCTAACTGGGTGTGGAGCAAATTTTCACAGCTTCCAGGGTTTTACATGGCTTCCCATGCTTTAGACTATCCTTTAATTGAATTAAACAGTTAAGCATGCTTATAAATGTGGAAAGAATACACCTTCCCCACTAAGAAAAAGGAATAGATATTGATCTGTAAGTTAGGAACCTCCTTATAGTTTAGTAATAATACCTGTAATTTTGATTTTTTTTAATGGGTAATGTTGTTTTGTTTGTTTGGTTTGAGTTTTTTCCAGTTTTGTTCTTGGGTTTTTTGGGGTTTGTTTGTTTGTTTGTTTGTTTGTTTTGTTGCAGAGATTTTGAACAGTAACTACTTATGAGGCTTTAAAAGACATAAATAACCAACTGGTGTTCCATACTTTGTATTAAATAACATGCAGATTTCAGAAGATGTCATTTTGGTTTTATGATAGTGTATTATGGTATCAGTGTGGTTACACAAAATTAGAGTGATAATTACATGCTGAGTACATGGTACTACACTGTTACTTAAAAGTAACACAAAAGTAAGTTCTTTCAGTGCTTGCTGTATGGAGTTTGTAATACAGCCCAAAATTTTAGCCCAAGAAAAGATAACAAGGATGTGGACATGCACACACAAGCACACACAAGCAGAGATAATGTGAATAAATGAATCACAGTGGATATAATTTCATTTTTCTTCTCCTTGTTATTCACATTATTATTCTGTCAGGAAAAAAAATAGTGAAACAAACTAAAAGCAAAAAATCTACAGAGGCTCTCATAAAATTTCAAATCAGCACAAAAATATTATTATAAAGTAAAGAAAGAGAGGTAGGGGAATAAGGGGGAAACTAATGGGACTTGTAAGCACTAAATGTATAAAAAATCTAGTTTATGTGATGCATTAAAGTCAGCCTGAATAATTAAGAGAAACTCCCTTTGTGTCCCTAGGTGCTTTACAATGTCTGTGTAGTCCATATGAAAAGTTCTGGATGCTTTGTGCTAGAATCACAGTCATTGATGGAGCACAAATTTAAGACGACAGGTAAAAGAGGTCTGTGTGACTAGGGATTGATAATGGTCCACTGGGCTGTCCACCTTTATGCTACTAGTTCAAATCCAACCCAGTTAAAGTCACAGAAGTTGCTGAGGTCTGAGAACTGTTCAGTGGCCCATGTGAAATGAATGCAACGATTTGGACCAGCACCCTGTGGACTAGCAGCCAAATCACAACTCTGCCTATTTTTCAGGGTGACTCCTTAGACTTCAACAAAGAGAGGAAAAAAAAAGCCCTGGGAATGGCATCTACCTTCTCTGCAAGCAATAAATACCACGAGCTTAAGGGCATTTACATTTATTACAGAACAGCAATTCATACTGCAGCAGCACCAGTGGACCCTGACTGCTATCAGTATGAGCTACGGGCACAGGAAAAGATATGACTGCCTCTTCAAAAACCGAGGTATTTTACTTATGAAAGGACAGAAGAACAAATCAGCTCTTTGGATTGCATTTATTCCTAATTGCAGTTCTCTGTCACAGCCATGCTACACTGAAGGAAGGCTTTCAGCACCCCACTCTTTAAGCTCTACAGCTCCAATAGACTACCCTTAGAATAAACGTTTCAGCAAGTGATTTTGAAAGCATATTCATACAGACAGGGCATTTGCTTACAACCAGATATATACAGACATAGATATAGATATATAAAAATTCTACTACAGCTTTGAAATATTTTCTCAAGACTATTTAAGGCATTGAAAGTAGTCCTTACTAAGAGAAAGCTTAACTTCCGTCTCTATTACAAGTGCAACAGAATTTTGGCTCTGCTGCTTTGCAGTACCACACTAGACAATCTGCAGATCAGCATAACCACATCTGATCACCTTTACTCTAAAACAGAAAAACCTCAATGCCAGATGAGGGAACAACACTTAAACCAGAGGAAGACATAGAGAATATTTTTAAGGAAAAAAGGCTACTGAAGGTCACATACAGTACAGCTGAAAGAGACAGTCCCATAAAACATCTCCGATGAAAAAGAAGAAAGTAATTTGTGGGCTTTTAAAACTTAAAACAAAATAAATTTCCATTTATTTCACATTCTTGGTTTGCTTTGTAAAAGTTTTATCATTCCATTCATACTGTCCTTCTCATTACTCATATGATTTGGGGCATTTTTAAAAAAAAAATACTAAATGCTTCAAAATTATGTTAGGGTAATTTAACTCTTTAGTCTACTGTGTTCTCATCTCAGTTCTTGGAAGCTTTTTAAAATTAAAAGCTTTTCAAAATAAAAACAGTTTGTAGACTGAATTCATGGCCCTGCTCTTTACCCTTCCTCCCTCTTGTCTTTCTGACAGTCAGCTGTCTGTCCCAAGGATCAATAGACATATGCTTGGACCATGAAACAATTAAATTTGTATGTTTCAGCACCTATGTGGACTTCTTAGCTTGAAATAATTTTGCATTTTCTACTACATTACTGGCATAAATTTTGATTATGGTAATCTTAGTTTTCAGCCTCAGCAGCATATTTAACCTCATGATTATGAGCAAACACACCAGGTGAACAGCACAAAAATTTTCAGGATCGTTTGCCTTATGAGGACAACAGATTTTTGGTGTGGATTTAATATGGCAATATGAATCCAAATTTAAAGCATTGATTAGTATATTTCAAAATAACAAAAAAAAAAAAAAAGCAAGGCATCCATCCTTATTTTCCCCCTGTTGTACAACTATGTACAGTAACACCAAGCAAAATTCAGAGATAACAGAAGTGACGGAAAAACAATATAGCAGTAACACACATTTGTACATGCTGAGTGCAGCAGAAAGACAAGGAAGAAGTTAGAGAATAAAACCCACCAGTGAAATTTAAGATTTATGAAGCAGACTTCCTGAGTTTGCCTTCCTGAGTTTGCCTTTTCCACCTATCTCCTAAATAAACTGCCCCACATTCAAACACATGCACACAACACACTATCTACCCACTCATATGTATTATTTGCCTATTTAAATTATTTTTATCATTATATTGACAAAGATTTCTACCTGAAAACTGCATGAGACATTGTGCCATGTATTAGAATGTATTTTGTAATATATGGTGCAGATATTCCCTGACAGAACTTCATCAGATCTACTGGTATGAGATTAAGAACCATAGCTTAGACGTGTTACAAAGCAAGGAATCTGAGACATTTGTAGAGAACCTTGACAGGAGAATTTGAAGAGGCCTGAATGGAAACATCTATATTAGTGGCCTGACAGAAAAGATGGGGACTAAGAAAACAAGAAGTAATGAGGGACTAAGAGGGAAGCTCTTTTTTATAACACCTGTCTTGAGCTGTTGTTATAATATCTGGAGTACAGATATAAATCTGGGTTAGCAGCACAGGCATGTCAACTGCATTTATTTGTGGATAAGACTGTAGAGGTGATGTGTAAAAGAAGAGATGGATCAAAACTAAAAATCCTTAGGACTTTGGCAGAAGTCAGATCAGGAACTTCAAAGGATGAATGAAAGGATTAGGGAAAAAACAAGACAAGAATGGAGCCAAAGATACAAACCATGATGAGATTTAAAGAGATCAAAACTGACAGTCTGAGAGAAGGAAGAACTGGCTAAGAGAGAATCATTAGGTAGTGTTGTGAGAGTGGTTTCAGCTAACAAGAAGGTCAGAAGCCAATCTGAAGGAGTTTACAATAGCACTGGAAATCACCTACTTAGAAAACAACAATGTGAATGCACAAAGAGCAACAGTGATCACAGAGCAACAGGAAGTGACAGAGAGGTAAATAGAGTCAGGATAGCTTTCTAAGGATTGGGAATGTTAATAAAGACTAATATCCTCTTAAATTTCGAATGGAAGGAGCTAGAGAGACATGGTCAAGAGAAAACCAGGAGAAGATGACAGCAAGTGTAAGAGAGGTAAGAAAATAGGGTAAAAAGGGATGACTGTGGAGAAAAAGAAGAGTTATAGAAGACTAGATGAGAAGCATTTACATCTGCATCAAATTAAAAAAAACCAAAACACAATGAAGGTAGGATGGGGTATGCATAAAGATGGAGCCTGTGGAATCTGAAACCTCCATCCTTGGAGATACTGAAAGCAGTACAAAGCTCCAAGCAACCTGATCTACATCTGAAACTGGCTCTGCTTTGAGAAAGAGGGTGGATTAGATGACCTTAAGAGAGCTGCTCCAACCTTAGAGATTCTGTGTAAGAAGGACAGAAGAGGGGTAGATAGACTGAAGAGATGGAATAATTATTTCACACTTTGTGTGTGAAGAAATCATCAGGATTTTAATGCAGCTTGATGTACAGTAGGGGCCCTTAGAAGGTACTTTCACATCCTCAAGTGCAGTAAGTACCTAGTGTTATATCCAGCAGTGTTTATAGATAAGCCTCAGCAATGGAGGTGAGATTGCCTACACAAGCAGCTTAGCAGTCTGGCCCTTTATAAAATCCCAGTCAGTACTATATGTGTCCTAGTGAATGTCAATCACCTTTTAAACCTGACTTCAACACATCAAGATATGTTGATCCAAACTGGAAATTAAAGGAAACTGATGGAAAAACTAGATCTAAATAACAATTTCATAGATATATTTCCTACAAAATTCTCCCTATTCATGCTTCAGTGGTTAAGAATTAGTAAGAGAAGTATAAACAGGTTGGAATCCTTTTATATTTGAAATCAATATATTTCTGGAAATGTCAGCTCTTCCAAGTACAACAGAATTTTTTTTATTTTTATTAATATGAAACATTCTTAAATTAACAACCACACCCACATTTCAGTGTCCTCTGCCTCTCTGGAAAGACTAAACAGGCTAACAATATGGGATCTAGATGAATCTTTCATCAAGATTAGGTTCACTCTTTGACACATGAGAAATGTACAATGTGCCATGTGAGTAGATCAAAATCCCAGACTCCATGAGGATTTTGGAAGTTTATAAGAAAGGAATCATGACAGCAGCACCAGGAGTGTGCTGTAATAAAAAGTTCAATTTTCCAGATTATGTAACATTGCGCTTCTTCAAGGAAAGAACAGATGCAGGAGAAGAGCTGCATTTCTGAAGACACTTTTGCTGTAAATTATACCTTACATATGTGTGCTGCCAACCAAAAGACATGTTCTGAAGTTTTGATGTCAAATAGCTAAAAGCATAAACCAGAGACCAGATTCCTGACTATGCAGAAGAAGAGGATAAGGATCAGAACTTCAATGTAAAACCTTCTACAGCAGCATTCATACACCTAAGTGCAATTTAGGGGTGGCTCTAATCTTTTCCAGATGCTCACAGCTATCACAGGATTATTGTTCTTTGGTCATACAGTGAGTATACTTCCTACCAATTATTAAATGTAGGAGAAATGCTCTTTTGGTAAACTGAAGATTCATGTTCTTTCAAATTAAACATTAAAAATAAATAAAACTACGATTTCTAATCTCTAGGAACCACTGGTAGAGTTTTACTGCAAGTTTGCAGCAAGTTTTACTGCTGAATATTCAAAAATATGTATTTCTCAGAGGTATCCTGTAAAATTAAAAGGTCTCTAAGCAATAACAACACCATGAAAATTAAGTGGCACATGATCTTAATCAAATTGGCAAGCATGGGTGTAGTAAAATGCTGTCTTCCATATTCTGTATCAAAAAAAGCTGCTTATTTAGGTAGCAAAAGGCTAATTTTATGATGTTAACATCTCTTGCCTTTAACAACTCAAGAATCAGCACATGACTCTAGCTGAACAAGGAACTTCTCACCAAACCATGCTAAATAAAGAATATTTGCTTTTCAAAGCTTTACCTAAGTACATAGAATCATTTAGGTTAAAAAAGACCTTCAAAATCTTCAAGCCAAACCTTAGCCCAGTATTGCCAAGTCCACCACTAAACAATGTCCCTAAATCCCTCTTCTACATGTCTTTTAATTACCTCCAGGGATGGTGACTCAACCACTTACCCTGGCAGCCAGCTAAGGGAAAGGAGAAAGGCAGGTAATGCATGAAAAATACTTATCCACAGTCAGAACGCAAGCCTTCTGACTGTGGATAATACTCTACTTGTATCAATATGTATTTCATTTTACTTTCCCCAATTTTAGCCTTGTTTGTGCTCAATTAGTTATTATACATCACAGAAACAAAACAGATCATTGTTTCACATCATTATGGAGTGTAAACTCAGTTACGATGGACCCCAAGCATCCTAAAGCTTCTCTGAGGACTGGAAACAGATTTCTTTTACTTTTCAGGAAATTAAAGGAAAGAGCTTTTGGATCTTAGATATCCTTGGCACTGATAAACAGAGTAGTCACTGAGGGACTACTCACATAAGTAAGGTTGTCGAATCAGGCTCATCATTCTTAATTTTAAAAAATCACTTCCCAGATTCAGACCAAAGGAGCAGAAAATTTGACCTGTTTTTTATTAAAAATGTAAAAGTATGAACTCAAACATGTTTGTCAGCATAAAAAAGATTCTGTAAAGGAACATCTCTATCTAATATTATTCCATGTGTGAAATTCTGCCTTTAATACATAGACTTGTACTAAGGCAGTTGGAGGACAGCATTTACTAGCTCCTAGAAACTTCATTACTTTTCTATACTGATCATACTCCTGGTCCACAGCTACATTTTAAGAACATTTGGCAAGAAATACAGCCAGCATGACACTTTGTCCCATTTTCCTCTACCATATATGAAGTACACTGATGTTGCCTGTCTCCAGTCTACTTTGTTTATAGAAAACAGTCTTAGTTGCTGTTTTTCTGAGGACTCATTTTCTTTACTGCCAGCTCATAGCAGCTGGGATCTACAAAAGTTTAACTCTGGAGAAAGAAGGGATTAATGCTGCTTTTCCTTGTTGTCCAATGCTGCTTTTCCTTGTTGTCCTTGTGACCTAGCATGAATAGGTCCATAGAACTTAGCTCTACAAAATTGTTCTGAGTTACCTCCACAAAATGCTAAGCTATTTATCATGTCCTGTTAGTCAATATTTAAGATCAATGTGAATTGGGAACTGCTCAAGTTGCTTAAAGCTGAGCGAGGTGGTGGTGGCTGTCAAGGCTGTAACTGATCTAGGCTTGACACATTTTTCATTTTAACCCTTCATAGGAAAATCAGTGAATTTTGACAGCACATAAACCTACATTATTATCTTTTGTGTGATCTGGAATCTGGCCATGCTTCTTTATGCAGGTCTTGCAGCAAGAAAAGAGACTCAACTCACTCCCACAGAGGTTCAGTTCTACTGTTTGAACAATTCCTTCCCAGAAGACAGACAGGTCTTGTAGCAGAATTTATTTGGCAATAATTTTTAAACATCTTGGCAACGTCAGCTATAGAATATGTCCTTAAATACACACACCTTGAGAAACAAAGCAGTGAGGACACAGTATTATCACATTTGCCTTGGGTTACCCCGACTACGAAGACAAACAGGACATTGTAAAGCATAATGAGTACAGGCATGGTCTGTGCCAAGCTGCTTCTCTCTGTTACAAAAAAGCTCTTCCTAACTCCACAAATAATTCCTCTTGAGTTAAGAACATGCCATTCAGATCAAAGAACTACTTCACACAACTAAGAGACTCCTGCTATGAAAATAGATGTATATTTTTTTTTTCTTCCCCATAGACTAGTTGTATATTTGCACTAAATTTGACTGTAACTTCATTAATCTTGTCATTGGTGCATGCACTCTCAATGCCTCACCACCTTCATGCAGTAAAAGGGGAAGACAGAGGGAATTCTGGAGGAACAGGAGCAATGTTGAAATATGAGCAATAGTGGGGAGCTGTGAGAAAGGTAATACAAACCATGAAAGCATGAACATTACTTCAGGGGAGTGGAAGTTAATAAACAGTGAGGAGAACTGTGCAAACGAAGGTTTGGGAAAATTCAGTTGTCTTAGGTTTAAAACTTCCCAACTCATCAATGAGAGTTCTCATATGAGACATACCATCAGTATTACAGTACTCACACAAGCCATAATACTACAATAGGTTGAGTGTAATTAATTTTTTTCTTTCTTTCTATGATATCTGTGAAGCAACTATTTTAATATCTGTGAGACAGTGCTATTCCCATTTTATTGCTAAGGAACTGTATCACAGGGAGACAAGAAGAGACCAATGTGAGCAAGGCAGGGAACTGAGAACAAATCTCCCATAATTATTCTAACAAATCCTACCATCATTATCATCTTGCCCCAAATCCAATATCCTTGCCCTCATTTAAAATATTTCCCACTGACTACGTTATGAAGTTTAGGCGGTTTTTGCATCTATTTTTCCCCAATCTTTTATTGATGATGAGCTCTTCCAAGTTTCTTGCCAGGAAAAGAATTAGGCATCAAGATGACAAAGCAAAGTGCAATGTAGTAAAAGAGCCAGAAACCGAAAGAAGCAGAGGGTAGTATTGTGAAGCTTCCAAAATACTGGGCATTTTGAAAGCATGGAATTTAAATACAATAATTAAACAATGCCAAGGGAGTTTTTTCGAGTGCAACCTTGTTTCCTTTTCCATGGGATACCACTTTTCACATGAAGATTATTAGCTCAGTCCCTCTCTAAGCTGGTCAGAAATTCTTAAGATATTTCAAAAGTTATGCAAAGCTTTACAACTTAGGAAGGAGAGGCAAATGCACAGTTGTGTGATATTTTAAATTCAAGTTCAAATAATGAGTAGACCTTCTTCAGCTATAGAGTGATTCAAGAGTATGCAGCCTATGTTAAGCAAGATTACACTAGATAAACCAGGGACCCCTTCTACATTCAAATCTTACATGAATGTGCAGTAAGTAAACTGGATAGTATCTGGCACTATACAATTCCCACAAATTGATATTGCAGCATTTTTTTTGCAAAGGCTCTGTCCAAGTTATTACATTACATTAACATTCTGCTGAAGAGATTAACCTGCCCACTCGTTACTGGGATGTGTCGATTGGGGCATCTGTGACTCAAAAAACTGGTAGGTTAATTTCAGTGCTGAATTCTGGGGCTGCACCCATGCAACATCCCAAAAGTCTGGTTTCACCTAGCAGAAACTATCTGGATTCAAGACTGGTGATCAGATAAAGTATGGCCAGCAATGGAAGAAAAAAAGCAGAAATGCCTAAATAGAAGTTGACATGATATGTATCCAGCAGGACTAGAAAAGTTTGCCTGGACTAGGATCAGGTCTTGAGTATCAGTCATGGGTACATTGCTTCTGTCTCCTAAATTAAGATTTAAGTCCAAATTTTCAGCAAAGAAATTAAGCTTATGCAACATTGACCTGGAATGAGCAGAGGCTCTGCTCTCAAATGAACAATGATATTTACAAATATCAAAAGAGTTCTATCAGTTCCCTACTGCCCAAAGGAAAATGAAGCAGCAGACAGGAAAAATAAGGGAAGAGCCAACATTTCATAGCAGTATTTGGAGCAGGAGTGCAAAGAAACAAATGATAGATGGTTGGAGGCACAGAAACTGAAAACACAGCCTGACAATGGAGTTCTGGCTGGAGAGCCAGTGGGAATGAGAAAGATGTACACAAGCCCTGAGATCCAGCACTGGAGGAACGAGGGATGAAGACAAACAGACAACTGACTGTAGAAAAGTACTGAAGACAGGAGGAAAAGAACAAGAACTTTGACTAGGCTTACAGTAAAAAAAAAAACAAACCATGGGACAAGAATCCAGTGGGGCAGTGAGAAAGAGAACTGCTGTCCTTAGGACACAGAACTGGGTTATACTCAGAGTTTTAACAGGGAACAGGGGTAGGAAAGGTCATTGAGAACTGAGCAGAGAATCAATGACTGAAACCTCTTTTTGGGTCTTCTGGAAACCAAATTTCAGTTTCTCATGATTTCTGTGCCATCAGAAAATATCTGTCCAGTCAGATGTTAGTGAAAAAAGCTATTTTGCATCTTACTCCTTCAGCAGTAGTTTTTGCAGAATATTAAACCATGCAACTTGTTTAATAGAAGAATGGTACAACATTTTGGGGGAATTTTAAGGTTCCAAGCATCTCACAATTCAGACATTCTGAGACATTCTCAGAAGTTTCTATTATTTTAAAACGGTGTGCACTCATTATCTTTCCCTCTGTCTCTATTTTCGTCTCTCTTTCCCACAGAGACACATTTTCAAAAAACTTTTTTAACATGATCAAATCCAGAAAAAAGCTGCCAAAAGTGCCAGGTTGCCTATATAACCAAATTTTCCCTCATCTTGTGAATGAGCATGGAGAGAAATGGCATGACTCATATCTATTGTTACCAGAACACACCTGCCTCATACAGTGCACACAGTGGCCTTGCTGCAAGGATGAATCACAACTGTGTACTGTAGATGGTTCTCTTGGTAAAGAATTTTGAAGAAATGCACTAAAAAATGGGGCTGCAAAACAACAAGAACAAGAATAGTTAGAGTAATTGGATGTCTAGAAAGCAGGATTCTATCTTTCCTTGACATAAAGTTTCCAATATAGTAATTCAAACCAGCTTTTTCACAGGTGGTCACTGAAAGTATATTCTTCATTTTCCATGTGATTCACTGAGAGGAGGCATTTGAATGCTCAGAGACATTCATAGCTGTAGACAAGAAGACCTAAGTTGGAAAAGTTTCATGTGACAGTAATGAGTCAAGGCTTTTGGACCTCAGCAGCTCAGGATGGTCCTGTAGATTAGTGGCAGTTTTTGAACACAGTATTCTGGGCCATGGTTCCCCAGCCGTAAAATTGGAATCATACTGTCTGCCAATCTCAGAGGCCTGCAGTAATGCTAATTTAGTGTCTGCTCATCACTTTGGCACTATCGTGATACTAGGAAAATCCCAAAATGCAAATTAATAATAATTAATAACTATGTCTCCAGAGCAAGGCTTAAATATTCTATAGTAAACAAGGTGTGGGACCACAGACAGAACAATGTCATGAAAACAAAATATGGAACAGAACTGAAAGACAAGACTTTGTAAGAAAAAACAGTATGTGATCATGTAATTAAAGAAGTCTTCACAATGCATATGCATGGGGGAGAATAGATTAACTTGCCTTAACAAAGTTAATTCTGGCACGTATTAGATTTAGTGTTTGGGCTCTTAAATGTAGATTTTCCACACAAAATATGAAATAACTGAAGATCCAATAAATAACTGAGATCTGAATAAAGGACATATATTAGTTGTCTGTATTATATTCATCCACTTCAAAACAGAATTTACTTTTGGAATGCAATGCTGGAATGAGTTATAACAACTGTAATACAGGAATGACTATTTTATTATCAATTATTTTTATTTTCTACGGAAAGACTGGATTTCAGCCAAAAACTTCCTTTAGCGTCATAAATTGCAAAATAAGCAGGTTAGAGAGCATCTTCTATGTAATAAGCTACAGCACAGTAGCTCCTGCAGCCAACTATTGTTCCTTAAAGTACATGAATTCAAGACAAAATTTATTAATTGGTCTTACAAGTAAAGACTAAATTTAAACTCCATGAACTTCAAGAGATGTAGAGCCAACACATGGCTCTTTTTATCAGTCCTGCCCAAGCACATCCAGTCTAAGCCAAATCAAACCTTTGCCTCCATTTTTCATATGGATGTGACTTTCTGTTTGTGAAAAGCACAGGCTCCTTGTGTACATATGGATAGATACATATGTATCAGTATATCTGTCTGATCAATTAAGTGGCTTTCATTTGAAATATTCTGTCCTTTAAGACCAGCATATTTAACCACAGATGATATTTTGTAGTATGAGTTCATTCTTTACTTTCTCCTGCACTCAAAGATATAACCCATCACATTTGTAACATATGGCTACTTATTTAAGGTAGGACCTCAGTTTTAAAAGATGCTTCCTGGTTTTGTTTCTGTGTGCACTGCCTGGGCCACCAGGGCAAAGTTATGTGTCTTGCTGATGAACAGGCAGACAGCATAGAAGATTTTGTTTCTCTAATCTCTTATATAAAGAACACTAAGCCAGCTCACTGGGTACTTCAGACCATAATAATAACCATCTAATACACCTTACCTCTTAAATTTTAGATTCCTTCGTTCTGCGTTCATAAACAAATTTTAAGATAAAGTGCTTCTTACCATCAAAATAGTTTTTCACCCTGAAAATTTTAGCACACGGGCACTTCACTACAAACTACAGCGATCATCGTTCCTGTCATAATTGTCAAACTATAGCAATCACAATTCCTCTGTCTGAGCTGTAGACCTCACTGCTCCCTCAAGAGGGGAAGAAGAGTGGCAGGAACCAATCTCTTCTCTCTGGTGACCAGTGACAGGACCTGAGGGAATGGTTTGGAGCTGTACCAGGGGAGGTTCAGGTTGGATACCCACAAAAGGTTCTGGAACACTGGAACAGGCTCCCCAGATAAGTGATCACAGAGCTCAAGAATATGGACAAAGCTCTCAGGCACATGGTGTGACTCCTGGGATGGTCCTGTGCAGGGCCAGGAATTGGACTTCAATGATCCCTGTGGGTCACTATCAAACCAGAATACTCTGATTCACTGATAATTACTAGCCCTTATCTTTTAGAAACTCAATATCTGATCAGCAGCAAATATGGAAAGGTCTACAGCACCAAAGGATTTAAAAATTAAATACAATATTTAAAATGTATATAAAATTTCTCAGCTGCTTTTTTAGATCATTTTCACCCCTGAGTCCATATCAATATCAGATATATATTTTATTTCATTCATCTTATTCTACACACCAAACACAGAGTACCAACTGTTTCTCACAATTTCACACTGCATTTTGCAAGTTTGAGTTCACTTTGGACAGTGCTGGTATTGCAACTGTTTAACACGGACATTTGGATCTTACTTGATCTAAAGCAAATAGTTTTCAGGTTGATCAAACAAACATGTTCCACAGCTATGAGTCTACTTTTACCTTTAACAGTAAGGTCACAGAATCATAGGAAGACTTGGCTTAGAAGGGACCCTAAAGATCATTTCATTCCAAAACCCCTCCCATGGGCAGGGTTCCCACCCCCTAAACCAGGTTAACCAGAGCCTCATCCAACTTGGCCTCGAACATCTCCAGGCATCCACAGCTTCTCTGAGCAACCTGGTCAGTGATACAGTGATTTTACATAAAGTAATTTTACAACACTTGCACTTAGGGGAAAAGTGGGTTTAGAACATTTGAACTGACAAAGCAATATTTATTTTTCTTTATGCATTTGAAATTTCCATAAATGAGGACAGCTAAATGCTATGACTCCGAAAGATATGGGAAATGAGGCAGATATTTAGTCAACATTTGCATGTGATTCAACTTAAGTTCATGTTTTTATCTGTGGAATACTTTGTAATTCTGCTCCCACTTTCTTTTGAAAACCATGCCATCTATTAAAGTAGCAAAACACAGATTTTGGCCGAAGTGCCTCACTACTGTAACACAGCTGATTGGCTGAAAGGCAAAAATTAGAACACTGGTCTTCTAACTTTAAGTTTCTTGCTTAATCTCAGACAGTTCTACAGGCTTTATTTCTGAAGCCTGAGGGGTTTTTGCTTTTATTTACTGAAGTACATTTGAGATTATTTTTGGCATCTTTACACTGGGTCATGAAACAGCATGTTTTGGCACCTGCTAGCCTCACTAGCAATCTGCTTACTCCAGGCTGTCATCCTTGTGCTACTCCTGGGCATGCATCTGACAAAAGTCTTGCAGGTTTGCTTGGATCTGGAGTTTTCCAAACAATGGGAGAAGAGCAGCATATGAAAAGGCTTCATTGGTGTTTAGGTAAGTCTTCATTTGTTGATTTTGCATTTTAAATATACAATAAATAATGTTGTTCATTCTTGTATGTTCCATTTTATTGATTATGGTTGACACAACCAAACAGAAACCAAAATGAAGACCCTTTCTGCAAAACTCATTTGTTAGCATTGGATAATATTCATTGTTGAGACTTTCAGGTACATTTACTAACCACCTCATCTACTGGGGCATTTAGTGAAACTCTGGCACTAACAGTAATGATTATTATGAAAAACTAATTTATATTAGTCTACAACCCTAAATTAAATCCATACGTTCCCTTTCTCCATGAAGAGGTTTCTGATTGAGAAAAAGTATCTGGTGCTGAAATGGTTCACAAGAAGTAACCAAAACCAATGTGAAACCACACACATACAGATTATTAGCAGGCACTAGTAAAAAAATTGTGCCACTGTAGAACCAGTGAATCACTGATGACACTGATGATAAATATATACAAATTACTTATTCACAAAATTTAGGCTACTCAATCATCACACCTTAAAATAATAAGTTAGGAGAAGGAGGGAGTGTAATTTTTTTTTAAATTTATCACCTCATGGGTATGACTATGAACATGCACTCAGCACAGTGAAACCACAAGCTCTGAAGAAAAGGGTGCTTCCTGAAGAGTAGGATTTTTTCCTCTGACTCTGAACTCTGACTTAGTTCCTATAGACATAAAGTTCATTTCACTTAACTTTAGATATTTGCAATATATGCATCAGCATCCATGCTGAGCCCTAGGTTTCCTTTATTCTCTCTAGTAAGGAATGTGCTATTGTACAGTCTGATTCATATGACCTACTTAGATGTCTACCTTCCGAGGAGATGAATCATGCCCTAAAAGTGTCTATTTCTCTCCATTGACTATAAAGGCAGCCTAGCCAAAGTTAATTTAGATAGAAGAGACATTACATTAGGACAGATAAATTTCACCCCCAAAAGCTATGAAAGGAGCAAAACAGAAGTGAATGCTATTTTCAGCAATATTTAACTTCCGTATGATTTTGAAATAGAAATCCATCCACAAGGTCATGTGGGGACAATACTACTGAGAGCTGCTGAGCAGCACAGACTGGTCTCTCCCAAACCACAGGGGAGCAACTCCCTCATGAAATGTGCAAGGTGAACATGAAATGAGAGTACCTACTCCCTCTACACTTTTCCAGACAATATTCACAAGAGAGGAAACTTTTAGAGCGCACTGCTTTCTTTAAATGTTGTTTGCAATAACATTAATATAGAGTAAAAAACGGTATTTGAATTTCTGCACAGAAAGGACTGCTGAGCTTGTAAGAATCTGCTCATAGCTTTGTCCTCCTGCCACACTTTTAAAAACAGTTTCTTTCTAGCTTTGATTGGCTATGAAACATGCACCTTCTCTTGGCTTTAGCTACTTACTGGATAAGAATTTTTATAGTTTTTATCATATTCCTTTCCTTAGCATTCTTCAGTGCACTGAAGTTCAATCAAGTGCTGTAAAAGTGAACTTCTGTGTCTCTTCTGTCTCAGCATGTGAAAGTCTTTTATTATATATAGACTTGTTAATAAAAGCTTTATTTCTACTGTATAAGAAGCATTGTTCTGACCTAACTCACTGCGACCCAAATTCTACTTATCAATGAAGTCTTTTTCTGAACTTCACTTGGCTTTCAAATTAGTCCTCTGTCTTCCTTGGCTTGAGAATGAATACTTCAGTTAGAGCAATACACAGTCATTCATCTGCAGTGGAAGAAGGCAAAATCTGCCTAAGGGTGCTAAGATTTCTTTTGCCCACCAAAAGTCAGTACCCAGTATTGTAAAGGAGAAAAGAGTCACTTAAGATCACATAACAAAGCTCAGTTAGTTTCAGTAACTACAAACTAATCAAAATAATGCTACATGATAACCCTTTTACACAGAATGTTCAAGTAGGAGAAAAGAAGGGATTCAACATTAAGAAGATGTAATGATCTAGCAAAATTAATTTTTATCTCTTCTAATCAAATTACTCCAATAGTTTCTAAATGTTTGCTACAAAAATAGACAGCTCTATCATAATCAGATTTCTCTTAAAAACATTTTTACTTATGTGGTGTATTCCCCTTAGTCTGGGATTGAGATATATACACATAGCTGCTAGTGCAGTGAAGAGAGACCATGATCTTTCATAGTGGGTTTAATTTGGTTTTATAACCCAACCAATTTGCAGAATGATTTAGGGATTAGATGTTCTGTCAGGCTGAGCTATGTATCCAATAAAGCACAAGAATTTTTTTTTTTTTTCCCTAATTCTTACTAGTGATATGCCCCTGCCCTGGCATTTTTACCTTTAATGTCACATGTTCTCTTTGGCATGCTAACATCAGCAGCAGCCCATGACCAATCAGTGGGCTGGGCCATGCAATAAAACAGCCATGCCTGCTCACAGGAGCAGAGATGCTGCCTAGAAACTGCAGTTTAAACATCCTACTGCCTCATTTTTGAAACCATTTAAGTCTGGAATGACACAAAGAAAAAGAAGCACAATTTTATGTGATGATTCCCATTACTTACATTTATAGTGACAATTTATAAACTGCAAATTTAGCAACATATGACACTTTGATTGATGAACTTAGCTTTCTCAGAAGGTTGTACTAGGAAGACTTACACTGCCAAGAACTAACATGAACTCGTCACCATGACAGTACCTTTGTAATTCTCTACCTGAACTAGCATCAGGCATTACTTTGCTTTGTGCATTCCTGCCATTCCATCAACACCCTCACACAAGGCAAGTTTGCAGAGAAGCATACAGAATTCACTTCAGCTAATGAGGGGAGTGAGGATTTCTGACTAAAGTTATTTAGGGGCGTAACTAAGATGCCATAAACACAAGAAGAACACATGATTCCGCTTCAAAAGCAGAGGAAGTATGGTCACAAACCCTGATCCTTAGGATGTGCTGAATTTTGGTCAATACTTAACTAAATGTCTTATAGAAAATTTGTGGCATAGGCAAAACCTGAACTCATCTTTCCCTACTCTAAGCTAATTCCCTAATTAATGAGCCAGACTTTTCTTATTCCCTGAGGCACCATGGAACAAGTAGAAATAATATACAGCTGGCTAAGAAAAATGTTGCATACCAGAGATCCCTATATTGCCTAATTAGGGTTGCCTTAATATGCCTTTTCACTGCCATGGCACAGCAAACTGAATATAGAAGCAAGTATAAAATCCCTAATCTGTCATACTGCCTTCTATAGGTCTGAATCCTGTAAAGGACCAGAATATCCTTTCAAGATATAAAATAACTATAATAACAAAGCTTAAGATGCTGCACCTTTCATTGGATCCATAAATTATTACAAGACAAAGTTTAATAGAAGGCCCAGAATGATCTTTCTATCTGTAATCAGCTGAAGTGAGCAATCCTCATAAAGACACAGAAAAGCCAGTTTGCATGGGCTTTTCTAGCATTAGTTTCTAAATTTCAAACTGATTTCATGATCTATAGTATGCACAACAGTTGTATATCAGCCATGTCAGGTCTCTGGAATGTCAAGATTAACAAAATGTGTGCATCTGATAATCTCTGCAGATAAAAAAAGTCAAGCTTCAGATACATTTTATCTAAAAGAAAATGGCAAAAAGAAAATGGGAAAAATCACATCAGCAAGTTTTAAGGTAAGCTCTTGCAGCATTGCAAGAGTCAATATGAAAAATTCTGTTTGCAAAATACCAAATGTAAGAAGGTAAATATTTCAATTTAGGCTCTGGTGCTGCTGGTATCTTCTTATGAGTTTTCTCTCTCTCTCTGTGTATTGGGGCAGGACTGATTTATTTTTTCACCCCTAAGTCCATGTTCCTTAATTGTCTTGTTCTGTAGAAGACTCTACAACAGAAAGATCCTTTCATAAATCCTTTAAATTCCTCGTGTACATTCTCTTACAACTCAACTTCAAAACTATTTTCTTTAGCAGTCCACCAGAAAGCACTACACAGATTCCTCATGATCCCAAACTACAGCACAAGAAGTTCCATGAGCTCAACCTGAGCTGAGAATCCATTTAGTCATGCCCTGCACATTCTCATCCTACTTTTACCTATTCTTTTACTGCTTTCTTCTTACACATCCATTTCAAATTACTACTCCTTTCCACTGTGACATACTGTGTTTCATCAACCCCTTAAAGTACATTGTTAAAACATAAATCACAGGTAAATGTTCTTCTATATCTAATCCAAATTTTTCCTGTAATAAATTTATTGCTGTCTGATGCAATTAACTGATTCATACTTCATCTTATTTTCTTATAGAATTTCTGAGTTTAACTACATTTATAACTGCTGTCCATCACCATCAAAGGAACCAAGTCAGTGGACCAATATAATGTATATATGTCTCTATCTTATAAATTATTCAGCTTTCAACTGAACTTCCTGAGTTTCCTTTGAAGAGTGGGACATATGATTATTAGCAGAGTATACTCTACAAACAAAGTAAAAGTATTCTGGTGTTCTTTTGAGAAAACATAGGGGATATGCAAGAAAATGATAACACAATTGTGTCCTGTGATAGTAGCTCATAAAGGTCTGTGACAAATGGCCCTCCAACAGCTGCTCAGCATGGAATCTGATACCAGACTTCTTAATTTCTGGACAATGTATAGATTTTCCAAATAAAAATTCAGCAGAAGAAAAATGATTCAAGCAAAAGCCCCTACGATGAACATCAAGGGAATACCATCTATTTTCTCTATATTCCACATACATGGAATGCAAACATATCCAGCATTTAAACAAGTTTGCAAGCAATGCTTAAGAAAAATGCATTCTTCAAAACTAAAATGGATTTTATTACTAGCCTCTGAATTGACTTCATCCACATTTTGTACACTTACACACTCAATTTATACATTCCTTTTTCATGCCAGTATATGAGAACTACTATGATTGCCTGAAGATAGTAGGATGACAATAGGGAAAGTCACACTTTATGAATAAATATATATACAGTGAAAGAAATAGCAAGTTTTCCAACCTATCCACCCTGCACATCTGACTCTACCTTACTGTTTAATGAAATAAAATTTCATTTTTATTCCTATTTATTTCAAATTAATTAGTACTACCTTTTCGATTTCACAGTAAGAAGAATTCTAGTGGATTCAGGTCCAAAATGATTCAGGCACACATTCCTGTTCTTTCTAACTTCAGCAGCAAGAATAATATATGCATCATCTAATTTAACTGCAAATGACTCTTTTAGCATGAATTGTCTGTTTAAAGATAATGCACAGCAGAATTCTTAACTGCATCCCAGAAGTCACGCAGCACCAGGCAGATAAGATCACAGTGGTTACCAGGGGCGGCAAATGGGAAAAGCACTACAGGAAATGAACTCTTGTCAATAATCTCGAGAGAGTGCTATATTTAGGTCAATTGTACCTGAAATCGTTTGGTGGGGTAATTGCTCTTTGGTACAGACTCTGCTCTCTGAGCCTGTCAGAGTGCTTGTAGGTCCTCTGGATTGAATTCACCAATTTTCTTCCAGACTCATTTTCTAAAAATAAAAACAACCAAACAAATAAAAAATTTAATGAAGGACAGCAAGCTTACCAGAACATAGAAAATCACTCACATGTTATTTCAGATTTCAAAAATATGCTTTCAATGAATACATTTAATACAAAAACATGTTTCAATATACAACTGATTGCATCAATCTTCTAGAACAGAAGTTTATTCAATTATTCTGATTTTTTTACTTGGCCCTCCAAAGACTTCCCAGATCTACCTACCTATGGCGATTTAGAGTGCTGTTGTGATCAGTCAGTAGTCAATGCAAAATCAGAATTGTTCTTAAATCTTATGATGCATCCCAGTGCAACATTATTCTAGCTTTAATTTGGGTTGAGTCTTCATCTGAAAATATGGCTTATTGTTTAATAATTTAATATGGTTCATTCATGTGTACTGAGGAATGTGGTAAACTCAGTTTTAGGAATCCAATCTAACGAGACATATACTGACCTTTTACACCAGTTAGCTGGATTAATACAGATACCAGAAAACAGCACCTAGTCATTCTGTCTTATGATTTCTTAGAAGAAATATTTTGCTTTGATAGCACAATCTCCAGCAGAATTAGTCCTTCTTTACATTAAAGAGTAAGTATTAACCAGAGGAATTTTAAGGAAAAGCCTCCTTTATCAGCTATTCAGCATGCATTTACCTTCTACAGACAGATACAGCATCATATCTGTAGTGATTACTTAGTACTTGTGATTAGTGTCTATTGTGATTAAAGAAAATGCTATGGTGCAACTATACCGCTGAAGAATTTACATGTACTTTTTATTTTAAAAAATATTACAAAGGGAATAAGATACACTACTGAAAGTTACAGTAGGTGCATCAGTTATTTTAGCAATTGTTTCTGGTGAAGAACTTCAAATTCAAAGATACTCATTAAACAGAGTAGATGGCAATAACAGACGAAGTGTTAATGGGGCAGCAGTGGAGTGTGTCAGGAAAATGAAGAGACCCTGAGGGGCTCACCATGCTGTTTATGCTCAGCTAAATTCAGCACCATTACCATAAATCCTCTAAAAGATACTGTACTCAACTTCTTATTTGCTACTTTTCAGGCAAGGAAAGACTTTATGAGATTAAAAGATAGTACTCTTTCCTATTAAACAAACTTTGCACGTAAATGCACTAAATAACAACATGCAATCACTATTAATCTTTTTTTTCTTTACAGTTTTATAAAAAACAAAGAGAGGGTCTTTTAATTTTCAAAATAATGTGGGAATCTGTATGAAAATTTCTGAAACCATACCCAAGAACAGAGCCTTTAAAAAAAAGAATCATCATTTCTCTCATTAAATTCTTTAATAATTTAAAGACCAAGTTTCAATATTAATTTCTCAAATGCATAATTCAACTGGATAAAATAAAATTATGCATCAACCAAATAACTCTTCTTGAGAGTTCAAAATTCTTGATTTCTAGTTAGTTGTTGGTTTTGGTTTTTTTCTATTTTAAGGTGGCATTCTGAGGAACCTTAGGAAATATACATTAACCATCAATTAAAAAAATGTACTGATTAAAAAGAAGTATGTAATAAAGACTTCTACATGCATCCTGCATCCTCATGGTGACCTTATTGTGCCTTTGATCTTAGAACAAAACTTTACCTACATAAACATAGGTGGATTTATTGTTAAGGAGCAAACAGTTGCAACACGCTGGGTAACTTTAACCATGAACACAAATTCATGTAAGAAATCATTATCTACAGAGCAAAGGTTGTAGCAAAACTGCAAAAGGCTCCATGGAGTCCCCAGCAGCACCACGGACAGCGGCTGCGGCTGTGACGCGCACCGCATGTGCTTGCCGTGCCGTAACACCCTGCTCAGTTTGAGACATGTCCAAAGACCAAAATAAGGGGGGAGGTTTTTTACCAGTCTTCTCCCAGTGCCGTCATTTTGAGGTCTACCTACAACTTTTAATTATTGGAAACAATGAGAACTGACAGATCTGAAAACTGGTTGTTGAAGGACAAGGCCTTGGGCTCTGACAAACTGGTTTCCACTATGTGCTCTTGACCCTCCACTTCAAAGCCAAAGGTCTGAGATCCAAAAGCATTCATGTGTTTCTGGGGATTACCGTTTTGCACATAGAAATCTCCACATGGGGAATACTATTCAGAACCTGCCTCAATACCAAATGCTTGGCAAATGCACACACAGCCATAGGTGACTTGCTTGCCAGTGAGAATACTGAAAAATAAAGCCCCCATAGTTATCTATTCCTATTCTACTAATGATAATAATGCTTTGTTTCAGGAACCCAAAAAAACATTCAGTTACCCTTGCAGAAGAAGAAATAGGGTACTTGTGAGATACTGTAGGACAGATTCTCCTTACTGCTTAACACCCAAACAAAGCACATTTAAAATACAGCTTAAATGTCACGGGCTCTGAGATGCCCTAAGCGATGCACTTCACAAGTGAATGGCAAAAGCAGCTGGAATGGATACTTTATCCTTGTAAGCAGAGGATATTTTAGTAGCAGACAAGAAAATTCGCACCAAAAGGTTACATTCTGACTGATGCTGAGAACCGGCAATTCCCAAAAAGGTCACGAAGAGCCCCCAGTTCTTATTATCCCTGAAGGTATGGGAAAAAACCTGAACCACTAAACTAAAATCACAAGGAAGTGTACAGCTCTCATGCAAATACTGCCTGCCTTTAAGAGGTTGTATACTTCCTCTAGCGTATTTAAACACTGGTGGTCACTAGAGTTATTTCTGGCAATAATTTGCTTTAGTGTTGTTTTTTTTTTAAGGCAAGATGAAATAATTACAATTACTTCAAATACTTTGACAGGGTTTTAAAAAATTACTTAAATACTTTATCTCATATTAGGATTTATGAGCTTATTTTTGATTGTCAACAGATTTGGGCAATTAAAGTTTTACATTAATTTAAAGGCACTAAGGTCATGCTTCTGATTATTCAGAGTAAAGCATAAATAAAAATACAAGGGCCTAGTCCTACTACTGCTGACATCAGACAGACATCTGTCTCACTCTTCAGTGGAAATAAAACCAATCCAACCTCTAGAACAAACTTTAAGTCAAAGGCCAAGAAATATAAATATAAAAAATTAAATGAAAAACATTAAGTGAATAGCAAACAAATTATTTTTCTCAATCAGAATATGAAGTTCTCAATAATCTGTGAAAACAAAGAAATTAAGGTGAAAAAATATTTTCCCCATCATTACGTTTGGTATATTACTTCCTTCCATCAACAACACACTTCCAACTACAAAGTGTAAGCCCTTGTGAGATTTTACATTAACTTCCGTGTAGATCTACCAATTGACAGTCTTAGTGCCAACCTGCTTTGATATAAACGTTTCCTAATCTTATGAAACTCTATAAATAAAAAAGGATGATTAAGTGATCCAAAAATACAGGAGCATGAATGTCCTTCTTCAAGGTAGAAGATATCCAAAGTTGACATCTGGTGCTCTTGGAAACTTTCTGAATACCATCACTGAAAGCAGAGTCGATGAGCATCCCTGTTAATACTGGATGCCAGGTTTCTGATGTGAAGTGTAGCTTAGGTAGGATTAACAGTTCAAAGGATCAGCTGCTGCCAAACAAGGATTTAAAACTAATGAGGAAAATACACAACTGGCAGTGAGGGGATCTTTTGGAAAAGCTGTGTGCATCCCTTACATGGCAGATAAACAGTTATCCCCTGACTGAGGCCCACTGGAGGACGTGTGAAACGGTGTACCAGTGTACCTGAGCGAAAAAGCAGGAGGCTCTCCTGACTGCAGAAGGGAATGAAGATGGTGAAAACACAAAGTGTTTGCAGTGTTACTGGCTCTTGCAGTGAACAGTGTGTTCACTTCCAGGACAATAAGGAATTGGAAAATTGTCTTCAAGTAGGAGGATGGCACACAGAGCTGCACCTTAAAATCACACTACAAAGCAAATAACATTAGGAGATTACATTAAAAGCTGTTGATTTGGGGGCACTTCCAAGGTCAATGTTTGGGTGTGCAGATTTCACCTTCTCAAAACTGTTACCCAGAGAGCCAGGGCATAAGAAAATCAGGGGCAAGTAATCAGAACAACTTCCCAATGATTAAATTAAGTGTAGGGTAGAGAACTAATTTGCCTTTCCTGATCTTACCTGCTTTCAAACCAGAGGCAGTGACGGCATCTTAAGGAAAAAAAAATCACAACTAGTGAAATTCAAGTGTAAAACAAATAATATTAACTTACAGATTACAGATCTACACACTGCAAACTATGAACTATGTACAGCAAGAGTTATTAGCAGATTTAGTTTTACCCTCCTACACAGACAACTATTGGAGAAGAGTTCTATGAGCAGTAAATGCAGCAAAGCATTGTGTGGCAGATTTTGGGCAGGGCTGTTTGCACAGTCTCTCGTGCACCAGTGGCAGATCTACCTCATGACTGCAGGTGAAAGCACTGAGCACTACTGATTCTTCTGTGGGCTAAGGCCTATTTCTGCCATCTGGTGCCACAAGTTAAATTTTTATTCTCTCTCCTTTAATCCTTAACTGAAATCACTTAGCAGCAAGATTATCTTTTGAACAATAAATATAAAGTGCAATATTGTAACATAAAGAAGCAGAGAATTAGCCTTTTCAGTACACCAAAAAGAAAGATACAGAAACTGATCCAGAAAACCATATTTGCATATTGGATCCATTTCCAGTGTCTCAGTTTGATGGTGACTTAAAAGATCCTATGTTGCACCTGAAACTTGTTTAAAAAAATTTGAAACATCTTTTAAGCGTAATGAGCAAAGATGCAGATATATTAAAGATTGATCAGTACACAGCTACCTGTCTTTGTCTTCCAGCACCCATCTACTAACACATGGGCAAGGAGGAAGGGTACACAGAAGCCTTACTCCTATTTTGCCATATCAAACAAGCCTGATTGAGCAGTGGCATTCTCATACATTACTTTGCTGAAATCCGCTTTACCATTGTCTGGATGGAAAAGAAACGTGTGGGGAGATTTCTTCCTGCCATACTCTGTCACCCCAACTGCTGTCACTTGGAAGCTGCAAGCTCTTACGTCCTTTGGCCAGTTCAAATTGATGTATCTCAACTGACTCCTCTTTATTATAATAATTTTTATGAAGATACTTAACACTAAAATTCTCAGAATCAATGGATAAACTATGTGTAATTGAATTAAATGCAAAAGAAAATCTGTCCTATAGTGCTATACTGATTTTTGTGGCAGATATATAAGAAATGTTCTCAGCATTTTTGTAGCACATCATACAAGCTAATGCTAAAATACCATTCTGGACTTGAAAATGACCATCATGTATACTCAGCTGCAATGATTTACATCACAGAAAGTACCATTGCAAATAAACTTACTGTTGCTTTGTACAGTACTCACAAAGATTTGCCTAAAATGCATACAATTTCTATTTTAGTGACATGTGACAAAATATAGAAATCTAAATAATGCTTACAAACTGGACTATACTTAGGATTATACTTACAGGCTGATACATCTCAAAGGAAAAATACTATTTACTGCTAGTTATTCATTGCACTTCAATTACTTTTTTGTTACAAATACTAACTAAGCACGACTAAAACTATACATGACTGTTCACACACTAAGAATAATTGTTTCTTAAGGATAAACAGAAAGGATAACTCCCCTGTAAGGCCGACATTTGTCTGCAGAAACAATTGGAAAATACTGGAGAAAAATGAATATGCTCCTACTGATTGAACTTCTTTGCAAATCATTTGTGAACAGATTAGAGCACTAAATTAATCCCAAAATTCATTTATAGTCAAATCTAACCATGGATATTACTCTCAGATGTTAAAGCAATTTTATGGTTTCATACTATCTCTCAGATGACCTGAGCTCAGAAACCCTCTCTTCTTTCCCCCTTACATTCACCAGTACTGTCAGGTAAGGGAACAGTAACTGGTGTCACCAATTAAAGCAGAGCCTCAGATGCAAAGGTGGGGGATCCCACTGGAGACAGGCAAGACAACAATTACAGAACACAAACACAACCCAGAACCTCCAACAGCAAACAGACAAGAAATCAAAATATGCTTATGAATACATGCATTAAGAGGACAAAGCCTTAGTGTCCTCCGATGCTGGTACAGGAGACATGAAATGGGACATGGAATATTTGTAGGGCAAGTTCCTACAACAGACTTCCACAGGAGTGAGAAGCAGAAAACTAAGGTGGGCAGATGTATCAGCTACAGTGGGAACTGCATAACGAAGAGCTGTACTAGCATATTAGTAGAGTGAATATAAAGCATTCGTGAATGGAAGAGTAATCTGCAGATGCAGCAGATACACCAACAGGTGTACAACTTGTCCCTGAAGATACAGAAACTGTATCATTACAGAGATACATTTAGAATTCATTATCTAATACATTACAGCACGTTTTACCCCTGTACCGATAAATTTGTATCAAAAGAGAAATCAAAAATGCTTGAGCTTTCTTGTAGCACCGAGCACAGCCAGTAGACCAGGTTTTGAATAAGTAATTTATGGATTAACAGATACTGTAACATAAGACAAGCCTAAATTCTATTTAGATGCAAAAATATTTTAAGGGTGTAACAAATAAAGCTGTTAGCTTGAAAGAAAATGTAACAAAAAACCACAGGAATCCTAACATTTATAAATGGTAGGAGGAAACTCCTGCCCTTTTATCATCTCCCCTGAATTATACAACTCCTCACAGTCATTGTACTGTCCAAGAACTTAAGGCTTCTCAGTGGAAACAAGCAATTGTCGATGATTGTGCTGGATGGAAAATCATAAAACAGGAGCAGATAATGCAACATACTGTGTGGTGCCAGAGAAAACAACAGCTTTTGCAATGGGCACAGAAGATGCAGATCAGGTAAGAAACTCTTCCCCTTACAGTAAAATTGTTTAAGATTTATAGAAAGAGACAGTGAGAGAGAAAAATATTTAAAATAGTCAATGGTCTCATGCAATAGGCTCAGCCATTGGTGAGCCACAGTTAGCTCCCTGTGACGTTCCAGAAGGTCATCTCACAATGAATCTGAAAATAAAGCATGAGATGGGGACCCTCTCTGCCCTAGGTGTGAAGGATAGAAGGGAATGTAAGAGACATGAGAAATTAGGAGTCAGTGCTGAGATGCTGAAGACCACATCTGTATTGCCAAGGAAAAGACACAGAGCCAAGCACAGACAAGCCAGGAGAGATGAGGGAAAGAGAACAAGATGTCTTAGGGACAGGTCACTGAGGCAAATGGGAGAAGTCAGAGGAAAATATGGCAGAAAAGCATATGGATGTCAGAGAAAATTAAATCAGATCTTAACCTTCTTCTTGAGAAAGATAATGGGATGTGTAAAAAGCAAAAATTAAAATATGGTAAGAGTAAGATTTGTTAAAATAAACTAAAGCTTTTCAAGTTCAGAGGTTGTGGCAAGAAGGCCATAGGACTACCAGTAGAACATTTTCCATGACTTGCAATATTTTAACTTCTACACTAAACCATTTAGGTGATTCTTAACGGTACAGCTGCTGTGTTAGATGCCAGTATTTTCCAAAACCAGTCTGTATAACGTAATATTTGATGACTGTTAACAATATACCCAGACCATCACCATAAATAAGTTAATGGTATCAGGCAGCTTTTTCTCTTCACTCACCAAGGTTCAGAAACTGTTCACTGCCATATTTCACTGTTCTAGTCCACTGGCCATTGCTTTCATTTCTTTCTTCAGAGTCCATATTTTTGCAACAGATTTGAAAAATAGTTAGGAATCTCCAGGGTTTTCTCACAACGTTCTTCTTTGATCCAGGTCTCATTCCCACAAAGAAAATAATTTT
This sequence comes from Fringilla coelebs, assembly GCF_963513975.1. Lineage (NCBI taxonomy): Eukaryota > Metazoa > Chordata > Aves > Passeriformes > Fringillidae > Fringilla > Fringilla coelebs. The sequence continues at coordinate 19,023,185 of NC_140030.1, read as the reverse complement.
CTACATCTGGGTCCTGACTAAGGACATAGAATTTGAAAACCTGCCCTTTTCTACTAGAAGTCCAAAGCAGGGGGGTTTGGGTTGTTTTGTTACAGGTACTGAAATCAAATAGTAGATTCCCCTCTTGGGGCTGAGCAGCCACTCAAATCACACTAGAAGAGCAGAACTGTTGCAAGAAGAACAAACTGAGAGCAGAAATGCACCTCAAGAGGCTGCCATGATGATCATGGATGGATCCCTAACATTGCTGCAAGCGAAGATCCAGCCAGGGCCCTGGTGTCTGGATGCACCTCAGCTTTCCAGTAATAACGATGAGACGCAACGATGAACTACAGACTTCCATCTCCCATTCTTGAGCCTTAAACCTAGCTTATCTTCATGGCTTCAAAGGACAACAAGTGACTCTCTGAGACCCAAATTCTCATGTCCAAGAACTTCTGAGGTCCTGAACCTGAATGATTAAAGTGATTCCCTAAGGAACAATAAAGATAAGGAGCAGTATTTAACACCAGTACTCGAAGTATATTAGGAAATCTCTTACATATGACAAAAAACAAGATGTATTTACAAAAGGCTTCATCTTGTTCCTATTTAAGACTACCCCCCTATTTTTAGTAAACGACAGCAGAATAACAGCCATGAATTTAGCTAAGACACTTAGAAAGTCTCCCCTTGTGCTACACAACTACTTGAGGAGTACAGGATAAATTAAAACAACTGTCAGCAATTTAGATTGATTCACCTCTAGTTGCCATTCATTAGTGTTGATCTAGAGCTAGAGTTCAGGTACTGAATTGAGGATAAGTTAGGCCCTAAAACAACTGGCAGTTTAACATCATCAGCTTAGACCTCAGATTTTCTTCTGTGTATTTTAAATAATCAACACTACTCTGGGTCAAACATTTATAGCAGAAATTCAAATGAGTTCTCACCCAACTTGTCCTAGCACTTAATCAATAAACCTAATTAAAAAAAACCGAAACCTTCAATTTCTCAGGACTTTCAAAAATACCAATTGTAAGGAGGAAAGACTTTTGATTTCCCATGATGGAGAAGCCTCAAGAAATATGAAAACCTAAGTGCAGATAGTCTGTCTTGCCAGGCAGACAGCAGCAGAACAGTACATCTGAGTCACAGCAGCCATGCATCTTCACGTGCAAAGTCAGCGACAGCCCAAGCAGCTGTGATGGAAAAATGTCAACAGGATTCCAAACATGTTTGTGTTGGTTCAGGTCCAGGGACAAGTACCAGTATAGCAACAACCCACAGGTATTCATCCTGATTGTGATACAAGAGAAAGGGAAAGCACCAGGGGCTCAGAAATGAGCATGGTGAATATGAGACAGTCACGTGTCAGATGGAGAGAGGAAAATGCAAGAGTACTAAGGCAGAGGGAAGAAATTATGCATATCATGGCATATGTTACCTATAATGCAAAATTTCAGTATGCACTTCTTATTTACAACACATAAAACACCCTTCATTGAAATCTGTGAACTTGTCAATAGAAAAGTCATTAATGTTTTCTTCCTAAAGAACTGATTAACAAATGACACAGTATATTTCTTTCTAAAGAACTGATTTATAAATGACAGACTATATTTCCATTGTGGAAGCCTTTTTATTTAAAAAGCTGTTTAAAATGTACATTCATTTTCGTTTAAAATAAACAAAATATGTTGTAATGTAAAAAGGTTGCAAAAATAAGAGGATTTAAATAAAAACCAAACACACATTGCTGTCAATAAATATCAGGAGACATCTGAAAATTTTTAAATAGTTGAAAGGTTAAGGAAAATTAAAAATATGAATGGAAATGAGGAAACCATTTTCTATCACTTTTCCAAGCAAACAAAAATTTACAAGAAAGCACGCAAAAAATTGCATTAACAAACTTCAGCAACTTCACTTAATCACAAAATCTGGTCATGAATAGGCTGCTACCATAAGGTAAGACAGGTTGCAGACAGTCCTTTATGTAAAAGCAAATGTCAAAAGAAAAGCTCTGATATTTAGTTGTGGGCTCCCACTTTTCACATAGGCATTTCCTAAATCCATGTTTGATGAGCTTCTCCAGCTATAAATTCTGTAAATTCCCTCTGGAGCAGTGCAGAGTGTGCTTCATGAAAATGTCATCTGCCAGCACTGCAATTACTCACACTCCAGCAATCATGTGCACAATGCAGAATGGGTCGAATTCAGGTGAGAACGAGAACCAGCAATCAAGCCTCTGGAATTGAGAACAAAGCCACTTTCTTTCATTTGCCATCAACACAACCATCAAGGCCTTAATTACAAGGCAAGTGTCAAGCCTGGCTGCTGAAAGGCTTATTATTATACAGCTCAGCTTCAAATCAGTTTTGTATTGATGAACCGCAAAAATGAGGAAGCCAGCTTAGCCCCACAAGAAAAGAAACACGAACTAACTGATTATGTGACTGGCAGGGAAAAACAAGGACATATAAAAATACATCTTTAGATAGTATAAGAATTAGTGAACAGTACACCTAAAGTCTTTCTGTAAACATATTTTCTAACTCAATAGCAAATCGGGGTGGTCTGATAATTCAAAATTCACCCTCTTTAGTTGAGAGCATTGTATAATCCACAAAAGACACTGCAAAAAGTCACTCTTTAGGTCATGGTTTCTGTTTTTCAAACATTTGTATTTCTACTTCTTGAGTGTTCTCATTGTCCCCTTATATCTAATTGCTTGTCTTTACCTTGAACATAGGGACATTAAGACAAAGGTACACATATTCACAAGCCCTTGTCCAACAATTATCTGTTCACATTAGATTAGCTGTCTCCATATTGAACAGCAGATGAGAAATCATCATTTGCTTAGCAACAGGATTTATATATGTTGATTCAATTGAATTATCAGTACCACATTGTAACGATGAGCCAAATGTCCCCTCTTTTACCATCTCCTATGTAAGACTTTTAAGCATGACAAATACTGACCAAACTCTTAGAGGAGGCCTGGATTTGAAACTGGCTGTTGATACAATTTTACTGCTATCCTAAGTGTTACACCTTGTTTTGCCTTTTGATTTTTTAAATCCATATTTTGACTTAGCTTCTGCATGTCTTATGTAACTATGTCTGCCTTTTTGATATCTAAAATGAATATGCACATGTATAACAGACAGAAAATCACTGAGGTCAGTGAACATTTCACCATCAATTTTAAACATTTTATTGAGAGACAGTGGCCATCCATAGCTCTTTCTTTACCTATTGCCCAATCCAGTAGATATACAACATACATTTTTCCTCTTGCAACACACCATATCCTGAAAATATCAATGGCTCATGCTTCAGCAAGATACTAAAGAATTTGAAATGAATGACATGAGAAAATAAATATTAACACAAAAGAAGATGAAGGTACATTACAGCAGCAGACACATTTCTTTTGTCATTCACTTTCATTGGTTATAGGCTGGATTTGTTTCCATTAGATAGATATTATATTCAATACATACAAAATTAAATACTCAAAAGGTAGGAAATAACAGAGCAATTTACCTACTGAAAAACTTTCAATATATTTGGAAATATTAAAAAACAAAACAACAACAAAGCAACACAAAACAAAACAAAACCAAAAACCAAAGCAACAACAAAAAAACCTCACCAGATTAAAAATGGATGATGATTTTTGGTTTTAAGAAGGAAAAAAAGTAGTCAGGCTTCCATGCCATGTATCTGAAACATATTCAGGTAGTTTCAATAGAGTTTAGGTAATTTTATGGCATCTGTATCTATCTGCACATTTTGAGCAGTAAGTATTTTTTAACTTTTTTTTTCCATCTCCATTGAAAGAGAAAGTACTAAATAGGTAATTCCCATTCTGCCATTAAAATGCTCTAGATACAGAAATAGCATAGAAAACTTACAAAACCTTTATTAGTTTCAATTTTCTTCATTAGTTTTATTATTTGTAGTTAAATAATTTCTTCCTTCCAAAGAATCTTAAAAGTCCACCTGATAAATTTCTATCAAGCACCATCCATTTCATTTAGAAAGACGTCTTTGCCTCTTCAGATCAATTTCAGACTCTAAATCATAAGAGATATTATTGTACCACAAATATGCATAAAATTCTTGTCTTAGAAATAATTTGCAGAACAATGCTATACTTCTTCAGTGTCAAAAAAAAAAAAAAAAAGTAAAAAAAGGAACTTTTAGGCCTGTATGGCGTTGAGTGAACCTGAACACAGAGAACAGCCAAGTACCAAGGACTGAACAGGTCAGAAAATGGGCTGAAAGACTATGAAAAGTACCTAAGTAAAAAGATTCCTGAAAAATGTCATTCACACATATTTTTAAAGAACCCCATGCTGTGCATCCAGATCAGAAGGTTGATGCATTATGTTTGAAATATAAAAGGAAAAAATATTTAGGCAATTGTTAGAGGAAGCATTGGTAAGTATGTGGAAAACACCAAGGTTTCTAAAGACTAAGAAAAATGGAACTGGTACCAATGGCTTATCAGAACTTTACTGGCATATTTTGACGTTCTTGATGTGATTAGACTGCAGTATCTCAAATCCTTGGTTTCATAAGGGCAGAGAAAAGGTACTTCCATACGTCATATGCTCGGTATACTCAGGCACCCAGATATCTTACCACGGAAATGAAAAGGTTCTAAGAATAAAACAAAAAGTAAAACACACTGGTGACAGACCATTCTGTGGACTCCATATCTGAACATCCTTTCAAAGCAAACAGTTCTCTTAATAATATAAATTATTTACAGGAATAAGTTTGTTTTTTTCTAAAGTAACCCTATAAGAAAGTGAACTAAAATTTTCAGATGTAGCCAAATTATTTAGAAACCTACTGTGTTTACTACAAATAAACTTAAGGTCCTACAAAGAGCACAATATATCCATACATTGAAAATATATCCATACATTGAATTGTAGTGATTTTAGAAATAGTCTTGTTTTGAAAGACTAAAAGGAGAGGATAGTAATAAAATAAAGGAGCAACATAAAATATCAATATAATGGCATAACTGACATTTTACATGTTTACTATCACATGCCTTGCTTTTCTGTACAGGTATACCTCCTCATTTCAGAGCTCCTATTTTTTCCCCTCTTTATCCTCAGCAAACAAGAACAGCTTTTTCTTCAGAAGCAACAGACTTCTACTCTGTATATATGGTGAAAGAATTACATAAGACAACTAATTCCTTAAAGCTAATTTATGGAAGTATTTGTAGCCCATGCAATTTGGAGGGTTCCTCACACATTTGCAGTTAAGCAATTGCCTAAGAACCTTGCTGGAGTGACAGAACAAGTGCAAGACCCAAATCACAAACTTCTGTCACCCTGCCAGTACAATACTGGTTATCTCTAACATCCAACACACAAAACATTCTTTGAAACAGCATTACCTAACTACTACCAGGTAAAATAATTAATTAAATGCCTTTGAAGGTATGGAAGCAGAAGTAGCTTTCCAGCTAAACAGTATAGTGAACAAAGACAAAACAAACAACCCCAAATTTCTTTTAACAAAAGTTTAGTACCTTTCATATGAATCAACTTATTTTTAAACTTAGAAGTAAAGAGGCATACTTGGGGTAGGAAGGGAAAGGGAAACCTTCTCTATGTAATTTTAGGATACCACCTACAAAAAATCCAATGTAATACTGCTTGCCCACATGAAAATTGCCACTATAGCAGGAAAAAAAATTTACATTGAAAAGGACAGTTGCTGTTCTAAAAATAATTTTCATGTATGTGTTCTTTACATTTATTGTAACTGTGTATTCCTACTGTTAGGACTGCTCCAATATCCACTTGGCAGGCAGGAAATCATACTGAATACTGAGGAACTGCAAGCCAACACCTCATATGAGCAAATGCTTACATAAACTTGTGAGAGCTACTAACATTTCTAAACTTGAGTTTTATCATCTAATGTACCCGAATAAAGAAAAACTTAGTCGTTAAATTTACACAGAAAGTCACAAGGAAAAAAAACTAGAAATAAAAGATTAACACTGTTAATTGTTTCTCAAAGTTTTCAAGAATCTTTGACATATCTGGAGTTCAGAAAGACAGACTCAGGAAGAAAGGAGAAAATGGACAAATGTATAATTTGTTACTTTCAATTGTTTGAAGGGCTTAATGCAGATTTAATTCTAAAAGCTTGTGGTGATTACACACAGCCTATGACCAAGTGCCTAAGTTTTGTGTATTCACACACAGATGACATGGAATTCCTGAGATGACTTTCCATTTAAAAGACAAGATCCTGTTATGATTTCTTATGGTGGACAACAAAGGCTACTCAACACTTTGGACAGCCTTGGTAATTTCATACTTTTTAGTTGTTCGACAAAGGGACAACAAAATTCCATCCTCTGGAGAAGATCCTGATGCCAACACTTAGTGAATGGTGTCAAAAAACTGGGGCAATGCTACCACTTCAGAGAAATGCTGAGGTATAAATTCAGCAAAGTGTCTGAGGTGTCTGAGATACTGAAATTTCTAAATTATCCACCAGACTCATTCAGTCAAATTCATTTCATAAGTTTTTATAAGTATGTTATGGCCAAATTGGATTGTTACATGATAGAGCTCAGAAGCAGTTCTAATTCCAAAGGTCACCATTTCAGTATGGAATTACTGCATGGACCAGAAAGGTGTCTATCATATAGGGGTTTGCCTATAAGTTTTGGATTGGCCAAGGTTATTTTTTCCCACTCTTTTCTTGACCAATTTCTTATTTTGCTGTAGCTGATAAAAGCTTAACCATTTACCTCAGTACATAAAAGACTTGGATTTCTTTTTATAAAAAGCCTGATATGCATAGCAAAAGATATCCCACACCTTTTCCTCTACTCTCACTCTTGAATGGTACAAATTCAGGAGAACCCAGTACTCCTTAAAATAAGAGAGCATGTTAGGTCTATATCTCTGATCTGAGTATCAGAGCATGGTAATCTAATATATGCACTTATTTCAAAACTGATAATAATAAACACTAACTCCAGAGCAAGATAAGCAATGCTGATATCCCTTATGAGCAGGTGCTAGCAGATAAACTTTGACAGGTTCAATGGGGCTAAGAAATGTCCCAGAGAATATGGCAGATGTAACTACATAAGCTCTTTTTCTTGCAGTATTTTCTCTCACCTCATGATACCTTTGATTTCATACTTTTATAGGTAGACAACATGAATTTGAAAATCTGCAAAGGCTGAAAACTCTCAATGATCATTACTTGTGACCTTTAATAGTGGAAAATAATGCAAACTGAATACTTAAATACTTATCCATAGCAACATAGGGACCTAAAGTAACGATTTTCCCTCATGCTGTCTGAAATCTGTATTGGCCAATTTCCCAGCTTTCCAAATTTGTTACTTCATAGCTTACTATCATTTACTGACATAGCATGTATCTTTCCTCTTTGTTAATTCATTCTCTTGACTCAGAGATGTGAATAAATAGAGCTGCACAAAAAAAAAGTGTGTAAGTTCACGTAAAGTGCAACATAGAGGTTCATGTTTCTCTACACTATCAAGTAAAAAACATCAGAAACAAAGTTTCAGGCTTTGTTTCTGATGAAAATGTCTTTCTGAGACTTCCAATTTACAATATTGGAGGTAGAAACACTGTTACGCTAATCTAAGGCATATAATTTCATATTAATTCCACCTATACTCATGCCTTTTCACCTTTTTACTTCTGGAAAAATAAATTCCTTTTCCATTGATTTATTTTAGGAATACACGTATTTGCACCTTTTTTGCTTAAATAGAAAGTTACATGCTACTAATTGAAAAAAATTTTCATTGGAAAGCTACCTATTACAACAGCGTCCATCCATTGTTCAACCTTTTATTCTTCATTCTCTACAAGGTACAAAAAGATCTGGATGGAAAAATTAACAAAAAGATAATTGGTTTTGACACTGATATGGTTACAGCTTTATTTCTTCCATAAGGGAAAAACCCATGATCTATTTTTAGAGAAGTCAAACTTGGGATAAATGCAATGGACTTGGGAATTTCTCCACATCTTTTCTCTGAAAGCTTCTTTTTCCTTGATCTTTCCTGTTTGATCCCTGGCTTTGTCAAGCTGCACTGTTCCAAAACAATGGCAGTTTTGACAGAATGTGACTGATAGGAGGGATGACATCCAGCTCAAATTGCACAGCATTAAAGTCAGGAACTGGCACCACAAGTGGGCCTTCAGAGTAGAAGGCAATGGGACAGGAAGGGTCCTCACAGCTGGCCCCACCAGAAGGGTGCTGCTCTCTGTGTACAGTGTAGTCTTTCAATTACACACTGCATAATCTCCAAAAACAGATAATTTTGGTAATCCATGAGGATAACAGACATAACTGGTCTAATCTCTATCCAAAAAGAAGCATCAGAAGGGTGAACATTTTCCAGTCAGCAGAGAAACACACTTTCATTACTTAAAGAATAAAATTTTGTGAAAATTGAATACAACTAGATTGTTTTAGGGATAGGAATCAGGTACCTTCAGTACACAGTAATTATTAGTACCTCTGTCTGCACAGTGAAATTCTCTCTCTGTCTTTACCATGGCAAATTTAACTTTGCTGTTCTTCATCCAGTTGTGAATTCTGATTGCTAGCAGAATTGACAAATGAATGAGAAAGTCTCTTATGAGATATGCTGACCAGTATATTCCATGGAGGCATTCAGACAGCTCTTGTTACATGAGGTGCCTCTGTACACCACAACATGGGTTCCTGCTAAGAACACTGGTACAGGAGTCGAGTACATGATGAAGAGCAATGACATAAAGTACTGAACTATGAATTTCTATGGATTAGCTTGATAGATGAGGCAGATTAGCCTCTGACCAATTCAAAGGTATTCTGATTTGAGAAATACTTTCCTCTTTGTCTTGTTCCACATAAACAGTAATTTCTATCATAAAACTTAGAAATTGCAAGAGTAGTTCTACTTGTAAGTCGTTTCAGTGGTATTAAGTGGCATCTATGCAAAAATGAGATATATGTTTCCTTATCAGTGGATATCAGTCCAAGAAGTCTTCTGAAGACACCAGTAGAGAAGAAACACAAAACAAGAAAAGCAGAACCAGTTGACAGCCTTCTAGAACAACAGCAGTGGATGTATAAGTTGGGAACACTACCAATGCAACAAACATTTCTGGCCTATGTCAAGAGTTTACACAGCCACAGATCAAACTGTATTTAAAAAAAAATGTGTTTGGTCGTTGACTCCTTCCAAAGTCCCACTTTAGCAATTTCATCAGTTCAGTTCCTCTGGCTAAATCAGAGTAATAACTTAGTACTTCTTTGCCTACTGTGATACGACATCATTCATCACAGTACCAGCCTAGGATGGGATTACCTGCTGGGAATGACATGTCAGAGTAATCTCCAATGTTCTAATACCACACCCTACAGGACAGCAGGAACTTTAAGATGTGAAACCTCTGGGAATAATCTCAAGACCACTGGGACTCCCTGCAGGGTACAGGGAACCTCTTTCTTTCCTTTTTTTCTGAGCAGAGACAGGCAATTTCATGAAGAGATGTCTTTATGAAATTCCCTGACACCAACATTTCCTTTAATATTTCCTTCTTTTCACAAAATCACTTTTTACAGAATCACAAAATCACAGTTACTCAGGCTTAAAGAGATCTCCCTTCTCCATTCAGGGTCAATACTGAATCCAGGTTGCTCAGGGACTTTTGTCAGCTGAGTCTTGAAAACCTTCAAGGATAAACACCTGCAGCATCTAAGGCAAACAGTACCAGTGCTGCTTTTCCCCACTCATTCTTCTAACATTTTGTATGCACAAAGCTGAGACATGCTTGATCACCCTGTGATCAAGACTTTGTTTGCCCACTTCAGTGAAGACCTCATGCTTGGGGTTTTTAATATCTAGATTCAAACAATTAATTTTCCATTAAAATCAGGATTTCATAGTAATGCACAGGCAATATAGTTGTGATACAAAACTGCCACAATATATTACCTTTGTTTGTTGGGAGAGGTTTTTTCCAACTCAAATGTTTCTATGGTTCTATGATATTTTGAGTAATATAAGTAAATGGAACTTCTTGAACCAGCTAAACAACAAAATCAAGAGTAAGAATCAAGAGTAAGGGAATGAAGCAACTTAATTTATAGCACTCTTATTAAACTTTTTTTACCTCTGACTTTACAGAAAGAAAACACAGTAGTACTGAAAAATACTGGACTTCAATTACCTGATTATTATTATTATTATTACTATTAGAATTCAAAAGGTCTCCTGTCTGAGTGCAATGTTACTTTACTACCTGCACTACAAAAACTGATTAAATCTACCATAATATATACTTACCAATAGAATAGTTTTTTCAGAAATTACAAAAGGGTCAACTCATTCATCTGATTCAGCTTCTTTTAAGTCAATGAAAAAGTATCATGAAAGATGACTCAGAAACTATAGCAGATACTAATATAAGAGAAAAATCTTACCCCAGACTGCAAACTGGATGGTGACCATCAAAGCAGAGCTGGAATTTCCCCAAAAATACTGTTTTCCAGACTAGTTTTGTTTTCAAACTGAGGTAGGTTTAAGTTTTCAGTGGTCGCTAGTAAATCTATAAAAACTAACGTGTTTGAAAATATAAAGTGGCTTTCGTGGAGTAGTCATAAACATTCTAGAAAGCCTGTTACATTCCTCTTTTGGCCATTACATCTCCTTTCTAAAACAGGTTTCAGAATAACTCACTGGGGCATAGGGCTATTGTGTTAGGAGGATTACAGCAAGCAGCCATCCCACTTTAAAGGCTTTTATAAGCATCCAGATTTTCTTCACCTCAGGTAGCTTCTGAATGCATTTTGAAATGTTGTTAAGTGCTTCTCTGACCACTCACAAGTCAAGCAAAATAGCCCTTGCTCATTTTCACAGGAAAATAAATTATGAAGCCAGCCTTGGTAAAAAGAAAAATAAATTAGATGATCAAATTGAAAATTAAGACCCTTATGTTTGAGGAAACAACATAGTAATTTGCAATTGCAGGTAGCAAATTCTCCTACCCAAATTACACATTTTCTCATCCAAATGGTGTGTTCATGTGCAAATTTCATGGTTAAACAGTAAGCCTTTTACTGGTTGCATGGTAGTCCCCTACTCAGGGTTGAACTTAGTCAGCTGTGCAACATGCCTTCAGTCAAAGCAGTGCCACTGACTGCTAACCAGGGAATGTGCTCAGCCCTGAGCAAAGCCCACCCCAGGCAGAATTTACTTGCACCTGCAGCTGGCTATACCCACACAGGGTAAAACCCCACCATCTCTACCTGGGCTGTGGATACTGCAACTTATGTGGAAGCTACACCAGAATAGGGATGGCAAGAGCTCTCCTAAGATGAGACAGACAGTGGCTTGGTTTAGTTTTAATTGATTTCAACCAATGAGGTACTGTGCTAACAAAAATGAAAAATAAAGATTTTTAAAAATCTACCCTTTGTTTTTTACCTCCAAGCCCAACCAAAAAAAAAAAAAATTTCTTGTTTTCTTTTTAAAGTATGTATTCAGTTTCAGGATAGCCAGTTTTAATATGGGAATACAGGTATATAGACATGCTTCCTACTTTTGCTCAAAAATCTAGAAATAAACAGCAAGTCCATGCAATTTAAATGTGTTCCTTTAAATGAAGCAAAACTGCAGGCTTCTTTTTTTAGGTGGATTTGCTCTTTAATAACTGGCAGGTAGAAGCTGACTTAAAACTAGACACAGCAACTCATTTTTAATTACCATAACCTCAGAAAATCTACTTTCCTTTGCGTCCACCCGCAGCAGCACACTGAAAGTTCCTACCCCAACCTGACAGACAGGCCATCACAGAGCCCAGACGTCAAGCTGTGACAAACAGTCATCCAACAGCAGCATCTGGCCCCTTAGTGGGCTCCACAGGCAGGGAAGCTGACAACTCTGGAGTTGCCCGTGGCTCTATCACATAGTTGGGCTGCTAGCTGAGTTGACTTATTCTACTCAGTGCCATTTTTCTTTGACTTACCTTTGATCCTGAGATATTTGCATATCATTATGTGCCTGAGAAAAAGTTCCTCTCTAAATCTCTCATGAGCCCTTGAGTGTTTGTGCTTTCTTAAAGCACGAGGTGATGCTGCCTGAAGAGAGAGTCATGATGCGCATTACTTGAGATGCTGGCACGAGATAACCTCTCCCAGCACTTAGGTAACACACCTGGCATTGGTACCAGCTGAGACGTGATACTCGGGGAAATCACGCAAGATCTGAAAGCAGCCCTATAAATGACACAAGGCAGAACTGCAGGTACCTTTCAGTCTGCATGTGAATGAGTCAGACTCCCAAGAAGGCTGACTTTACTCTTCCTTTCCATCCTGATTACCAGTCACTAGCAGAGGTCTACAGCACAGCCAAATCCCAGAGACAGAGAACTGGCATTCCAGGAGGCTGGAAGGAGAGGATGAGAGCAAAGAAGAGAAAGGCTGCAGCACAGTAGGAAAAGGGACTGGGGCAAAAGTAGAAGAGAACAAACGCTGGTGAAATAAGATCAAGGGGCATTATGGACAAGCCCAGCTCTTAGGAATTCATCTAGCCTCCAAAAACCACGCATCCCTATGTAGGAGGCAGCATCTATTACCTTTAATTTCATTTGAAAGAAAAATGTGTACTGTTGTTTCTAGGCTCCTTACTTCTTTCCTGAAAGTTACTTGTCCCTAAGGATCTTCTACTACAATGCATTTCATCACAATGAAGCAGCGACTCTCTTCCTTAAATATGTCTGCTCCTAAGTTTCAGACGCTAGCAGCTCTAAAGTACTTTTTACTGTGAAGTTTCCTTTAATTTTTTAATGCCAAAAGATGTAACATAACTCAGAAAATCAAATTCAATTCTTCTTTAATATGGAATTAATTACCCCTAAAAAAATCAAGTTTTTTTTTTATTTTTAAACTGTTTAGGCAAATAAAATATTATAGGATACATTAGCAATTCTAGAACATGTTCAAAATGAGATCTTTACCAGATTCTCCTACTTAGCAGCACTGAAGATGGCCCCAGGACAGACCCAACAAAACTGTAATCAGTTTAACTAATCTGATGGCTATTCAGAGATCACAAAGTGCCTCCCTTCTAATAACTCTAAAGCAAATGTTGGGCTCACTGAACTTTGGTCACATGGAGATAATGATAAACTACACCTGCACCAGAATATAAATCCTGTTGTGTATGTAAATACACAGATTTCCATTGCAAGACAGAATACAAACTGGTAATTGCAGGTTTCACCTTGTACAAGCTGCCAAAACCTTGATTCAACACCTACTGCAGCATTTTCAGACACTACTCCAGCTCTTCTGCCACGAGTCCGAGCCAAAGGAAGGCAGGAGGCTGCTGCTCCTGGGGCCCTTATGAGCTCTGCCTTTTCTCACAGCCTGATGGGGACACTGAAAGGCAGTACAAAGAACATGCTTCTACATATGGTGTGGGACATGAAATAACAGTGATTGACCTGCTTCCTTAGTTGGACTAAGTATTAATTGTTCAGAAAAATGTGGGACAGATCTTCACAGAGACTGTTTATTTTAGTAAGATTTGGGAGTCATTTTATGGAATGACCCACCTGCTTAGATTTCTCCAATATACTTACATCAACAACTGCTTAGTGCCTGCCAAAATCAGTTCAGGATTGCACTAACTGCATGTTCTGAGGTACAACTGAAAATTTTCATGTGCTAAAGCTGAAACTTGTGGGACTGAAAATTTAGTTTAAAGTGTTGGGGATTTTCTAAAACATATGAAGTTCACCAATCTGTAAACTTACTGGTTTTTTCTCAGTTGTCCCACACCCAAAAGGACTGCTACCCCTACATGGCATTGAAAAAATAGTTTAAAAAAACGCAAACAAAACCAACCATTCATGGCGTTAATATTCTCCATCGTTTATTATAGAAGATTTTACTGTAAAATATGTGCCTTTAGTAGAAGAGAGTAAAAATCTCTTCTTGCATCTTTTATACAATAGCTGAAACTTTACAACTCTTCATACATGCTAAATATCAAGGGCAATTTTCAGGTGGATTTTATAATCCACCTATGTTTAGCCCAGAAAATGGATTTTTATGCCTTAATATGGCATCTCTTAGCAATAAAATGCTTCCAGATAAGATATGAACTTGCAATTGCATTTCTCTTTAGTTAATTTACATAGTACTTTGCCTCAGCTTCATGAACCTTTTTGTTTTTCTGACTTTTGGACAGTTGTAAAGAATTGCATGTAATCTGATCAGATTTAGGTGATAATAATCTGATTCAGCATAAAGTCTAATCTGGACAAAGGTAGTTATTCAAATTATTGTAATCAAGCTTGGGCCAGTAGAATAAGTGATACCAACCCATGATTTCATGTCATGTATGTGTTTGCTTCATTTTTTGGTATTAAGTACTCAAAACTAGACTTTCTATGTGGTTGAAATTAAGGTCTAATCATTGGGTCTAGTACACTGGTAGTATCCCAATCCAGCTTTGCAAGCAAGTAAATACAGATTACATGCTGAACTATGAAACTGTTGAGCCTCTTTCAAAAATCCAACTTATATTGTTAAAAATAACAAAAAACAAAAAACAAAAAAAAAAAAACAAAAAAAAACAAAAAAAAAAAAAAACAAAAAAAAACCAAAAAACCCAAACCCAAAACAAATACACAAACTCTCTGAGCCACAGCTTCCCCTGAGAGTCTAAGCAGAATCCGCAAAGAACTTCTGTCATCATATATCAGCATTTTCACTAACCATTCATTTCCCTGGATGCTAAATCAGTCTCATTAATGTAATAGCTATTTTGAAAAATCTTGAGACTAACAGTAACAAAATCTAATACAAGGATGTTACCCAAAGATGTGGCATTTCCCATTTTCCAAATCAGAACAAAGTTTAAAGAGATGGTTATAATCACCTTCAAGCAATCCTCAAATTGTCTTTTCCCTTCTTGGAAAATCAAGGAGAGCAAGATTCCAAATTAGAATGCCTTAAGATTTGATTTGGCATACATTGCTAAATTTTCAGAAGAGCAGATCAATAAACATGTGAAGCTCCTATTCATGAAGTCTGAAAATCTGTCCTTATCTTTGTGTAATTGTTTCTTTTCTGTCATGAAAGAAAACCAGGCATCACCTCAGTGATGAGACTATTACACTTCAAAGTTAGTGAGCAGCAAGTTACAGCTATAAAATTTTACATAGGTGGAATAAACATAGGTGGAAAAAAAACGCTGCAACATACACATAGGTGGAAAAAAAAAACTGCAACAGATTCCATAGCTGTATCGTGTAATAGAACTTCTCATCACAAAGTGTCAGAATTTGAAAGCACAGTATTGAAATCACTGCTAAAAAGCCAATCAGAAAATACTTGAGAAGTTCTACAAGCATGTGATTTTTTTCCCAGCGGAAAAAACCTCAATTAAATCTATCAAATCTACTATGTCATCAAATCAAAACCTTTTGACCTCTCTCTTCACCCTACAACAACCTTTCTCCAAAGTTAGCTACAAAATGTTTTATTCCTTTTTTTCTGTACCTGCTTTTTCCCTTCCTCCCAAGCTCTCTTGCTCTTCCCTCTCAGCAAATTCACGCGTCACCTCTTGACCATCTCTGTCACTACAGTTTTGCTTCCCAGAGCAAGTTCCCCTTACCAACAACTTGCTCCTTCGTTTTGGGGTTTTTTTCTTTTTGTTTTTCCTCTTACCTGTTTGATCTAGTCCCACTAGCTAGAGGAAATGAGATCTGTCAGTCAACATCCTTTCACACATCCTTATCCAAAAGCCTTACCAAGACATAATTTCCAAGGAATTATATCTGTGAATAACAAAACTTCCATCCAAAATTTATGGTCCACTGCTTCCAGTGACTTGTACATTCTCCATAATGGGGGCTTTCCTGTGCCCAACTTAAAAATAAATAAATAAATAAATAAATAAATAGATAAATAAACAAATAAATCCTTCTAGTGTAAAGCTGAGCTGGAAAAGTTCTGCTGTGCGCAGACAGGAAGATTAATCAAGTTCTTTAGAGACAGAATAATTACTCTATTTGTACTGCATTTGAATTTGTGATGCAAATAGACACCTTACATCATCAGAGTCTGGGAAAGCACCTGAATCACTTAGGGAAGCTCTGGCTACCCCACACTTAATATTAGGAAATAAACAAACAAAACTCCACAGATACATATCTCACTTTTAAGGCACTTATAGTCTAAAGCTCATGACAGTGGCAGCTACCCTATCCTGATTTGTGCTAGCTCTACCCAAATCCTTTCAGAAGAGTGACCTACCTCTATGTAAAATGAACAAAAAAAGTGCAAATAATTCCATACTGGCCAATTCACACACCTTGGACTTCCTTGGGCTCAGAACTTTGACACAGCAAGATACTGAAATGCTGAATGCCAAATGCAAACGTCCCTCCTTCACACAGCAACTCTTGCCTGTGTTTTACATTGCTAAAGGTAGTTGCTCATTTTAATGAGTGTTTCTTCTTTGCTTCCTTGGAGTGATTCTCAGCATATGTAGAACAAACCCCTGACCTGCACAAACAGTTCCTGCAACAAGCTGAAACACCTGTTTGCATATTCTGATTAAAGCAAAAACTATCTCAGCATTATCTGCAAGGAGATGGAGAGTTTAAGAAAGATTATAGAATCTAGAAACATTAATGATGAAATTTTTTCTCTGGCAAGAGTTTCTAGCTTTAAAATCTTGCCATATTTTGTCTCTGGATTTGGAGATCTATGTGCGTACTCTCCTAAATGCTGGTACTGTTGAAGGTAAGGAGCAATCAATAACAAATATATCCTAGAGTGACCACAAGTAGCAATGGAAACACAAAGAACATTGGTTACAGTAGTTTGAGAGAAACAGTACTGCAATAATCTCAACAGTCTGAAATCTGAAAGCACTCTGTTTATAGTGAAGGAATTACTGTATGAATCTAAACAATTTGAAATCTTTCCGGTGTGCAGAACAATGAGATTTAACTCAAGAAAGTTTTTCAGTTCACCAACTCCTCATACCCTGAAAAAGCACTACCTCAATAGATAATGCAAGAGAAGTAGTAGAACAAAGCTAAAACAAATATTATATCATAAATAAACTACTATACTGTAATATTGAAAATTTTGCTTGTTCCATGAGCAACATATTTTCAACAAAGTTGTCACATAATCTATGCTTCTGGAAAAAAAAACCATCAGCATAAACCAGATCCATACTTCCAAGTCTCTGTAACTCCATTAACACCTTGATTTTCACCTGCCATCAGGTATTAAATGTTCTATCTCCATCCATTTTAGGTAAAAAATATCCTCTGTCATATAATTTTGAATGCCAAGAGAGCCTGCAGCAGTGAGGAGTCAATACTCTGTCTACATGCCTGCTTCCATTAATTCTTTTGTTCAGGTATCACTATTCAGATTTTCCATACAGATCTTACAAATAAATATATACAACCTCAGAAGATTTTAAGAATGTCCTTCTATCAACATGAAGAGACAGAGCTCAAAGAAAATAAAGTAGCTATGCAAGTAACAAAGTGCACTGCTTCACACTGATTCTGTGTCATTTAACCTCAGAGTGTGTATGCTTCTCTGAGAATGAAATACATGGCCTCATTTCAACAACACAGGTCTCAGACACATACTAAAAGAGATATGAATAATATCAAAACACCACCCTTTCAAACTGCCATAGACACACTTCTGGACAGCTTATATAAATGGTGAAAACAATGGAAAATCCTATTCTACCTGACATTCCCTGTAATCAAGATTTTTAGCCTAGTGGGCAGCGTCTTAATTTTAGGCAGACTGAAATTAGTCACTACAGCGTAGTTTGCAAGCACATCCACACATAGTAGTCAGTTGAAAATAGAGAGAACAACATGCTAGAATTCAAGTACCAGTGCTCAAATTTAATCATGATTTGCATCTTGTTTCCCAGACAAGCCACTAGAGGGTGAGACAATAGCAAAGTTGGGAAGATTTGAACAGGTCTGTCTCACGGCAGGCAGGGCAGCCTGAGGAAATGAGCTCTCAATAGCTGGTGGCAGCTTACCTGTGCCTCATTTTGCAAGCTGAGACACAGACATCACAGATCACCCCATAAGCCGGAACATACAGAGTCAACAACAAAAACAGTCACACAGAGTGATTTTTTAAAATGTATCAGAGTCGAAGATTCACTGTAAGTGAGGGCATTATTTCAGTGGATTGGTAATAGATCTCCTTCGAGTCACTAAGCAGCTGAGTAGGTCACTAATGACTAAAAGTTGTTTGTATTTGATCTAACAGCATACTCAAGGGCTTACTATAAAGCAAACAATTTGATGCTTTCTCTCTCTGCCAATGCTGCTAAAAACCTACATCATAAAGAAACCTCAGCAACATTTCTGTTAGCTCTAAATTCACCATACACTACTACAGTAGCCTAATTTCTTAAGAAAATTCCTGCTTTTTTAATGTCTGTAATATTAAATTCTGATCTGGCTAAGTAGGCACCGTTTCACTGAAGTCCAAACTAGGTCTTGCACATTCAAAATCTGTGACAGAAATACTTGATATAGCCCCAAGTATTCTGCATGAAATCAGACTGCACCACTCCCAGCTATGGTTGTACCTAAAGAACCTGCCATTTCCTTTATCAAGTCTAGAAACTCGTACATATTACCTGATATTTTATATGTAATTCTACATTGCCAATTGCATCCAGATGTTGTAGTTCAAAAAGGGAACCATAGGAAAATTTTGCAGAAGTCAGAATAATCTCTGCAAAGTTACACCGTGCTACAGACGGTGTAGACAGACTGTGCCACAGACTGTTTAACATTCTTTAAATATCCATCCCTTTCAGAATGATGGTGAATGAGCTGAAGCATTTCTCTTTTAGATTGACCACTTCTCTCTGGGTTTTCTTCCTTTCCATATTAACCATTGCAAGAGGAAAATTTATGTTAAACCAGCTTCCATTTTTATTTACAGTGACACACATATTGGTATTTAGGAAACTGGGAAAGCAGAAGACTTTGCAGGCTCAGGTGGTATTGGACGCACAAAAGAAAAATTCACCAGCTTCCCCTTTCACCTTCTCACATCACCATTGTTTTCTTGCACTTGTCCAACTAACAACAAAATTATATTCTTTTATGGCTCTCCAAACACGGGAACTTTCACAGAAGTGATGAAACTACCTTTTGGAAACCACCTTTTCAAGAAAGTTAGCAAATGTATTTATTCTCTTAGTATTTCCATTTTTTCCTGCTTGTTGGAGGTTCTGAGCAATTTCTTCTGAAACTGATGAGTTTCTTATGGATCTTAACATAATTTTTTTAAAATATACTATCGTTCCTTTATGCTTTTACACTATATAAAACATCAGCAATTTACTTATTTAATCAATTATTTTATTTTTCTGTATCCCTTTTTTCACATGGGGTCTCTAACTTAACAAAACCCCATATGCAAAAGAGAGAGAAGAAAACCATTTCAAAGATGCTACAGAGAGAGGAGGTGGGAACAATTACCCGTGATCTGTATGATTAGGAGACCAACTTGCACAGAGAAAAAAGCAGGCTATAAACCTGCATGATGAAACAAATTTCAACTGGTGGAACAAATTTCACTGTCACCAAAGCAACAGTTTGGCATGCAGTAACAAATCCACACTGGAGGTGAAGAATTCCTATCTGCACTTCCAGTGCTATTACCTGAGATGCCCTTTTTCTTACTCACATTTTACTAAAGAATGATGCATTTGAATGTCTGAATGCACTGAGCAGCATGACGAAAGCTATGTGGTGGCTCTTATTACCACGGAGGAGCACAGGAAAAGCAGCAGCAATGATTGATTAGAATCTTTATGAAACCACATGCATGTGTGTGCACACTCATTTTTCAATGCCTTTCTGTCCTCATGCACAAGAAATGTTCTCCATGCATATAGGTAAGGCAGAAGGCAAAAGAAGAAGATACATTTTACATCCTTAAGTGATGCTATAAGCAGGCTAGGAAAATCCTATCTGGCATGCCCTCAAACTTAGAAGTTTTTTTATTGTAGCCAGTAACAGCCAAGAAGCTCAAGAAAAGGAACATAAGCATTTATGTACTAGTGACATATATAGGGGAAACTGACTTATTTTCTAGGTAAGGAAGTTCAAAAATTGGTGGCTTTGATGTTTTCTGATGCCTAATGATTATAGCCTTGCTCTTTTTGTACGCAAGAGCCTATATTACAGTCACAAACAGAAACCTTTATTTCTATCTATACTTCATAGAAAATGTGATGCCGTATCAGCAGCAGGGTATAAGAGCCCCTGAGATCTGTAAACCCCTTTTTCTAAAAGCAATTCATGTAATATTCTTGAGTAGGGATGTCCTCTAGCCCTCCAAGGATGAGAACTTCCCTTGCAGTTAGAAGTTGCACTTTTATTTCTGCTGCTCTTTGTAATTTCTTCCCCTGTTTATCTCCCCAAGTCAACTCCTGTAAATGGTATCTTTAAAAACAGTTTCTATCTTCAGTTTTAATTGATGCTTGTTGTGAAATAGCATGAGCTGCTCTGCATGGAGGACACAGGGTGGGTGCTCGCAGCACTGTCTGGTAGCACACCAGCACAGTATCTGTATGTGACTCCACCTTCACAATGAAACTGCTGGGTTCCCTCCTTCACTAGTGAGCTTTGCCAGAGATACAACCCCACACATCTTCTACAAATGCCTTTGTAGAGCTTGGGAAGGAATTAACACAGCTCTAAAAATTGGGAAGGAATTAACCAGCTCTGAAATTTCTTCCTGTTTGGCAGTCAGCACAGGAGTTACACAGTGAGGAGCCCTGCCATAATAGCACTGCCCAGCATCACCAGCTGATCCTGCTGTCGGCAAGAGAGTGCTGCAGGGGAACAGGGACTGCAATTAAAACAGAAGCACTGGGAGTGCAAGTACACATACAAACACCTACCTGCCAGAAATCTGAAGACTTTCAAATACATTGCACACAGAATTAGATAATAGGGCAAAGGAAATGACAAAAAAAGAGAAGCATTAAACGTGAACTCCAGAGAAATTCAGGACATGCTAATACTGAGCTTTGGTAGATGTAGATATATATTCCTATGCTCTTCTATATTTACTAATTAACCTGGTTGCAAGTAAATATATTCAGGATCAATTAATTAAAAATAATTTACAGATTAAATCTAATCCTAAAACAATATGATTGCAAGATCTTACAAACACTCATTTTTAATAAATGAAAAAGACAGGAGCTTGACCCTGGAGTTTGCCAATATTTGTTGCAGGGATTTAATCTCCAGTCCTGGACTCTGCTCAAAGAAGACAAACAAAAACAACAGGAAGCCTAATTTCACTTTAGTTGACTGAAATTAAAAAGAGCAGCCAGTCTGTTTGGGCTTACATCAGAAAATACCTCTGTGCATAACTGGCTGTTTTGTTCTTCCACAAAGACTACCTCTGCCTTTGTCCAAAGGTAAACCACTTCTCAAGTTTTCCTACATATTTTCTTTACTAGAATCTATCATAAAGAAATAGTAGCAGAAGTCATTCAAACTGCAGTATAATCCCTACTCTACAAATAAACATTTTTCTTTATCTAGGGCCACTCTGTTTGCATTTTAATTAGCTTGTGAAATGTCTTCTTACACACAGTTACCTTCTTCATCTTCTTTCAATCCTATGCCTCTAAAAAGGCAGAGCAGAGCACGTCTTCCTTGCATAACTGAATTACGTGGGGATCACTTAAAAACCAGGAAGCACAGAGAGGCAGGAGAGTGCCACCACATGTGAGTGTTAATTGGTATGTCATAAGTGTGCAAAAGCAGACTTTCTGCAAACACCTGTCTGCAGCATCCAGCAGCTGTTTAATTTCCTACTCAGTAAATCTACAACAAGAGATTAAACCCTATCCCAAGCTGATGGAATACGCATTTGGATTAAATCTGATCTAGACTTTTCCTATTTTCAGAGACACTTAACACAATTTAATTCCCAGGATATATTTTATTTCTCTGCCATTTTTCATGTAGACTTTGGAACCTTTATTCATGTCCCCTAATAAAGCAATGGATCTCTCAAAGGCAGATATTCAGGCTAAAGTACTTTAAGGATAACATACTGGTATCTATACTTCAGAAGCAAGGAAGGTCTTGAATATTTCCCTACTGATCTGACCTAAAACAAGATAGCTCTCCACACTAAGCTTGACTCATTTATATCCTCAGACCACGCATGTCACTTAGCTGGGTCTCCAGTGAGCTCCACAGGAAAAGTCATCTAAAAGTTTTCTTTACAGAGACTGAAGATAGATACCATTATGGGGCTGTATTACGACAGAGGTCTAACACTTTAGACAATTAGCATTAAATGAAAGCTTGAGTAAGAGTTAGAAAATATAGTTCCTTCTAAAAAAGTCACTTTGAGACAATTCACATAATAAAGGTAAAGGTGTAACATTACATTGCACAAAAAACTCACTCAAGTTATGGCTAGTTCAGCACAGAAATCAAGTCACACTGAACACGCCAACATTCAGTTGGAAATCAAAGCCAGTGGCAGAAGATTTTCACCAGTGTATATATTTAGAATTGTCCTCTAAAAATACTTCTTTAATAATTCTCATAACTGGTCTGTGAACAATACATTGTACTTTTTTTTCCTCTCTTTAGTGATTTCAAGAAAAAAGTAAAGTGCTTTGTCTTCCCTTACAAATCTACAGAGAATGAAGACAGTGAAGCATCTGGAGCAAAATCTTATGAGAAGAGTCTGAGGGAGGGGGGATTGTTTACCCAGGAGAAAAGGAGGCTCAAGGGAGACCTCACTGGTCTCTACAACTACCTGAAAGGAGGCTGTACTAAGGTGTGAGTTGGTCTCTCCTTTCATGTCTCAAGTGACAGGACGAGAGAAAATTACCTTAAATTGGGCCAGAGGAGGTCCAGATTAGACATTAGAAAAAAAATTTCAGTGAAAGTGGGGTTAGAAATTGGAGTAAGTTGCCCAAGGAAGTGGTGGAGTCACCATCTCTGGAAGTGTTCAGCTGGTGTCTGGATGTAGCACCTGGGGAAATGGTTGATGAATGATTATGGTGGTGCTGGGCTGACAGTTTGGCTGGATAATCTTGATGGTCTGTTACAACTTTGATGATTCATTGAAAACTTAAATGGCCAATTAAGAATATTAACATTTCTTTGTATCTGCTTTCAACTTCACCTTCAAACTGACACAAATCTGAATTGTGCCAAGGGTACACAAAATGTCTCTCTTTTTTCTCTTTCTATTTGGGTGTATGTTTGCAGTTTCCTTACAACCTTGGGTCCCAGTTCTAGTTTTGAAAATCCAGGCATTCACTGCTTTGTACCTTGCCAACTTGGCTAGGATCCATTTTAGAGTCTGCATGGTGACTGAATAAATGAGACATATATAAAACTGTGCCTGCTTATATCCAGAAAAGCTACATCAAAGAAAAAAGTAACAGGTAAATAGAACACAACATCTTGCTCACAGACGCACCCTTGGTATGCTAATACACCAGTGAAGTTCTATGTCTTTTCACATTCAAAAACTTTCTTTTCTAGAAGGGGCTCAAAACAAACTGCCAGGCTTCTGTATGCCTGAGTTTTGCAATTAAAGATTGTTCTCCTACTTCATTAGAGTATGGAAATGCTTTTTTAAAACTCAATTTGTAGCGCAATTGATGTAATTTTTGCATAGGCTTACACATTTGTTATCACATAAGACGAACAGCTGATTTTCCAATTCTCTCTGCAAGGTAATAGGAAAGCACGAAACTGCCCTTGCCACTTCTTTGGCAACATGAAATATCACATGCTCTGCTTTTCCCTTAGAATGAGAATCACAGAATATTCTGAGCTGGAAGGGACCCACAAGGATCATCAAGTCCAACTCTTTAGTAAATGGCCAAAAGGGGATGAAAGCCACAATCTTGGGGTTATTAGCACCACGCTCTCACCAACTGAGCTCATCTCAGTGGCAACATGCTTCTCTATTACTGTCTTCTGCTTAGCATGTGACCAGCAGGGTCCATCTATTTTACTGCATTAATCTAGTTTTTCACATTTAATTGCTACTTTTAGTTATGAACTAAATAAACACAGCTTCAAAACACAGAAAAAAATAACACAACAGAAATTTTAAGTTGCAAGAGAGCATAAAATGCCTAGTACTCAAATTCCCCAGGTTTAAGGCCGCAAAACTAACATTCCTATGGACTATGGTAGTTTTTCAAAATCTACAGCAAAATGACACAAAGTTACTGTGTTATTTGAAAAATACAATCAAATTCTGCAAGCATGAAAATCTGTCATTAAGGTAGCCCGCATCTATCATTACTGACTCTGCTAATTTTTAAGAATTAGTCAGAAAAAAACCCCACAGTGTAATTTCTGAAAAAAAAATGGGAAGATTCTACACCTTGATGGAGCTTCATTTAATAGAGCCCTTTGGATCTAGAGACAGAGAATAATTTGTACCAGTCTCACCTTCCTACAGTAAATCATGATTTGGAGGTAGCAGGCAAGTAGCACAGCATTACTGGTAGCCTGGTGGGATGCAGTGGTGAACGGGGAAGCAGACTGCCCTGCATACTCACACGGTAGAAAGCAGCAGAACTCATCCAAGCAGGCCTCCTGTGGCATGCTTTAATTCAAATTATTATCCCAGCTTTTTAAGAGATTCAAAAACAAAGAAACAAACAAAAAAGTAGAAGTTTGGTGTGAAATACAAAATTGCATTAGTCTGTCTTCATATGTTGGGCCACGTCAAATGCAGCATTATCAGCAGGTCAAGGGAGGTGATTCTCTTGCTCTTCTCTCTGTTCTTGTGAGAACCCATCTGGAGTGCTGCATGCAGTTCTGTTGCTCCCAAAATAAGAAAGACAGGAAACTGTTGGAGACAATTCAGAGCAGGTGCACAAAGCTGGAAACAGAACTGGAGTACCTCCTCTACGAAGACAGATGGAGAAAGCTGGGGCTGTTCAGCCTGGAAAAGAGAAGGTTGAGTGGACACCCCACAGGAACCTTCCAGTATCTGAAGGGGCCTACAGGGAAGGGAGAGAGGGACTCTTCATCAGGAACTGTAGTGAAGTTTGTACCTGTTAGAAGGAGTACCCTTGTAACAGGTACCTTGTATCCTTTCAGTTTGTACCTGTTACAAGGAGTAACAGGTACAAACTGAAAGGGGGGAAATTTACGATAGATATATAGAAGAAATTACCTGCTTAGAGGATGTTGAGGCACTGCAACACGTTGCCCAGAGAAGGTGGGGATGCCCCATCCCTGGAAGTGTTCAAGGCTGGGTTGGATGGGGCACTGAGGAACCTGCTCTAGTGGAAGGTGTCTCTGCTCATGAAAGGGGTGGGGTAGAACTAGATGATCTTTAAGGTCCCTTTCAACCCTAACCACTCTATGTTTCTATGACTTACAACAGCAGTGGTGTGTGAAACTCCAGGAATGAGAGCCAGGTATTGTTCACTGCATCCAGAAAGGTTTCTACTGCTTCAGCATGGAATGAAACTTTGGTGTCTGCACATTAATCAGATGCAAATCCATTATATGGGGAGATTCTTTAAGAAAATGTGAATCTTCTAAGTATCACTACCTCTGTATTCAAAGAAGCTGATGCTTTTAAAGTAACTAAACCTGAGAATTTTCTAAAATCCATCTACAGTACTGGAATGAGCTGTCCATAGTCAAAATCCCTTGGGTCAGTAGCCAAAGCAGCCTGTTAGACCTACAGGCATTTAAAATGTGAGAATTTAACATTTGTTGTAGCATTGGTCATTCAGTCTACTTTAATGCATTTCTGGCATCTAAATGATGCACATTTAGCCTGCTCTCTGTGTGGGGCCGATTTTCACCTCAGTGCATAAAACACTTAATTATAAAACATGACAAGTTTCCAAACAAGAATCAGAAGCTCTCCAGAAATACCTTAGGACTGATTTTGAAGCACTCTAGCAAAGAAAATAAAAAGTGAACAGCATCTGTCTAGCTCAGAAGGATGAAATGGAAGACTCTGCAGGCACCACAACAAAAGAGATGTTTAAAGAAGTATTTGGAGGGGAATAATAGAGAAAACTAAGATAATATTAGGATAGTGCTTTCAAAATGAAGGAGAAGCACAGAAGAAAATGCCTATATGCTTCCTATATGCTTCCATATAGTCAAGACTTACAGAGAGCTTGG
Source organism: Fringilla coelebs (assembly GCF_963513975.1). NCBI lineage: Eukaryota > Metazoa > Chordata > Aves > Passeriformes > Fringillidae > Fringilla > Fringilla coelebs. Next base: position 18,996,912 of record NC_140030.1, on the reverse strand, counting down.
AGGAAAGAATCAGCTCACTAATAAACCTGAGATGACAGAGAAGAAGAGTGTATTTTATGAAAGACTTTCAAAGCACAGTGATGCATGTTAATGTGATGCAGAAAAGGCTAGGGGACAAAAGCGAAGAGGCAGGTGACTATTAACTGAAGCTGCAGTGGTCATAGAAAGTTTTGATGTTCAACTGAACCCTCTTATTCCCATTTCTTAGAGGAAAATATTGCAATAAGTACAAGGAAGAAGCAGTATAACACAGTTAAAAAGAGACACTTTAAAATTCAAATCTGAGAAAGAAAAACCATGAAAGAGGATTCCACAGGGTGCCTCCATTCTGAGGGAGGTGAAAGAAGCAAAAGTCAAATGAAGGAAGACTTAGCAAATAGTCAGGATAAGCTGCTGTTCTGGCAGACCCCCACTTCAAAACAGAGACTGAATAATGGGGAAATGAAGTCCAGAGAGGCTCGTTAACACAAGTACCAAAGAGAAGAGACATCTGCAGCACAGATAACTCTAAGGACGTAGGGATCCTGCTTGGGGAAGAACTAGCATAACCCAAGGGTTCAGTTTCCTTAGAGACTCTAAGCTCCAACATAACAGATTCGTTTTAACTGATACTGATACATTTGAGCTAATGCTGCTAGGGAAACAAAAGCCAAGCTCTTTTATAAACATCTGCAGGATGCATAAGTGCACACACAAAACGATGAACATCACTGAATGCTTCACTTTTTGCCTTTAATTGCATAATTTATCTAAGATATTTAATATATGCTCTGTATTTCCTTATGTAATGACAATGCAGCTTAGCTAAAAAGGCAAATGAATTTGTATGCACACCAACCCCCTCCCCTTTATTAATATCTGTTGGTGATTGCCATGTGATTCTCAGGACCTGAGTTCTTTCTTATTTACTGTATTGTACTGAAAATTTCTTATGATTTCTTGCACAAGGTTTTTTTCCTAAGGAAGCAGTAACAAATAAATAAAAATAAATGTTGAGGCTCGGACCTTGCCTGTCATCCAAAGTATGTTCACAAAACTGAAGAAGAATATGGCATGCAGCCCACACCCCGCTCCTTTCTTTCAGTATCTGAACTAGCCTAGCTATAGTTTAAAGATAAAGCATCTCTATGTTTCACTACAGTATCTCATCACAATTTGTATTGAGATTGCAATACAGATCTACCCCAGTTTTGTCTCTGTCTGGAGCTCCCAGTCTAGCTGTAAGCTTGCCAACATTTTGGTTGATCTCCTCTGAGGACATTTAATTCAATTAGTATATGGTGGCTGGCATTTCACAGGTGAGATGAAAGATAAATTGTGCACTCTGGCATTTGTGTATTGAAGACTTCTTTTTACACAGATTGGAAAGTGTGATTTGGACTGAACTAATAAAAGATTACTTGAGTTTAGAAAAGAGCACAGGAACAGACTTTTTCTTGTAAAAAAGACAAAATTCCTTTTCTCTCTATAGTCCAAGTGCATGTGTGTGTCCACACACCTTTCCTCTTCTGCAGCATTTTCTTGCCTATGACACTTGCATCTGGAAAGAAGTTGGGTTGGTTTTTTTTTTTTTAAGCAGTTACTATTCCTATTGCTCCATTCATTTTTTAGCAACCTACATACTAAAAGGCTAATTTATCATTCTATATGAATGAGCATTGGTGTTTCAATACTTCTCTGCATTGAACTGCATTTTTTCTACCCATTTGTAAATACTTTCTCCTGCTATGCACTTCAGAGAGTTAGTCAGCTACAGATTTTTTTCCTGAACTAAGGCCTTAATTCATTACTAAACACTGTTATGATTATGAAAAGTAATGATATCTAGTATGATATTATAATTAGGCAGCTTGAATAAGTTTCACTTTCAGTATGTTGCAGGACTGAGGAGAAAATGCCGGTCCAAACATAATAAATATTGTTTGGATAATATTTAAAGCGAGAAAACAAATGCACAAACAGAATTTACCTTATTTCATGCTTTTAACCAAGGTTCTATTTTAAAGGAGGTAAACATAATTAACTGTTAGGTTAACTCACATAGATTATTGTTTCATTCTGTAGCCAGCAATACATGCCATGCCAGGTCACTACCAAAAAGTTATTGGAGAAACCCAGTTCAGAAGGAATCCATATATATCACCCTTGGAAAAGGGGCAGGTCATTCAGGAAGTGTTTAAGGATGTTGCTGGGTCATGAAGAAAGAAAATTAGAGAGGCAAAAGGTCAATTAGCACTTAATCTGGCCACTTCAGTAAAGGATAATAAAAAATGTTTTTATAAATACATTAACAGCAAAACAAGGGGAAGGAAAATCTCCACTCATTATTGGATACAGGAGGGAATATAGTCACCAAAGATGAGGAAAAGGCCGAGGTACTTAACACCCTCTTTACCTCAGTTTTCAATAAGACAGGTGGTCCTCAGAACAGCTGGCCTCCTGAGCTGGCAGACAGGGAGGGAGAGCAGAACAGCCCCCCTGTAATACAGGATGAAGCAGGTAGTGAACTGCTGAGACACATAGATGCTCGCAGGTCTATGGAAACAGACTATCCATCCTATGAGGATGGATCCAAAGTACAGAGGATCTATATCCTCTGTATATATCCTAAGTATAGGATCCATTCCAGGGTGATGAGGGAGCTGGTGGAAGAGCTCACCAAGCCACCCCCCATCATTTAGCAGCAGTCCTGGCTAACCAGGAAGGTCCCAGATGACTGGAACCTGGACAATGGGATACTCATCCACAAGAAGAGCTGGAAGGAGGATTCAGGAAAGCTGGATCCTAACAAGGTTATGGAACAGATCATCTTGAGTGCCATCACACCGTACCAACAGTATGGCCAGGGTATCAGACCCAGCCAGCACAGATTTAGGAGGGGCAGGTACTGTCTGACAAACCTAATCTCCTTTTATGACCAGGTGACCTCTCTGGTGGATGTGGGCAAGGCTGTGTCTACCTGGACTTCAGCAAAGCCTTTGACACTGCCTCCACAGCACACTCCTGGAAAAGCTGGCAGCACATGGCTTGGACAAGAGCATTCTTTGCTGGGTTAGGAACTGGATGGAGGGCCAAGCCCAGAGAGTGGTAGTGAATGGTGCCACATTCAGGGGGTGGCCAGTCACTGGGGATGTCCTCCAGGGACCAGGGTTTGGCCCAGTCCTCTTTAATACCTTTACTGTTGATCTGGATGAGGGGATCAAGTCTTTCATTAATAAATTTGCAGACGACACCAAGCCGGGTGCAAGTGTCAATGTGCTGAAGGGTAAGAGGGAGCTGGATAGGCTGGATCAAAGGGCTGAATTCAACAACATGAGGTTCAACAAGTCCAAGTGACAGGTCCTGCACTTTGGTCACAACAACCCTCTGCAGCATTGCAGGCTGGGGATTGAGTGGCTGGAGAGTGGCCAGGCAAAAAGGGACCTGGGGGTACTGACTGACAGTAGCTGAACCTGAGCCAGCAGAAGGCCAAAGGCATCTTGGCCTCTGTCAGGACCAGGGAGCCATTCTTCCCCTGTACTTGGGGAAGTATGGGGAAGTACTTCCCCATACCAGTGAAGCTGTACCTTGAGTGCTGTGTCCAGTTCTGGGCCTCCGAATCTATTAATGATGTTGAGATGCTGCAACATGTCCAGGGAAGGGCAACAAGGCTGGTGAAGGGTTTGGAGCACGAGATTTAAGAGGAGTGGTTGAGGAAGATGGTATTACTCAGCCTGGAGAAGAAGAAGCTCAGGGAAGACCTCTCTACAACTGCCTGAAAAGAGCTTGTAGCCAGGCAGGGATCAGTCTCTTCTCCCAGGCAAACAGCGACAGGACAAGATGACACGGTCTTAAGCTGCACCAGGGGATGTTTAGGTTGGACACTAGGAATTTCTTCACAAAAAGGGTGACTGGGCATTGGAGTGGGCTGCCCAAGGAGGTGGTGGAGTCACAGTCCCTGGAGGTGTTTAAGAAAAGACTGGATGAGGCACTCTGTCTAACTGACAAGGCAGTGTTAGGTCATAGGCTGGACTCAAGGATCTCAAAAGTCTTTTCCAACCTAATAGATTCTGTGACTCTGTAATGCTGCAATGAAATTCCCACAAGGACTGCAAAGCAACAAGCTTTTTCAGCAACAAAAGGATATACATAATGCTTCTCTCATACCTACTACTTCTCAAGTACTGAAAAAATTGGTAAGATTTACTTAAGTAAACAATGTATAGGTCTAATAACTTGTATGATTTTACATTTTGTTGCTACAGTGATGCCTTTCAAGTAGATGAAGTAAAGATTTTATCTCATTCTCACTGAAATATCATGCTTTCAAGAGATCATAGTTCCTAAATGTTGAAGCTATATTTATAAACAAGGCGAAACAATTCTCCAGAACAGGCAAGGAGGCAAATGCTCAGTTTCAGCACCTGAGAAATACAGATATCCTTGTTAATTCTACTCAATATCTCATAATTCATGTTTTCTAACAAATAATTAGGAGTTTTTAGACCCAAGACTTCCTTTGATCCCTGAAGTTCTGAATTTCCAAACTTGTAAGACATTACAATAAAACTGCAAAAACTTTGAATATATTTTTAAAAAAAAGAAGGAAAAGAACATTTATTTTTTTCATTTCAAGCAGATACCACATTTGATCTTTAGAATTAATTTTGTGCTACAGAGAATCAGTCTGAGTGGCAGGCATAAGGGATTTAGGCAATTCAGTCTTTATTACTGGATCATCAATGTTCCAGTAAAGTCCAAAGACAGAACTGAATTCAGTTGCCTACAAGTCATATAAGAAGTATAGACAAACCTAACTTTCTTTCATAATAAATAAATAAAAATGAATAGCCAACAAAAGCTCAGTCTATCCAACTGGATTCTTTTAGGTTCAGCTTGAGTCTCCCTGTCTGACTTTCCCTTAACAATTTCCTTCCTCATTCAGTCAATATACCAAAAAAAAAAAAAGATATAAACAAAGCAGATGTGTTTATGTGCAAGTTAACCAAATGGTTCATGTCATTCCTTTAGAATGTCAGCATTTATTGAAATTGTTGATATGTGTATGTGTGTAAGACACACAGTATCACTAAATACATGGTTGATATTTGGTAAGTAGGGCAGGTAGTGAAACTGGAACAGACACTCTGCTCTCATTTTCAATCTGGGCAATACCAAGAGAATTAGAAGGGTTAAGAGATGGTTAAATTAGGGCAGAATTTGACCCGAGGATGTTAGAAAGCTGAAACTGTAATCAACACTTTGTTATCTACAGCTTTAAACACAGTCCTTATACAACACCACAGTGTCAATCCACGAAGTCAATTACCTTTACTTCAAATTTAAATGCAACATTGCAACAGCACTGTGGTGCAGCTAGAACATGCAATATTTTTTCCCAGACTCAACCTGTTCTTCTACTTTTTGTACTGCATAACACCTAAAGACACCTAAGGCAAGTAGTGAAGTTGCATGGGTGGAGCCCCTAGCTCTTCTAGAAGAATAAGTTTGACACTCCTGCTCCAAATAAGGTGAGTTAAGGAAAAGGATCATAGTAGCAGAGCTCCTCCTGGAATTTAAAAAAGGATCCACACTTCATCTGCAATTTTGTAAGGCTTAAAAGAGCAAAAGCTAGGATTACAGATGTTTTTCCTTCCCTTTTTTTTTTTTCTGTCCCTGTAGTGTGTTCAAAACAATCTTCTCAAGCCAGAGCACAAAAAATTCCCTCTTCTCCATCCTCCTCCCACTTCTCACCTCCAAACAGGCATGCTGGAATGGATTTTCTCCTCCCTCCCTAGCACGAAACATTTACTAAAATACAATGCCAAAACTCTTTCCATCATTCCCTTTTTCTGGTGTTGCTGTGGGTCCTACGAGATCAGGTGCAGAGAAGGAGCAACTTCTAAATTATACATCTTCTTGGGAGAGAAGAGGGAGGTCATTAAAGAAGACAGGAGCAAAAGACTTCCAATTCAAAAGTCAGCCAGATAGGAAAATGGTGGGAAGACAGAAAATCAGAGGGTAGGGGAGAAAGAAAAAATGCCCAAATGCTGTTTACACACAAATACACACACACATATGGTTAATAGGCTAAGAGTCTATTAATTGAGGTGAACAGCTAATACCAGTTCTAAAGCTTCTACTAAATATCTTAACATGAAAACTTAGCTGATTTGCTTTTCTGATTATACACCACTCTTCACAAACAGCTGTACGTTTTGGCATCACTAACTACACATAATGTAATACTTAACCCACTCCTGGGGCACATAATCTCAGTTTATGTTCTTGTGATCAAATCCTTCCTGATACAATCTAAGAAGCACTTCAATTCATTATCAGTCATGACTGGGTATAATGAAAAAGCAAGTACACATTCTAGTACGTACAGCCCATGAAAGCTTTTGAATTTTCTGGGAGTGAGAGGATATTGTTCACCTTGTGTTCTCAGTAAATTATATATTTGCCTCAATACAGGGAAAATAGGCCTTTAGAGGCACTTCTACCAATTCATCAAAATGGAGCACTGAAAATGGCAGCTGGATTCTTCAGCACAGAAGATAAGAGCAGTAGTACCTGGCAGTTTTCAAAATTCTGGGTCATGGTACTGATTTCATTTGGCTTCCTCTGCCTGTAGTCCATGGAATTAAAAGCAGGAACATCCTTCCTCAGCCTGAATCACACAAGATCACTGTGGTATCCCATACAGACAGAATATATGACTGCAATAGTGTTTTCTTGTGAACTCAGGAATTTCATGAGTCTTACAAAAGCACTGAAAAACTCAACAACCTGTGCTCCACATTTTGCCTGCATAGGATACACATCCTTTTCTCTTCCCCTGGCATGACACATTAAGATTACTGTTGCTTTACAGAGAAACCAGTGACTGACACTGCAGGTTCCACATTCTTTCACAGAAGTCTCTTCAAACTGAAATAATTTCTTGTTGTGCATTTTTGAACTCAGCTCAAAGCTGAGCAACACAATGTCCTTTAACTTTGCATCCTGCTTTAGCACATTTTGTATGGTGTGCCTTGGTTCTGAGTGAAATTGAACTTATACTCGAGTCTAGGAAAATGAATTATTTTGGCAGCACTGTGCTTCAGCAGACAATGCAGAAGCTGATGTGACCATTCACTTTGCAAGGATTTTTTCAATATTGTAACATCATACATTTTATTAAGCAATAATACTGATCAAATAGTAAAAGAATATTCTTTTTTCATAGCTATTTCAAAACCTGATTTTTGCTTACATGTTTATTTTCCTTTCAAGCATGTCTACCACAACTTGTAATGGAGTGTACAAGTACATGTTCCTTACCATGAATACAAGTCAACCTGCAAAACATATTTTGAATTAATAAACTTGAGTGATTGCAATTAGGACACCTATACTCTGCTGCATCTGTTAAGAGATACATGCCATGCAAATTATGCATGTACAAGGGATTCCCCTAATACAGGATGTATTTCATCTTTCTTTGCCTGATTTTATAAACAGCTCAGAGCACATAACACAGAAAAAAAAAAACAGCAGGCAGTCAGATATTCCAATGAATAAATGGTATATCTTACTTGAATAATTGCTACTGGCCAAGAAATGCTTGCTAACATCAAACAACAAAATTTTTGAAGGCAAACAATCAGCTGGCCAACGTAGTAAGAAATAATTCACTGAATAAAGTATTTACTGTAAATTATTCTTTAGCACAAATAAACTGTTCCATTTTGATCTCTAAAAGCTGTGGAATTCTATATTCCACAGCTATATGAAGTCAATAATAATTGCAACCTATATTGATAACCCCCTCTGAACCACCCCAATCCAGTTTATTCCAATACTGCACAGCACTTTGAAAAAAAGCCCAAACAGATAAAAGAGTCTATAATCTATCCACTTTTAGTAATTTCTCCATTGTCACAAACATACAGAATCCCCAAATACTACATTTTATATTCAGTTCTTTGAGTTAGCTTAAACCTATGTAAAATCATGACTTGGCAGAAGCTCTTTATTGTCTGTGCCCTTAAGAGGGTGCATTGTTTATTCCACAAGTACATGCAACAGTTGCAGTCTGTGAATTATGAACAGATCCAGGGGTTTGAAAAAAGTGTTTGGATTACTAATATGCAGGGTTTATTTCTTCCAAGTTGAGAGATGTGTGCATTGTGCACATACACACTAATGAGCTCCTCTATGACAGGCATTCCATAGATCATTGCATGCTTCTGAATAGGAAACACAGGTTGGAGCTGCATGACTTTGTTGCTCGGTTCTGCAATACTTTACAGTACTTAAAAAAAAAATGGGATTGTTCCTGGCAGGTACATTGTGGCTGTGATAAGTAGTTACAGTATACCAATAGCTATAGACATAAAAATACTCTATTAAAACAAAATTGCATATTACTTTAAAATATCAATTATAAAGCTATCACCAGAAAACCATCAAAAACTCATCAGGAATATTATTTTTCCAGCACCTCCCTTAAAACAACTTCACCAGGTTTATACTCCATCCCTGCAGTTTCACATCATTGTGAAACTTCCTGAAAGGTTACCCTTACCAGAATTCTAAGTTCTTTAAATTTGACCTCATTAGAGGTTTCAGAATTGTTCAAAGTTAAGCAATCCTACTGCAAGATAAGTAGCAATTTTTCCGTAAATGAATATTCAAAAATATAAATTAATGGCATTAAACTGCAAAACTCATATTACCATTTTATAATTCAATCAAGGTACATGCAATATAGTTAGCAACTGAGAAATGACCATAGAAAAAAGTGGCATATTATAGGCAGTAAAAAAAAAAAGCCTTAATTCATTTATCTGCCTGAATATTCAATATCTATATACTGAACTCATTCCAGTTTGGGATCTAAGCCTTTGGGAAGAATCTTTCCAGTTATGTGACCCTCAGTGATTCCTCATCTAGTCATAGGTTTTGTCTCCCAGCCTACATCAACTTTCAAAACCAGGGCTGAAGTGCCTTTAAGGGGAAAGAAAACAAGTGGTAAAGTTACCTATAAAATCTGCTATTTGTGTGGGTTTCTCAGACCTAAAAAAGGTACAGTATTCTGAAGAAAATATATTTACATACACATTTATACAAACACATCGTTTTCTCACAACGTATAATCAAAAAAATAACAAAAGCCCCCAGGCTCAGTGCTACTCCAGGTATGCAATGGGAGGAGCCCTTTGGAAGGCCTGGCTTCACAAGAGAGCAATGAGATAGTGAGGCAGCTCTGTCCACCCAGTCTCACCCTCTAGCCAGGCCTAGATAACAGCATAACAAGTGTTTAGTACCAATTGCAATTACCAGATTGGTGCAGTGATTTGCAGCGGATCCTTACTCCAGAATAAAGATCTTGGAGACACACCTGGCAATCAAATGGCAGCAGCAGGAGATGGTACGGATGGAGGCACTGCAGAGGAAGGTTCTTCTCTTCTCTTCTCTTCTCTTCTCTTCTCTTCTCTTCTCTTCTCTTCTCTTCTCTTCTCTTCTCTTCTCTTCTCTTCTCTTCTCTTCTCTTCTCTTCTCTTCTCTTCTCTCTTCTCAGGCACTGTCTGACCCCAGAACACGCAGAGGTTTTTCGTGTGCCTTTGCACCTGTCAGGGCAACGTGCAGAAATCCAAGCAAGTGTCTCTTTTTCAGGATCAAGCTGGTCATGTATTTTCATTCCTCTAGCTTGCCGGGCTCACAGGAGATGATATGGCCAAGGATGCAGCCTTAAAGAGCAAGTTTGGGCAACTAAGGTAGAAGGTGAAAATCTAAAAGTCTCACTGTTATCATTGCTATGATGTGTTGACATATATGCCTGGTTTTTCTTAGAGGGACACCACAAGGCACACATAGCTTGGGCCCCTCACTGCAAGAAAGTCACTGAGGAGTGAGTCCAGACAGGGGCCGAGGTGCTGGTGAAGCATCTGGAACACAAGTTCTGTGAGCAGTGGCTGAGGCAGCTGGGGTTGGTCAGTCTGGAGAAAAGGAGGCCTAAGGGGGACTTTATTGCTCTCTATAATTACCTGAAATTTAGTTATGTGGGGGCAGCCTCTTCTCCCAGGTAACATGCAACTGGACAAGAGGAAATGTGCCAGAGGGGGGTTTGACTGAGTACCAGGAAAATTTTATTCCCTGAAAGGGTTATCAAGCATTGGAACAGCCTGCACAACAAAATAGTAGTGTATATGTATTTATAAAAATACCTGGACCTTACACAGATCAGCCTCCTGCTGATGTAAGCTGTGTGTAAATGAATCTGTAAAGTAGCCTCAACACAATCAAAATACAGATGAAATCTAGTTAGCAACTAACAAATCACTCATTATGTGTCTGAATTATCTGAAATTCCAAAGGATCCAGCTAGGCACTCCAAGCCCTTTGTCCCTCTACTACATCTTTCACAAGCAGATTTAAATATTGGTTTTAAATAAAACTAGGGACTAAAGAGTAAAAAGACAAGTTTCTGACTTAAGACTGTGTCCTGTTTCTCAGATCAGGAAATTATGGCAGTACAAAGACCCGGCTCAAAACTTCCATTGCATTTAATTCCGAGAGGTAAAGAGTTCTGAACACTCCACAGAGATTTAAATCCTCATGTGCACCCACAGGCAAAATTTTGTGTGGGTAGATGAAAGCAAACTCTCTTACGTAATTCCTTGCCTACGTGACGTTCTCACAGCACTCTTTAAAAGAAAAAGTAATGATTCTTTGCTCCTGTGTTTCCTTCCTACAACCTAAATTTGCTCCTGCTTATTCCTCCCAGCTGGCATTAACTGGTGTTGAGCTGTGAATTTCTATTCACCCAGGGCAGCAGCTAGCTCACCAAGCATATTTCACCTGTGCTTTTTGGCAAGATTCAGTTCTAAGCTGGTGTCTGACACAGTGGATCAGCATATTAACACATGAACCCTGCTCACACGATGGTGTGATTTCCAGCCTCTGTCTCACAGCCAGTTTGCAGACTCTGTTGATCCAGATAAAAGGTGCTGTTCTTCAGAGAGATTACACTGAAGCAAAGGGAGCAGCTCTCCAAACTAAAATTGCAGAGTGGCACACAGGGCATCTTTTTTAAGCTGTACAAAGGAGTTATGAACCTAAATCCTGGAAGATTAAAGACAAAGACTGAGTTGCACTCAGTTATCAAATGCTTTTCAACATATAAGCAACATTCTGATTCTAATTAATCTCACGCCTTTAAATATGATACCAAATCTTTCAAACCAACATTTTACATTTCTTTTTGTGTATTTTATTTTTGTTTAGCACACCCGGTATTTTTCCTGTACATTAGGTGGGTTAAATATATTGCAGTGCGAAAAACGAATCTTTGTGGATATATTTTAGTTAATATTTGTTTATATAACTTTACAGGTCTGTTTAGGAAAATAATTTCCAAGAAAAAAAATTGTTATTGCTTTCAATCCCATAACTGTAATGCATCTTATATCAGTTCTAGCCACGCTAAATTCCCTTTCATTTGAATGAAAGAAGTTAAGAATGTAACAAAATGTATTATTCTCCAGGTTGACTTCATTGGTATGCACCAGCAGACCTAACAGTGCCCAAGCAAACACATGAGCTTGTAAGTCCAGAGAGTCTTTTTTTCTATATATTGCATTAAATGGAAAACTATAACCTGTTTTCTTTCAAATGCAGGTGGCAAGAAGGCAGGTGTTATAGAAAATAAAGGCCTAATAGGAGGGACAGAAGGAATTTGTTAGATGAAACAATGGTAAAAGGTGTTAATTACTGCAACACACCAGCTCTTTCTTTTCTTTCCCCTGTTTTAATTACCCTCCGGTAAATAATTCCTTTCCTAAACTTGTTTTTTATCATCCTATCTCTATTTCTCATTTAGGCATTAATCGATTACTCTGTTTTTATCTGAGGACCAGCACTCTACCATTCTGTCCTTATCACATTTCTTTTTCAGTTCAGAAGTCAGCAGGATTGCTGATCCAAGCAACACTGAAAGGTGACTGATGACCATTTTACATGAATGACATTTGGCTTTTATGAGGAGTTACATACACTGCAAAATAAATAACCCACAAAAATAATTGTGCATGGTATATTAAGAACTCCAGTATTGTTTTCAAAACAATGTAATGTGATCTGAATGTAGGCATGGGGATAACAGAACACAGGCCTTTATTCCTCATTACTTCATTTATGGTCACTTCAGAACAGACCATTGCAGATGTGAACAAAACCCATTAAACTAAACAGGCCAGATGTTGCTCCAGTGTCCTTCAGGGAGTAATTGTCTTCTGGTAGGGCAAACAGGAAATGGCTAACAGAAATCTCTGCATACAAGCCTGAGAGTGTGCAGACTTTTGGGTTTGCCTTTCAGGACAGCACCTGCTTGAACTGCAGTTTGTAAGGACACTGAGTGAGGAGGCAACTCACAGTGGTATCACTCAGATACCAAGCACACATTTAAGTAGACAGGTGAAAACTCTTTTTATATACACATTTAAAATATATTCCTTGCCATTCTTCTGTGCACATCTCTGTGACAAGAGTTTCTTGTTTGTTCTAAGAAACAGCAGAAATCAAGAACAACACAAGTGAAGCCAGTGTGGTTACACAGTGCACAGCTCTGTAACAGGCCTAAGGCTGCTCACTCAGGAACTGACTCCATGGAAGTGCCAAGTAAAGCACTCCATCAGGACTTATCAAGAGACGCTGACAGCAACTGCATTGGTGCTCTTCTTCAAACCTCCAAACTACATCTTCCTTACTGCTTAACTACTACATATGCTTCACACTATTTCCAGATCCCCTGATATACACAAGAAACAGCTTTTATTTCTTCCTGTAACCAAGTCCCTGATCAGACTATTTCCTCATCTGAAGAATGAAAATTAGGCTGCTTATGCAATTCCCCTTTTTAGACTTTTTTCTTTAACTGTGATCTGTATTTATGTGGGTCCAAATACAAATGAGATTATTAGTTTTCCTCAAAATTCATTTAATCAAATGTAGATATATGTCTGCATATATCAACTTCTGTTTCTCTCATGTCCACACAGAAGAAAGATAAAGTATAAATAGCTCTCTAACATAATTCTTACACTACGTAATTCTTGTGCTCATGCACCTTATGCAGGCTCCTTCCAACAAGGTAAAAAAAGGGAAATCCTTTAGAGAGAAACACATTTAATAATGCTATAAGGCTCAAAAAAGGTAAGAGATTTTTTTTAAATATAGTAGCAAGAATGAAGGGGAAAAAAAGCTGAAAAGAAAAGCAATAGAGCACTCACTTGAGAGATCAGATGGCTCCAGTGATGAAGTTAAATGAACAACTTTTAAAGTTCATCATTTGCTGCAGTGATAAATGGGAAGGTTTAGCATAGAGATTAGATGTGTAACAGAAGCAGAGGAAATATTTAGGTGTAAAAAAGACAGCACCTGTGACCTGTCCCCATTTGCCATTAAAAAAGGAGAGGGACAATTCCCCAGAGTAAAAACAACTCAAGTAACCTGTCAGGAAAAAAAATGGAGGGAGAAGGTCAGAGAACAGAAGACACAAGCAGAGGCAGTCTGGGAAGGAAGAGAGGAAGAGCTGGATTTGGGAGAGATCAGGTGAATTAGCCAGTGAAGGTGACACAGGATGCGGTGATACAGTCTTGTCTCCTGGAACAAGACAGCAGTCTTGCCACAGCAGTCTGAAAACCTAGACAGTGTTCAAGAAGGCAGCTGAATTAATAATGAAGCTTTTAATCAGATAGAAGTAACCAGAAGATATATATTGTCTTATAGCTCAATGCAGAAACCTGGCCAAGGGAGACAGCATTCCTATTATTTGGCTACTTTTAAGGATAGATATGGATCAGAGGCCCTTCCTATTGTGAAGACAGGTTATAGATACAAATTAACCCACAAGTATCACATAAAACTCCTTCTGGGAAGCTGGTGCAGAGACCTACAGATCCCCTAGTCTGAAATCCTCTTATCACTCCCAATTAACTCTTGGGCTAGTACTAGCCTTTAGCTTAAACAGCTCTTCCCCTGCTGCATGTGTCTGCCTGTATTGCAGTGTACCCAGCAAAGCAAATGCACTGACAAGTACCAGCTGCTGGGCAAGCACAGGTCTTTGCAGGTTCCAGAGAGGGATGTCAGAACCAGAACAACCATTTCTTCTTCTTCCAGTTCAGCATGTCAGTAAGGGGGCCCACGGTACAAAGTTTCAAACGTGAGAAACCAAGTGCTCTGAGACAATGTCTGGCAGATGATCTGTTCCCTGAGAACTGATGCACTCAAGTTAGCAGTTTCTCTGATATACAATGTGAGATACCAAAAGGCAGGGCACTTTGAGTGAGACAGAGCTGTTTAATTTAGAATGGCTTTGCTAGTTCAGTTCATTATCTTCTGAGTAACAGCACAAAACCCTTTTATCCTTCCTGACTTTCTCTTGGGTGAAGAGTGAACAGGAAACTGAGAGAGAGATCTAAGTTTCAAGGATCTAGGCAGACTTTCCCCCTGATTTGTAAGAGCATTTTACTGCTACCACTCACAGAGTCAGTGCTCTGGAAGGAGATGTATTAATCAAACACAAGAAATAAATATTTCTAATGAGACTAAGTCAACTACAGGAATGGAAGCCAGCACAGACCTTATGAGGGTGATTGTTATGCAGTCCATCAAATGCACAGGAAAGGTGCCCACAAAGCTGCACCCCACAAATATTCAGCTGGACACTCTTTAAAGGCAGCTGTTGTTAGAACAAATGTATATTCTCCCACTTTGCAATGTATGCAGTTTTAGCTGATTTTACAAGGATCTTCTAAAATAGCAGTGAAGATCACTCAAAGCCAGGAAGACCATTGAACAGAACCTCACTGAAAGACTAAATCCAAATTGTTGACATTTTAGAGCTCAAAAACACTAAAACATAATAAACACAGGAAGGTCTCACAGACATCATAGAGAATAGGTTCAGGATGAGAAATCACAGCAATGACATTCCCATATATATTGCTGGTTGATTTGTGTTATCCTCTCAGTATTTATCATATTGGGTGCATCCACTGCTATATTTTATCATACACTGGTGCCACAATACAACCTGATATATATAAATATATATATATTCCTTTTACAGAAAGAAAGGCAAAACTAATAGGAAAAAAAAGTTTAGATGTAGAAAATACACTTTGACTTGTTTTCACACTTTTTTTTGGTAGGTGTGTACAACTGCATAGGCAGTCATCATGTACATAAATCCTCCTCTTTTAAAAAACAAGTCCTTCATCCATGTGGCTATTTATGTTACATGTTCTACTCCCTCAGATTAATCCTACAGTTTTATTCCATTCTCCTGTTCTTTCTTGGCTACTAGATCCTCAGACTATTTTCTAATATATTTTAAAGAATAAAATATTATTCTGTTAATCTAATAATCACAGTAGGTTTTCAGTTATCTTTTATAACCTTTTTTTTTTTTAATAAATAACTGTACTTCTTCTGAAAAGTAAAAGATTGGCAGCACTTTCAACTCAATCATTAGTCCACATTCTATTGAGCATGGGTGCCTCCTGTCTGTTCTGGAGGATTCTGCCCCAGGAGCAAGAGGCTAATTCATTCTTCATGCTTATTCAGTCCTTGGCCTTTCTACTGATCCCTCCAACAAGGGAGGTGCCAATTAGCACCAATCAAGGTAGTGGATTTGTGATTTGGAACCCTTCACTAGACACTACACTAACTGTCATCCACGCTTTTCACAGAATACATGAAAAAACTGTCAAATGATAACTCCCAGTGTTATCCTCATACAGAAAAAAGTTTGGCTTCAGCTTATGAAATGTGATTTTTTTTTTTTTAACCAAGATATCTGCCTTTAAATAAAAAAAATAAAAGATTTTAAAAAGTTGTCTCTGAAACACACAGCTTTATAAAATGCACATAAAAACTCCTGTGGTCATAAAAGGCTACAGAAAACATATAAACCTGTGCCAATCATATATATTCTTAGCAGTACCTGTAGCATGACATTACTCTTATCATCATGGTACCAAACAGAAGTTCTCCATGTGAATAAAACAGTTCAGCCTCTTGGTCAGCAAAATTATGCAAGACAAACTTTTCGAAGTATTTTTATTTACATACGTGTCTGTGCGACTGTCACAGAATGATTGGGAGGGACCTTAAAGATCTTCCAGTTCCAACCCCCCTGCCAAGGGCAAGGATGCCACTCACTGGATCAGGTTGCTTAGGGCTCCATCCAACCTGGCCTTGAACACTTCCAGGAATGGGGCATCCACAAGCTCCACAACTTCTCCAGGCAAAGCCTATCTGTCTGTCCATCTATCTATCAATCAAACTAACCTCAGAAAAGTCTAAGATGTTTGTGAATGTTTATTTCAACAGTTGATCTGTAAACAGATCTGCACGATAAAGCAAGTTACATCTCTAATTAACTTCAGTTATCCAAATTTGTTAGTTCTTAACCTTGCTGAACCTCTAGATTTCAATAATGTCAAATTGAACAGGGACAAAACTAACCCAGAAACACAACTAATTTGCAAGTTTAACCGTGTTTTATGGGCTATATTTCCTTTTCTTTTGCTGTTACAAAGCTTCCCTAGTAAAGCCTGTTTCTTCCTCTCATTCTATCAACCCAAAGGGCAACATAATCATGTAAGCTAAAGCACAGAACTTATAGCGGGACATTTCAGAATGTAAACTCTGAAAACTCAACCTTTATTTCCAAATGTCTGCAACAACATTATAACCATCCCACAATACCAGTTCTTTTAGTTTGTTAATGTTTATGTCCTGTTAACACTGCTCTTCATCACAAATAACTGATCCACTCTTTTTGGTACATTACTTTCAAAAATGCAAAACTGCAACCTTTCGTAATATGATTGTAGGTTGATGACAACCACCCAATGGTTCTTGCACTCCCCCTCCTCAAAATATTGGAGAAACAAGATGAAAAGGTCCATGGGTCGAGACAAGAACATTGAGATCACTTAACAATTGCCATTAAGGGCAAAACAGACTTAATATGGGGAAAATTAATTTCATTTATTGGGAATTAAAGATAGAGTTGAATGGTGAGAAACAGAAACAAAAACTAAAATACCTTCCCTTCACCTGCGCATTCTTTCCAGGCTCAACTTCACTTCTTCACTTCCTACTCTATCTCCTGTCTTCCCTGCCCCAAGGGAATCAGGAAGCAGGGGTGGAATCAGTCCACAACAGTCCTTTCTGCCACTCTTCCTCCTGCCTCTCCCCTCTTCTAGTGTGGGTCCTTCCACAGACTGCAGGCCTTCCTGACAAACCTTCTCCTCCATGGGCTCTCCACAGACCACAGATCTCTCTGGAAGTATCCACCAGCTCTGGCATGGGATCCTCCACAGGCTGCAGTATGGACATCTGCCGCACCATGGTCCTCTTCATTGGCTGCAGGAGAATACCTGCTCCACCATCCTCTCCTCCATGGGCTGCAGAGGAGTATCTTAAACCCTGGTGCCTCTAAGCGCTCCCTCTCCGTCACCCCCTTTCTCTGCCCTTGCTGTTTGCAAGGTTTCTCACACTTTTTTCCCCTCACTCCTCTCCACCTATGCAGTGCTTTTTCCCTTTCTTATGTTATCACAGAGATGCACTCTCTTGGCTGATGGGCTCAGCTGTGTCCTGCAGTGGGTACATCATGAAGCCACCTGAAACTGGCACAGCAGACCCTGAACACCTTCCACAGAGGCCACCCCTGCAGCCTCCCACCTACACACAATAAACATTGCTGAAGATGTTGATTGTCCTTTACAGGCCAAAGAGAGATACTTGATACTGACTGCACTTTGCAGCATTGCCCTCACTTTGGAAAGAAAGACGTGTCTCCCAGTAGAGACTGCACCACTTGACTCAGCTGCTCAGACTTCACAGAGTCTCTGCCTCCATCACAATAAAAGCCAGCTGAGTAACATAATGGTCTTAAACAAATTGTTCCTTTCTGGAACCAAAGACCTCGGTAACATGAAAGCTGTTGAAGTCTACACAGTATTTAATTTTTCTCCTTATTTGTTGCCTAACAGATCTTCCTCACTGTGTCTTTTATACAGAGACAAAGTTACACCAACATAACTGCTAAAAACTACGTCAGCCTCTGCAATACTCCTACAGTAGCATCTGTGAGCTAAGGGCAAAAAAGATTAAACACTGTATGCTGGCCTTCTTTGCAAAATACATTCTGTTAGTAAAAAAAAAGACAAGCTAGAATCGCCAAAGCTTGCAGTACTTCAGAAGAGCTTCTACCACATTATTTGTATTTCTTAAATAACAGAAACAGTGTTTGGTGTGACAGACAGATAATCACATAAAACTAATAGGTTCTCCAAAAAACCTGTAAGGTTCTCTATATAAATAGTGCTTTCTACAATTGTACTCATTGCTAAGCAGGTTGGGAGACATGAAAAATTAAAACAAGTAAGGTGTATGTTAATTTTGCAGTAATAATTTGATTTCCTATTAACTGAAATTTTCTAACTTCATCTAGACAGCTTTGTAACATACTTACAAATATTTTCAGATTAAAATGCCAACCCAGATGAGGCCATACTCAGGAAACAATCCCTGGGGCAGAAAAGAGGGTCACAACATAGACTTAACCATCTGCCAAAGTGGATTTACAGTGTCTACAGTTAGCTAAGTTATTCACTGCAAATATACTCTGTGTGGAAAAATAGCCCTTTTTTTTCTGCCATATAAACTGACCTTGACCTTACCGACAGTGTTCAGTATTCCTAAATCTTATCACAGAGATTCTTAAAAATAATTTTATCCATGGATTGTTCTTGAAATGTGCACTGCAAGGAATAAGCAGCTGAGAGTGGTCACCCAGGTCACACAGCAGCAGCTCAGTACCCTGACTAGTGAAGGAACAGAACCAACACTATGCGCCTATGGCCACCAGCCATCTGACAACAGTAATGAGAACATGATACAAAGAAAGTCCACCAGCAATGCGTATGTTAAATCTGTTCAAAAGATACATTTGTCAAACAGTTTTGAATAACTAAAAAAACGAGAAAAATCTGTTCATACACAACTCACGAAGAAGGAATAAGAACAAATTTGCCAAGCAAATTGTTTGCTATGCATAGATATCCCAGCTGTCCTCATTATCTTACTTATCTTGTTTAAATCTCCCTTGCACTCCTACCCTCTTGCCTGGTTTACCCAATGTCATAGAATCCTTTATCATGACATGTTTTCTCAAAGGCACAGTCATATCTCCACCTGAAAAACTCATTCTTTCACGGACACTTATTTTAGTTTTACTTTTTTTCTCTCAGATCATTTGGAATGAAATCACATAACTGTTTAACATTTCACAAAAGCTCACAGAAATTTTCCTATTGAGCGTGTGACATTGTTGCAAGAGCCAGTAAAATGGCTGCTGCAAACAGATACAGGGATTCAGAATTCCTAACAGAGCAACTAAAGGTACTCAAGCCTTCTGCCAGATTACAACATTGCTGCTAAAAGGAAGAAGGATAAGCAAGTGCCAGGTCCAATACCTATGCCAACTCTGTCACAGTCTTCCTGTACAACTTTGGAAAAAGGCACATAGGTTCCTCTCTGCAATATAGGATAAAAATACATGTCTGTCTGGAAAGAGTGTCATGAAGATAAATACATTAAAGACTGCCAGATGCATGGAAACCATAGTAATGGGATTACACTGAATACAAATAGATCACATGTGAGAAGGCATATGTGCAGGGATGTGTACGCTTACAGGGTAAATTAAAGGTGAGAGGGGGAATGCGTAGGAAATTGACACTCTGGCAGTCTTTAGATTTTGGTAAGAAAAGTCTAGTTATGTTGCAAAATTAGGACATTAATCCCAGTTGGAGACATCTGTCCCATGGAGTAAGCAATACTGTTGTGTTTAAACTTCATAAGGATTCCCTGCAGCATCCATGTTAGATATAACCACACAGCCTTCTCTCTAATTCTTCCTACTATTGATAAGGTTCTGGTATGCTTACATTTTGAAAAGGGGGAAATGACAATAGTGCAGGAAGGTCAGACATTGTGAAAACAAGGAAAGCAGCAGGGGACAGAAGGCAGCAGAGACAGATCATGCAGACTGTTCACCCCACTGGGACTGGAATTGCTGCAAACACTAGAGCCAGGATACAGGGCTTCACTAATTCTCAACATACGAATAGTAAGTGTTTTCAGTTTGAAGTGATATTTGCATGCAATTTAGCTGCATCAGTTCCAATCTGCTCTTTTTTTTCATAGCCAGTCAGCTTTATTGTTAATGTTAGGGCACAAGCATTTAGAGCAAAGTGCATGTGTAACTCATAAACAAGCCCTCTCTATCACCTCAGAACGCATCACACAGCCCTTGGAGAAACAGAAGCAAATAGCATTGCCCTGGATTAACAGCACAGAGATTTAGGAGAAAAGAAATCACATACTAAATCTTAGGTATTCAGTTTAAGAGGGATAAACTTTTTTGTATTAAATGGGTACCAACAGCTTGAAAATTAAACTTCTCCTTGAAAATTTCATAATCTCACTATATTACAAGTATCCCATAAAATTACTATGACTACCAAAAAAAAATCCTAACAAAATAGTTCTTCCACTTTTTTTCAGATTTCTTACTTGAAGCACATGATGGAATTTATTGGACAGCCAGTCTAAAACTATTAAGGTAAAGACAGTGAGTCTTAAGTCTTTCAAAGACCAAAATACTCAGCTTGAAGATCATTAACATCATCCTCTCTCTGTTCAATGGGACTATTAATATTTTTCAGAATAAGGACATGCTAAAATGCTGTATCATGACTTTAGATTTTTTTTCTTTGGTACCTACATCTTTAAATGTTTCAAATGTCAAATAAAGGCAAACAGAAAAGCAGTAATAAACACACTTTAAAGACTGAATCCCAAATTAACAAAGAAAACCACATTAAATACAGGTGA
This sequence comes from Fringilla coelebs, assembly GCF_963513975.1. Taxonomy (NCBI): domain Eukaryota; kingdom Metazoa; phylum Chordata; class Aves; order Passeriformes; family Fringillidae; genus Fringilla; species Fringilla coelebs. The sequence continues at coordinate 18,975,972 of NC_140030.1, read as the reverse complement.
ATTTATCTTTTAAACAATATGTAAAGATTTTTTTCTGCTTTTACTTACTTGACAAATCCAATTTCCATACACAGCAGATATGCTACACATGTGATGCCTGTGAAGACATCAGCTATCAGGTTAAACTTTGAGTGCATGTCTTGAAAATTAGCTTAATTTAGTGGCATATTTGTTATTTGACATAGTGTGGGTTAGTTCATTGCTGCTTTGGACCACCCCAGCCCCTAAGACATGATTAGTTACTGTTCTCTTTGCAGGCTACTAAGTAGTACAGGATCACTGCTCTTCCCAACCAACCACTGCTCCCGTGCAGTCATGTCCTCTCCTGTCTGTCTGCCAGTCCCTAAACATTCTCATCATCCTCAGCTGCTTTGACAAATCTAACCAGATCACTTGTAAGAAGGTATGAAATAGCACAGGAGTCTCTGGCCTCTCAGGACCAGCAAGTCTGTACCCAAAAACCTCCTCTAGAGGCCACTGTCTGCCCTATCATCCATATCAAAAGGTCAAATACTTTTCCCTCGGTGCTCCCAACAAACACACCAGGAATATTCCTTCCTCCCAGTTCCCTTAGAACTTGGCTCATCACTGTGAACTCCTAGCACGAGGCGATGGCCCCAGTGGCCTGCTGCCAGAGTCAAAAATGAATATAAATGTTTACACTCAGCCAATTCTTGTTTTCTATCAGTACTGATAATCTTTGGTAAGTTCAACATTCATTCTTCTTTTTATGACAATCCTGTTTATAACAATACTGTGAAATATAAGTAACAAATTTGCTGTTCATCAGAAGCAACTTCTTCGCTATTTACAAGGGTATTTCTGTCTTTATTGATTGCATGTGTATGTATGAATGTGAAGTTCAATGTTTTTGTGAAATAAAGCTAATTACTGGTATTTCCAGTACTCCCAATGAACCAAAACAAAAATACTGGGTCAAGCAAAAGAATTTTCACTATTAGCAGCCAAACTGCCAAAAGGTTTCAATAACATTATAACCCTAAACAACTATTGTATCATGTGGTCTAAGCTCAAGCTTATCACTGTGACCTCAGTGGCATCAGACAGAAATGGTATAATCACCTTTTGATCTGCTTTGTGGCAAAGGAAAACGCAAGGGTTACCATTTTTCCACAAATAAGAAATGCCTTCAGAAATGGCAAGAAAATAATCAGCTAGAACACACCAAGATGATTCAGCAAGTGCAACATTCTCATACTCCAGAGAGATCCTCCAAGTCTCTGCCACAGAAGACTCTCTTAATGACATTGGGAAAATTCCTCACTGATCACTTACTTGGCAGTGAGTTTGATCTTGAGATTGTGAGCAAGACACAATGGCCTGCCCTCTCAGAAAGAAAAAGTTGTGTTTTGCTATAAAACAATGTTCTGTCCTGTTCAGCATCTTGTGTTTAACTGTGCCCAACCACGGATATCTGAGGTTTTCAGAAAACATTTGTGTTAATGAATTACAAAAAAAAAAAAAAAAACAGCTCAAAACCATAGAATATCACGAGTTGGAAGGGTGGCCAACAAGGATTATCAAAGTCCAGGTTCTGGCCCAGCACTGGAAAACCCCAAGAATCACTCCATGTGCCTGAGAGAGCTGTCCATACAAAGGGCTGGCTAATTGCCCCAAGTCCTGAAGCATGATACTGCAGAGCTCCAGTAACTGAGCATGTGGGAGATAATGCTGATATCTAGGTCTGATCCAAGAACATGAACAAAACCATTCAGGCTCCCTTTCTACACATTAGTCCATTATCCTCTTTCTCAGAAGTCACAGCATATATGTCTGTATATACATAAGCCAGAGAACATACTCTGGAATGATTACCTAAAGACTTCCTTCAGCTGTTCACATAAATGCATCTGACTAATGTCAAGTGCATTTTGCTGTATGGTCATTATATGACCAGGTGATGATGTTTTTGCCATAGTAGTAACACATCCTCTGCATTAATTACTAAACTGCTTTGAATGTTTTATCAAGAAAATGGGCAACAACCATGGCTGTTTTTTATAGCCATGTAAGAAGCTGGAACAAACACTAAATTATACCAGATTAAGCATGTATCCCTTGCCTCCTCTTCCTTTCAATAGTTTAAGTATTGGTGTTTTATTTACTGTGTGTGTGTATATATATGTGTGTGTGTGTATATATATACACACACATAGACACACTATAAAGTATAACCAGGTCCTGACCAGAAATACTTAGAAACTTCCTAATTTCATATCAGCATATCTTAAAAGAGATCCAAGAGTGAGGTGCACCATTTTGGCTACAGGATATCTAATATCAAGTATCTGTTAAAATGGTAAAAGTTCTCTTGAAAATTTTGTCCTGTCCAGAAATTGTCATACAAATTAAATCACCATGAAAACACGTTTTTTTCTTTAGTCTATAGTTAGACATCAATTGATAACTTTATCACTACTATATCTAAAATACTCCAGCTTCAATGTAGATACCAAAGATGACAGAAGATGCTTGAAAAAGTCTTTGATTATTAACTATTACAACATCTTGAAAAATTACAGGTTTAAAATCTACATGGTCACATACATGAACAAGTTGCTTTGGAATAAGAAGTTAACTCTACCCACTTTCATTGCACGAAAGTGGCGCTTTATTTTATGACAAATATAAATTAAGACAATTCCTTCCCTATTGAAAAGGATGAGTCCTCAGTGAAGTAGCTTAGGTACCCAGACTAACCTCATAGCTGCCTCAGAAATTAAGAAAGCATTTATGAATGATGTGTGCTTCTTATAGAAAGAATTCTTCATTGGCAGTTGACCTGTTGGGATACTTCTCTGAAATAACTGAGTAATGTGGAAAAGAGCACTTTTTTCTCCAATGCAAAGTTATTTTTATGTTATAATTATGAAGACCAGATTCAGATTTACCCATTGGAAAAGAAAGAAACAGAAAAAATAAGTGGCCTGTAGATCCCGATCTGCTTTCTGGAGTTCTGCATGTGCCTCTGCTCATGAACCACACTGCAAGCTAAATGGTTACATCACTCACCTGCTCACATGCATTAGCATTGCATCAGCATTCATACTCATGTTTATCACTTACAAAGAATAGGGGAAAAAAAACAAGACCTTGAAAGACCTTCATATTTGAGTAGTACACTAGCTGGCATCTCCTACAACTAACGAATCTTCCGTTCTTCCAAGGAAGACAAAGTTTGATGAATTCAGAAAGACAAAGTTTGATGCATTCAGATGGGTAGCTGAGAAAAGTAAACAGCCCCAAATCAGTCTGCAGAGCATCACCACGCAGCTGACAAGAGTTTGCTACCGAAACTAGCAAAACTCACTACAGCACTCAAAGCAAAAAATGCACCACAAATCTAGACTTGTATATTTATATTGATCCAAGAAGTATGAACAGGCCATGTGAAAGAATAAGCACAACATGACCTGAAGGTGGCCCAGCAAAAAAGGAGCTGGGGGTGCTTGATGACCACAGCTGAATGTGAGACAGCATGTGCCCAGGAGGCCAAGAAGGCCAGTGGCATCCTGGCCCAAATCAGCAATAGTGTAGCCAGCAGGACCAGGGCAGGGATTGTCCCCCTCTACTCAGCACTGCTGAGGCCACAGCTCAAGTCCTGTGTCCAGTTCTGGGCCCCACAACTCAGGAAGAATATAGAGGTGCTGGAGCAAGTCCAGAAAAGGGAAATGGAGCTGGTAGAGGGTCTGGAGCACAAGTCCTATGAGTGGTTGAGGGAGCTGGGGTTACTTAGCCTGGAGAAGAGGAGGCTCAGGGGTGACCTAATTGCTCTTTGCAACTGCCTGAAAGGAGATTGTAACCCAGCAACATGCAATAGGACAAGAGGAAATGGCCTCAAGCTATAAGAGGGTACATTTAGGTCGGACAATAGAGAGAAATTCTTCACAGAAAGGGTGATTAGACATTGGAATGGGCTGTGCAGGGAGGTGGTGGAGTCACTGCACCTGAATGTGTTTAAGGAAAGCCTTGACAGAGCACTTTGTGCCAGGGTCTAGTTGATATGGTAGTGCTAAGTCACAGGCTGGACTCAGTGATCTCAAAGATCCTTTCCAAATGAACTGATTCTCTGATTCTGTGAATTCTGAGTTATTAAATTTAATGCAACCATTTATCCAGTGGATAGCCATTAGATACCCATAAAATATCCACTTCATAGTATTTACACCTTTGGTAGAACATCACAACTCAGAAGAACCGGCTGAAAGTACTCATCTGGAACTTGCTAGGCTGAAAGCATAAAAGGATCTATGTTGTGTACTACAGAGGAGATGAGACTTAGGACATCTCAGTCCTCTTCTTGATTTAAGATCTCTAAACTAAAGGCAGTGGTTGAAGACTTGTGGGTAATTTCTACTTCATGCGTAAAGAATGCAGGTGAAGATCCACACTTTGAATTGAGCACTCCCAGAAACAAAGTTCAGAGATAACATATCCTTTGGTTAATCAGCCATAACCTTTCCTCTTCCCCTTGAAAATGGGGAAACTTGTTTTCTGAGTTACTGTTATCAGATGGGTACTGCTAGGGGATAACAATGAACAAGGTATAGATTTTACCATCCCACAAGAATGAAGAATTAATCCTTTTGGCTGAGTGACAGTCTTGGAGATAATTAAAGGGATTCTATCACCATCAGACAGTACAAAAACACAGCTTTTATACACAATGAAAGTAGGGAACCAATGAGACAGGAAGAGACTTTGTAAGACAACTGAGGCCAGCAGCCTCTCACTACAGGACTGCCAAATTCCGCCCAATGCAGGATTGTACTGAATAAAATATTAATTGAGCCTATTGTGGCCTCCTTCCAAGTCTAATAGCCTTTACTGGGCCCTTGGTGCAAAACACACAAGAACAGGAATCCCCAGATACATACTAGAAAGCTTGACTCAAAGAAGGCTGTTGTGGATGACGTTCTTGCCACTCTACCTGAGACTCAAGATTTCTCTGAGAATAAAGGTCTGTGCGAAGTTTTGGACTATGGACTTCCCAAAGTAGTCCTACCACTAGCACTGCTTTCAGATACAAAACTGCTTTGCATTCAGAGCTGCCCTTTGCTATCAGAGCTCACCGTTACCTCCCTCTTAGCACTTTTTTAAAAATCAAGCTTTAGTTCAGCATGTCTGAGGACAGCAGACTTTATACTGAGGTGGAAGAATATGTTCTTGCAGGCTCTGAAATCTACGTGGTGCAGTGTTTTAATGGATTGGTACTTCACCTCTAAGCATTTGGTCCCTGCCCAGTTTAGGATAAAAGGCACAGCTAAATGTAAAGAGATTACTTATAGTCCTTGGCTTTATCTCTGTCACAGAAGCCCTACTCAGCTTGCAGCAAAATTATAGCTGCTATTCAACAGTGGCATATTAGGGGAACTGCCTTGCCAGCACTACAGTGCATGAGCAGAACTGGTTGAGAGATTGCACACCCCCACCTGCACTATACTTAGTTCTAGCCAACACTAATCATTTCCAAGACACATCTACTAATGTGCATTTCCTCTCAAAATACTGACTAATGGTGAAAATCAATACAGCAAACTGATAGGCTATAGGACTTGGATATACCTGTTTCACATAATGGGAGCATTTACCTTTAAACAATTTGTGACCTATAAAATGTTCACTGCAATTAATGATTAATTAATGACAAAAGTGCAGACATTTGTTCCAATTACAGTTATCCTTATTGTTGTACTAAAACATTGGGCTTGCTGGTATGGGCTTGCTTCCTTTTTTTTTTTTTTTTTTAATGGTAGCCAAAGAAATAATTCACTGCTTAAAGCCAGTTTCTCTTCTAGAGCCCTTTCTCTCACATTTTCTGTGCCCCCTGACCTCAGGCATCTGTCACAGCAACACCTCTGCTCATAGCAGGGGAGAAGGTGAATGGTTTCATCAGAAGCAGATGCCAAAAATGCTCCTTGCGTGGGCTGGGACAGAGTGATCATCACTCTCAGCTGCAGTACAACCTGACTGCTCTTCTGGAATATTCTCCAACCCCAAGAGGTCCCAGGACAATGCACTGCTGATTCTGATGATTGGTTTGTCTCCCACACTGCAGAAAGTGCTGTTGGGAAGTCAATCACACAAGTCTGAAGGGCCAGATTTTGCCCTGCAATCTTTATCCAGCAAGAGCTATTGCATTCTATAGGGCAAAATGAAGACACATTTTCTAATCATTTCATGTCAACTTTTCTTCAGATCTTCTCTGTTTTTCAACAGGCATCATTGCATAACAGAAACACAACTGATTTTTGCAAATGGTAGTTCTGAGAAAAGAAAATAGATACATGGAAAATAATAATGTATTTCCAACAGATCTCTGAGAAAGATCTGATTTATAGGTCTCAGAAGTCTTCCCAATAGCCAGTGGCCACAGATTGAGACACAAAGAATCAAAAATAGAATTACAGGCATCTTTAGGCCACCCTGTAAAATGGAAGAAATTATTACCATCAGAAAAAGAAAGGAAGAGGAGAATATTGGCAAGGGAGGATATGGAAGAAAGTGCCCCTCCCTACTCAAGGGAGTATGTGAAAGAGAGAGCATATGCAAGGAAAAATGTCTAACAAGGTCTGTACATTTGTCTTGTCTATTAAATATTTTCTTCTGTATCTCAGAGCATTATTAAAGCATTGAAAAATGAATTTATTTCTGTAAGCATTCTAGATCCATTAAATAAACATCATTCTAATTGTTACAAATTTTGGAAGCCCTCTATATTTTACTTACCAAAATTTAGATGACAATGGGAGTCCTCCCACTGTGTTCAACACTCTTTGAATCTGATACCAATGCTGCAGAAGCTGAACTTGCCCAGTGCTCCTAATGTGAATTGGTGAGCATGTTCTTTTCAAAGTAATCATCACAACTGATCAGTAAAACGTTCAAAAGATGCAGGACTCCGGTGATGAAATCCTAGTAGAATTAAAGTCAATAGCAAAAGTGCCTGTGACTTTCAGAGTTTTACCTAGAGTATCTGTCCAGGTCATGCCTGCCACATTTCTGAAGCCAGAAGCAGTTGAAGAGCACCAGAAGCAGAGGTGAGCTTTCTGGGTGGCACAGTCTGCATGTCTGAGTAAGGCAACCAGCCACTGGAGAGCATTTGTACCAACCAGTAAGATACATACATTTCTCTTCTCTAATGAAATTGTCTGAAATATTTATATAGGAGCACGCAAATACCTGGTACTCTGGGACAAAAATGCATGGATTTCCTTTTCCTGCACTGCTACCCATCAACAGCTGCAGTTTTAAAATCACAATCAGCCTCCTGAAACCCTCAAAATGCAAAAAAAAAAATTGCATAACTGGGGCAAAAACTTATGCAACATTTACATATGCAGATGACAGCAATTTGATTGTCTGAGGCAACTGTTTCACCCAATTTTTACACAGAATTGCTTACAGTGAGGTTAACAACCCTGTGCAGGAAAGTTCTAGTCACCAACAGGCTGCTATGCTAAATCCCCAATGTAAACAGGCACACTGATCTGCTATCAGAGTTTGGACACAGAATCCATTATCTCAGGTAACAATTACTTCACTTGGTCTGAACTCTTTCTGCCTGCTGCAGAAATCCTTCTTTCTTTCACATATTCAAAAGGGTCAACTACCATCCTACCTTCTGTCTCTCATCACCTCAAACTACTTTTCTACTGGCATAAAGAATAAAGGATCAGTCTTTAACAGTTTGCCAGTCACTTTGGACATGTACAGCAGAGGCCCAACTAATAATCAAAACAGGCCAGCAGGGAACAAGCTTTGCCACTCATGCAAGCATATACAGGTCCCAAGAAACCCTTCCCTTTTGAATACCTAAATACCCATTGCAAATATTGGATATATAAAAAATTGTCATCTGTTGCTGCAATTAAAAGAACCAGTCTGCCTAAAGATGAATCCCCAAAGACTCACAATTTCAGCCTACATCCCTTGAGTGCAAACTAAGAAAGAGGACTTACTTACCATATTTGAGGAACTCCTCTTAAGTCCAAAACTGGCTGATGCCCTAAGCACTACCAAAATAAAATATTAAACTACCAAAATACAAATATTAAACTACCAATAGATCCCAATGACTGTAAGTAACTCTAACACCATGTGGCAATTGACTTTGGGAGGACCACTGCACCGTGCTTACAATTCTCAGGCTTTCAGATCACAGCTGCTTCCTTGTGAAAGAGATTGTTTCAATTCTGAATCAGAGATTTGTTTTTTAAGGATTTGTCTATTTACTAAAGATACTAGCTAGAGTAATCAAATAATCGAAGATGGTTATCCTTCTCTCTAAAATTTCTATTATGATAGTCCTAGATTATCACACCTACTGTGATGCACCTAATTCAGCCAGATGTGAAAAAATTTGCATAGATTTTTATTAGAATGTAACTTGCAGTTTTCTCCCACAAAATTTCTTTAGTTTACAAGCATTTGCTTTGCTTTCCTAAGAGACTGACTCAAGTCAAAGCTTGAGTTAATCAGAGATAAGACTTTTTTCACTTTGCACCTTGATAAATTCCTTGCCACAAAGTTCCACAGGGCTGTGACTAGATCATAACCAGTACCTGCAGCAGCTAGCTAGTCTCCACCTGCTCCATGTTCACAGAAAGACAGGATCAACTTCATTCAACAGCCTCATTCAACAAATCCTTTATTTTCACTTTTTTTGCATTATTTGGGGTTTTTTGGGGGTGTTTTTTTGGTTTTTTTTGTTTGTTTGTTTTTTTAAAATTTCTCACATTTTATTTTGCAGTTCTAGAGTCACAGGAAACAGGGCCACCGGAAAAAGGTCACCTAGCTCACTTCTCTGTCCCAAAAAAAGATCAAATATATGAGATTGTATTACCTCATTAGTAGAAGGTTTTTTCCTGCTTTATAAATAAAACCTTTTTTATCCTGCCACTGATCTACAAAACTGAGTAACTAGGGTATAAGAAACAAACTCATTCCAAGAATGAATAACAATCTGCAACAAGTTGTAGCTTGCAACTACAGAGACTGACATATTGGTACATTTTAATTTCAAAAACATTTTTAGAAAAATCATATATGCAGGAATTTTATCATTAACTAACACTTCTGTTGAATTTTCAGCTTGCCACAGAGATCCACACCCATACATTACATAAATCAGAGATGAGGCTGAAATTGTCTGGAATGATGAAAGTACACCAAGTCTTCAGTACATGGAACACTGTACATCAAAAACATGTCCTGGAATAGCTTATCTTCAGCAACCCCTTGCACAGGATCTCTCACATACCTGCATTTGAGGCAAATAGGAATTGCACCTCCCCTACAATCATAACAGTGTGTTTTACCTTACCAACAGCTGGTAAGGGGCTGGACTTCCCCTAAACACTGTTGTGAAGCACAGCTGATGATGGAAAGTTCAGCTGGATGGCATCAGTATGCAAGACAACTAACTATACATATCTATAACTCTATATAAACCAATCTCCAGCAGTCTTGGCTGTGTCATTACTGATACGGACACCACAAACAGCAAGTTATTTCCTTTAAAACACTGCCCCATAATTGTTTCACTCTCAAATCCATGGTGAGAGACACAGTATAAATTGCATTTCCCACAAGTTAGCCAAGTAAGTCAACACCACGTTCTTCTCCCACAGCTGACCTTGACTCACAGTGAAACAGCAGTCTTGTCTCTACAGGATTTCTAACATGCATATGTTATTCTTGCTCAGTCCAAACTGTGCAACTGAACACCTTGTGCTAAGTGCTGTAAAGACACAGAAGAAAAAGATGGTCCCTGCAGAAAAAGCACATCTGCTTTGTCAGTCATAAAGCCTTAAAATACAGCTTCAAGTGATTCTACATTTCACTATCCCCTATGACTCCATCTTTCTCTCCACTTGACATTGTTGAGAACAATCTTATTTTCTGCAAAACAGATGTCACGGCATGTGCACGTGAAAAAATATCTAAACCTTAAAGGTGAGTGATGATTCCATAAACTGCTAAATCATGTCAAACCTCAGAGTATTTTAAGGTTAGAAATGTGCCTGAAGGCCTGCATAAAAAGTACAGCTTTTAGTGACAGAAGCTCTCTCTCTAAAAGGACCTCACAAATTTTGATTTTTAATTTGAACTATAAATTATAGGGAGTTTATATTTAATTAAAATTTGTAGCTCTAGTCTGTGCTCACACCTGACATTCTGCTAGGCTTGCAGTCCTTTCCAGGTTATTTAAGTTATTCTTGATAATAGAATAAAAGATAATAGAATACAGCGGTTGGATACTTTCAGAACAGCCAGTAAAATCACTGGACACACTATATTGACACCAGTACTGCAAAGAGAGAACTTTGATCCTTAATATCCTAACGGTGTCCAAGATGGGTAAGGCTGCCTTTCTAAAACAAAATGAAGCCACTTGTGCCCTATGCACAGAAAAAGACATGGATTCTTGGTTCTCTCCATTTTATTTTTGTATCAAGGCATCTCAGTGTCATCTCTGACCCACAAATCCAAGAATGCTTAGGGTCAACACTGACTAGCATAAAAACAAGCAGGAAACGTAGCAGCATACTGAGCTGTGAAAACACAAAAATTACTAGCTTTCATTATTCCACAGTGTCAATATTCATGTTAAAGCAAATATATTCCTTAATACAAAATAGAGATTTATTAAGCAACCAAAAAATCTGAAAGGATCCACTTCCATCTTGTTTCTAAGCTATGTTTAATGAAGTGCATGACTATCTGTTTTGTCCAGCTTCTCTTGACATTAAGTATTTTTTTCAAACTTCTAACTTTAATTTATGTGAACTTAAAATGGGAGGACCTATTTGACCAACCATGGTATCTCCCCATTGGTGTTGAACTGATTCCTACTGCATCTTTTCTAACTTGCAAGAGAAATGTGTTTCTATGATTAAAAACAGAATTTCCTCTCCCAAATGGTTTTTCAGAACAGAGGAAGTAGGTAGAGGATTTTTTAAAGATATTTTCCAGATACAATGGCCTTCAGCTTGCATTTTCCTCCCACCCTTCTGACCTGCACAGATGTTGTGCACTCCCTTTCACCACCTGATCCAACAGAAGTGTCAGCTCTTGGCTCTAGGGATGTTTCTATTCCCACTGACATGTGGAGTTGCCAGAAATAAAATTACCTGTACATGGCAATATCAGTTGAACTCATTAAAAAAAAAAAAATTAAAAATCTATATATGTTTACAGCAACACACTCTATTATCACATTTAAACAGAGTTAGACAACCTGACTTTAAATACACCTTTTTCTCACATCTCTCATGTTCCTCCACAATATTTGTGTGCCATTGTGTAGACTGAACTTTGGACATTATTATGGCTATATCCTGATTTCAATGCCTTTGAGAAGAAGTTTGTACTGGACTTTCAGATATCCTTTTCAATGTGATTTTTCTACAAACCTGTAAATTATACACAACATGATCTCTAGGACAAAATGAGGTCTTGGATGAGCATTAACTACAAGGACTAGCACAAATATAATATTATTTTTGTCATCAAATAAAGCACTGTTACCTCTACACTTCTTTAATTCTTAGATCAGCATACACTGCTTTAACATTTCATTAAGGCATGTCAGGTACAAATGTTTCATGTCACTTGATCATAACATGCTATCTCAGGCACTTAATAATCAATCTGCTCTCAAAAAAAGCCTATTTGCAAAACACACAACAGGAGGGAAACATGAATTATGCTTATTTAACCAACTGGATTGCTATCAGCCTCAAAATTTCACGTTACTCAATCATACCATTTTTTTACAAAAAAAAACCCCAAACCAAAACCAACTGAGGATCATCTCAACCACCTTGCACCTTCTACAGCTATTCCAGCCCAAAGTCAGGGATTAATACCAGCTCAGGTATATTTGCACACCATGCACCCATATTGACCATTTTCATGGAGACATACTTTTACTGGTTTATTGGCAAACAAGGAAATGACAGAAAGGAAACTCACTAAATGGAATGAGAAAGGAACCACACCCCTCCACCCAGCTCAGCAAGCAAAGGCTAGTAAAGACTCATCTAACACCTCTACTCCTGTTTGCTATTTTTCAAATTACTTCTCAGGTGGTACTGTCAAACTGAAATCCTTTCAAGCAGTAGTGCCTGTCACAGATTTGAAAAAGAACACCATGCTATTTACCACCATCAAGGAGACCCTGTTCTTATTTTGCCTCCTCACTTTCTTTTCCATGTTGGCCCAAAGAAATGGGTTTTTATAAAAAGTTGCTAAAATTAGTGAGTAGCCTGGCTTAGAAATGCTAGTGTTAACATTTGCCGATCTGCTCTCAAGCCACACTGTCAATTTGCTAAATGTCTTTTGTATTAAAAGAGATGCAATGATTAAACTAACACCATCCTGGAAACTATGCCAAGGCACATGGAAAATGAAGTGATTGGAGACAGCCAACACTGCTTAATTGAAGGCAAATCACACCGGACAAATTCAGTGGCCTTCTATGATGGGGTGACAGCGCAGGTGGTTGAAAGAAGAATGACTGATGCCAGTAACCTGGACTTGTGCAAAGCCTGTAACAATGTCCTGCACAACATCCATATCTCTAAACTGGAAAGACATGGACTTGATGGATGGACCACTCAGTGATAAGAAATTAGCTGAATGGTCGCACTTAAAAAGTTGCAGTCAACAGCTCAGTATCCAAGTGGAGACCATTGACAGTAACATTCCTCAGGAGCTGGTACTGACATCAACAAACATCTTTGTTGGTGACACAGATGGTGGGATCGAGTGCACCCTCAGCAGGTTTGCCAACACCACCAAGCCATGTGGCACAGTCACACGCTGGAGGGAAGGAATGCCACCCAGAGGGACCTGATAGGCTTGAGGTGGGCCCGTGAAGTAGAACAAGACCAAGCACACGGCCCAGCACCTGGGTTGGGGCAATCCCAAGCACAAATACAGACTGGGAAGAGAATGGATTGAGAGCAGCTCTGAGGTGGAAAACTTGGGGTTGCTGGTGGATGGAAAGCTGGACATGAGCCAGCATTGTACATTTCCAGCCTACAAGCCAACCACCTCCTGGGCTGCACCAAAAGCAGCGTGACCAGCAGATCAGGGGGGTTGATTCTGTCCCTCTACATCACTCTCAGGAGACCCCCACCTGGAGCACTGCGTTCAGCTCTGGGATCCCCAACATAAGAAGGACATGGAGTGACTGGCACAAGTCCAGATGAGGGCCATGAAGACATGGAGAACTTCTCCTATGAAGACAGGCTGAGAGAGTTGGGGCTGTTCTGCCTTAAAGGCCCCTCTAGTACCCAAAGAGAGCCTACGAGAGAGCTGGAGAGGGACAGGAAAAGGGGGAATGGCTTCAAACTGAAAGGAGTAGGTTTAGATTAGATATGATGAAGAAATTCTTTACTGTGAGGAGGGTGAGGCACTGGAACAGGTTGTGCTGAATGGGGTTTTAGGAAACCTGGTCTAGTGGAAAGTGTCCCTGCCCATGGCAGAGGGGTTGGAGCTAGATGGTCTTTAAGGTCCCTTCCAACCCAAGCCATTCCACAATTCTCTTAAGATCTAAAAAAATGCAAAAAGGAAAAAGGCTCAGGATAATGGTGTACTGCAAAGCAGTTTACAGCTAATTTATATGCAAAGCTAATTGTAATTCAGATAAGCATATCACAAGATAGAAGAAGTTGCACAATGTTACACAAGCAATGAGGTGTATCCAAATCTATTTTTTGTATCTCTGTCATACAGTGACAAAGTAGGAATCTCTACAACCGTAAATAATCTTCAAGTGACTATAGCTCTTTTGTTGAAAACAATTTTTTAACCACACCGACCTAAATGCAGATGTTTAATGTTCAAAGAATCCCCTTCCTCTTGTGTCTTCTAACCAGAGACATGAGATTTTCAGGCAGTACCTGGTGAGAGCTTGGAAAAACAAGCCCCTTACACAAAATTTAGAAATGCACAGATCTCAGTACCACTGGACTAAACAAACTTGTATAAGACAGTACCACATAAATCCTTCAAATTTCAGGTCCAGAATTTTTTTGTCATATGAGGCTAATGTATTAATTTTCACTAATCTAAAATGAGATCTTTGGCAAACCAAACAATAGTAAAGTCATATGAGTCAAACCAGATCCTCCGATTTAAAGAAAGGAATTTTGAACTTAATCATAGTTTATTTTGTAACATAAATTAAGAAAGTAATAAATAACTAATTTCTAATAGAAAATCAAACTAATTCATTTGAAAGGAGAAATATTGTGATTTTTTCCATTATTGCCCTACTTCAGAAAACAAACATGTTGTTTTCTAAAGCATGTGATTTCTCCCAATGTTTCCAGCATTATTAATATAGAACATAGCTGGTTCTCAAGATTTGCAGCAATGCATTCCAACTTATCTACTGTCTTGTATGATGAAAACAAAAGTTTATGTACTTACAGCAAATTGCACATTTATCATTTGCAGTTGTTTTTTGTTTTTTTTTTTTTTTAATTCTAAAATCCTTGCGCATACTTCAAGGCAAACAAAACAGTATTGAGGTAAATGAAGGAAAAGAGTTGTATTTAAAAGACTATTTTATAGTTAGGATCTTATCATAAATTATTATGAATGTATCAATTACACATTTCTTAGTAAAGACAAAGGTTGATTAATGCTGATATCCAATGCCTTTCATTTGATACTGTTTTGATCATTAGTGTTACAGGCTACCTGTAAACAGGGGCAGCAACATGCCTCCAGAGAGGACAGAAAAATACTGCTTGGCTTATGTCATGGTTGTGATACCTCTTGGGGAATGTTGTTTTTAAGTTTACCACAACCAAGGTACTGGTTGATGAAGAGACAATTTAGAGCAATAAATGCCAAGATCAAATTTAGTATTCAGAAGTTTGGGCAAAACAATAAAGCAATCAAAAATTCAATTTATAAAGCATGGGTTAATAATTCTATCTTAAATGGAACTGCTTTGAAAGTCATACTGGAAAAGTAAGTTAACAGCTGAAAAACCTAGAAATTAACACAGAATGCTTTCCTCCCTTCAAGAAATTCTCAATTACTTCAGTGGAACAGGATTAGGCCACTGGGTCTGTAAATGTAGCCATGCAAATGTATTGTCTCTTTGTACTAATATAGATGTCTGGCAATTTCTTTTTGCTGTTACCATGGTTCTAATATTCTGATGTTTCAGCAGAAAAATAACATTTAAGCGTATGATTGAACACTGAGACATTTTTTAGACATTTAAGGGTTATAATTAACAGCGAGGTCAATATTTCTTCTTTAAAAACATTAAACTATGATCTGAAATCTGTAATTCTCATAAATGAAAATTCAGAATGTATATTAACTAAAAAATATCAAGAAGGCTACTGATTTTGCTTTCTCAGTTTTTAAATTTTTGGTTCCTATTCATCCATTGGCTAGTAAAAATGAGCAGCAGGTGGAATCTCTCAACTTACTTCCATCCTTACATCAAAATACTACAGATGAGTAAGAAAAAGCCCCATTTCTCCTACAGCAAATACTTTTAAGCTCCAGTTCACAGTAGAAATATTTTCCAGTAAGTAGCTGGGCCACTGAACAGCTCTTGGGAATACAGGTTGTCTAGAACTCCAGTTAGCTGAATCATAAGGCCACAGATTACCTCAGGTTGGAAGGAACTCTTAAGGATGGAGTCCAAATCCCTACACCTAGCAGGACTATGCAAGAGTAAATCATAAGCCTGTCATCCATATGTTCCTTGAACTCCACACAGAGAGTCATGAAGTTCCATACAAATCAAAGACACCATTAGACAGGAGAATTTTGGAATTCAGGATAGTTTATGCAATTTTCAGACAATCTGGAAGGAAATGCTTAGCATTGTGGAACCCCAGAACTCTGCTTAAGGGATTTCAAGGAGTTTAAACTCAGTTTCCCCCAATTCCTGGCTTTTTGTAAGGTTATTTTGAGAGCCCTGGTTCTTCCTTCATTTCCCCATATTATTGCTTCCATGTTTTCTTACTCAAATCTAGAGTACCATTACAAACATATGGAACACATCAGTGGAGTTCTCATGTCTTTTCCTATTTTAGTACCTGTTTTCCATGCATGTTCAGAGTTTCACTTTTATCAGATTTTTAAAAATATATTTAAAATTGAGGAAAAGTAGAAGATGGAGGCAGAAAATGACATTTGCTATGAAGCAGGAGCCCTCCACAACTGATTTAAACACACCAAGACACATGGTGCAAATCTAGCATCATCAATAGCAGAAGCAAAGCTTTTAGATACATGACATTGTAATTTCAGTTCTTAATTTTGCGCCAAGTTCATATCAACCTTTCAATGGAAATGCCACCCAATCAGAAGCATTTACACACTAAGAAATTAGTGGCACGGTGGCTCTGGGAACCTGCAAACCCTGACTGTTTAGTAGTGGTAAGCAACCTGGAGTTGACAAATCTTATGTGTTATAAAAAGGTGTCAATTTATATCTATATCTATATATCTATATCTATATATATTACTATAAAGGTGCAACTGTTACTCTTGTAAAGTGTACAAAAAGCAAGCAAATTAGCTAGTGAGATATCCCATTCACACTTCTCTTAACTTCAGAGTACATAAATACAAGTGAGACTTTTGAGTAGCTACAAGATGTGGCTCACTAACTTCTATCAAATTGTGAAATCTATGTAGAGCTCATATTTTTAGGAATCTTTTTGCAACATTGAAATGCAAAGACACTTTTCTAGACCAAAATATTTATAAAGCTAGCTACTTCATTAACTGTAATTCTCAAAAAGCTGCTCTATCTTTTCTATCCTAGTTCCTGAAGTGATTCACCCAGCATCTGGAAACAAAGATACATGTATTGCTCAGTGGCTTCTGATGTATATTTGGTAAACTAAAAACACCTTTAAAACCAAAAAGGAAGATGCCTTCACTCAGAGTAGAAATACTTATGATTCTGAATACAGAAGACCAATAATAGGAGTCAATCTGAATACAATTCCTGGAAGCCTCAGAAGAATACTCTGATATGTGTTATTGGCAGGACTGCTTTGAATCTGATTGTTCTGCTCTTTGAGTAAGCTGCACTCATGACTGCTAAAAAAAACTGAATTTCAAGTTAACCACATTTTACTGAATTTGGCAAGAAGTATGGGCATAGGAAAAGGATATTCCATATCAGTTTTTCAAACAGAACACATCCATCACAGTTTTTGCAATATAAAGATTTATTAACTATATTAAATAACATATAAAACGACAAATAAAAAGTGCAGGGTGCATGAGTCATTAACATATGTGCAATCTTGTCATATGCCCTTATTTTCCACTGGAGTTGGCTGGAATTAACACTGTGGCAATCTGTGCTGGCTCTTGGGCAGGCAGGAGGTAAAGGAAGAAGGTATACAGGATGAGACCTGCTTTGCAGAGCTGTCTATGAAACATAGTGACTGCTGCTGTGAAATGACTGGGTGTTTTATCCCATACTGCTTTGCAGGGCCTGCATTTGCTAAATCAGGATGCTCAGTCTTCAAGGTAAACTATTCAAGTGTGCCTTTTCTCCAGCATGCTCTGTCACAAAGGCCAAGCAGACCTATGGAAAATATCCACCTTCTCTTCTTTCTTCTAAACATCATCTGCTTCTTCTGAGCAAGGTCACTGATAAGCAACAACAAAACAAAAAAGGCATTGTTAGATTGGACAGGTCATAGATAAAAATCTACATCCTTTTCCCACTTTTTTTTTTTCTCATAATATATGAAATGGATCAGCCTTATAGTGGTCAGTTCAGAAAGTCTGTCATTGATGGCTACTTTATATTTAGCACCTTTTCAAGACCTTGGATACAGAGAGGGTGGACTACCACAGATAACCAGTTGCAGAAACATGGCAGTAAGTGACTGAACAGACAGCAATCTGTTCAGAAAGGGCAGACCCCTGTGAAAATTCTTCAGCTGGAGTTCACCCAGACACCTCACCAGCCTTTCCACTATGAGCACCTCTCCAGAGCAGATAAAAGTGAGGCACTAGCACACTGTGAAAGGAGAAGTAAAAGAGGCCTTCCTTACTCTCAACATTTAAAGAATACTTGCTGAAAAATGCTGACAGTGTCCTGAAGATAAAAGGGGATGTTCTGGAAAGATCAACCTGAAAATCCATGAATGGAAATAGATAGCTGCTATTGTTTAATTCAGTGAGTAGCTTCTCTGAGCCAACATCAAAATGGCTCTGTTTCCTGGAATAAAAAATTTAAAAAATGTTGAATTTGGCTTACTCTCAGAAAGCAAGGGGCTGCATGTATTAAGGGTTCATTATGTGTATACATTTTATTCACAGAAAACACAGTTTTAGCAAGTTTTAACAGTCTTGTTTCCCATCTGTTTTAATGGCATGCTAAGGTGTCAGTTTCATTGCCATTGTTTTTGCCCCTGCATGCAAAGAACTGATATTTAGTCACAGAAATTCTACATGCCCACATATATTTATCTATATTTAGCACACAATTATGAATACTGGGTGTGGTGTATTTTATCTTTTGGTTTTGTTTGTACTTAAAATTGACAGTGCATATAGGAGGGCTGAAATAAACTGGCTATTGGAAAGGCATTTTCTTTGTTTCCTGTCCCTTTGTAATCAGACACTACTCTAAGAGAGCGATGAAAGAGCTAAAGAGAAAGAACAAGTTCCTAGAGCTGGGAAAAAACAGAACAAACTAGCAGAAGTAGCATATAAAAATAAACTTACCTGAGCTTTTTTGCCTTTCCAGCTGGTCCTTGGTTTCATGAAGTACTCCTGACTTCCCTCCACGTACATCTCCTGACTCCTCTGTGTAATCCTTCTTAACAAGCTTGTTGTCCATATCCACCTTTCGGGTTCTTTTCCTTCTCTTTTTCAAGGTTGTATGGTCACAGAATTCTAATTTTTCTTAGCATCCAAACTCTGTATGCTGGCTAACAGAACCCCAGTTTTTCCACCAGCAGTTTCCTTTTAATTGAATGTTTGATTCTTTTTTCCCTGATGTGACATTGTTACTCATTCCTCTCATCACAACCTCTCCATCTTACACATGCAAAGTCCAAAAACCACCTTGGTTCCTGTGAGAATGCTGCAGCCTGGCCTGCCCACACTATCCCTGAGGACTGAAGTATGCTATTTTCCTGGAATATGGAGGTCCAGTAACTCCACACACAGTAAAGCCCTTAGCTCAAGTAGACCCAAACATGCAGAGTATTTTAAAAGGTTGAGAAAAACATTTATTCATCACTGGAAGTGATAAGATCTGGAGTTTGATGGAAACTGGAGTTTGAAATTGGGTGCAGGTTGATCACAGCCAAAGGATCAGCGGATTGTGAAATTCTTGAAGAGCAGTAAATCTGTTTCTCTTAGTAAATACATAACATATCAACTGTACAGGCATCTTACCACTGCTGGAACAGACAATTTTTTCTATGTGTGAGGGCATTTTGACTTGACCTGTGTGAACTCTGGGTGTTTCCTAGCAAGACCCAGAATGGACTTTGTGCTTGCACGTGCTGTAAAAACACAAGCATTACTTTTTAGTGTCAACTCCCAGCCCAAGGAATCTATTTTTCTGGATTTTTAATTCCAACTATGCAGCATAACCAAGACACTGCAGAAACATAATTCTGAATTCATAATAATTTGTGTTAGACATACCAAGAGTATTATAAAGACACAAAGAAAGTATCTCTAGTCAACCTCATCCATTTCTATGACATAACAGTATGAGTTCTTCCTAAATATGCACATTCTTCTCTCCCCCCCCCCGATCCAGTCTTAAAGGTGCAGAACTTAATATCCAGCAAAAACAGAACAGATGATTCAGGACACAAGCATCATAAAGTCACCCCAGGACATCCCCCAAAAAATCCTGAGTATTTGTTCATAGGATATGACAGCCACAATGTATGCAAACAACTAATATATGTTTATAACTATGTTATAAAGATAGTTTCATATTCAAACATGGCCTTTTCCTCTTTGGACAACAGAGGAATTGCAACTATCTCTGAAAATATTAGTAAAACAAATCACTAGTGCTGAAAACTAATACACTGAATTCAACAGTCCTGGCATAGGAGATGTGAAATAAAAGGATGAGCCATTGATTTACAGTATCACAAGAGGCCTGGGAAACCCCTTTCAATAGTATTCCTTTCCTTATGTGAGAGAATGCCCTGCTGCAGCACTGAAGAAATGCCAGAACATCTACTTCCTACAGTTTATCCTCAAAACAAACCTTGGAGACCTTTGGAGATCTTCTCTTTCTGCATTTTGACTATTTTATTTGAACTGAGGAACTGTTCAGAAAGTGACAAAGATGGACTAGGTTAAATGCTGTAACATGGTACTTATTCACACTACATTAGGCAGAGGAACACTAAAATTAGGCATAAAAATTTTATTCCCTTGGTAATATCCTCCAGTATTGGCTAGAGACAGGAGGAAAAAAGGGGATTTCCCTTGGAAAAATAAAGCAATCTGTTGATATGAAATATAAATATTGAAGTATTACATCTGCAATAGTATCACTGTTTCTATTTGGGGGACAAGACATGAGGGAGACGACATCACCAGAAAGCCTGGAAAAAATGAGCCATTCAGTGAGCAGTCTGAAGTCTTTTTTGAATGGTAACTATACTCTCCATTATGTTCTGCCTATAAACAATATTATTAATAAAAAAATCTTGAGAGAGTGAGGACATGTTCCCTTTTGATTTTACTGGAGCCACATGAGAAATATGTTTGGCCTGTCATTCTATAAAATGCTGTTACAAGCCTGTTCAAAAACTCACTGCTCTCTTTTCTTTGGGGTCAGAAGCAGGATCATGCAAAGTAGGAAAAAAACCAGCAGCCTTTTTAAAACCCCTCATAAAAATATTTTTTCTTAAATTGCTGCTTTGCCCTAATTCTCTTCATTACTGCACCAAGCAAGGCACAGCACTTGCCAGATGCAGACTAAACCAGCTGAAGCATACCAAGTGAACATATTTTTGTTGTATACCATGCTCTTTTTAACCAACTTCCTGATAAAAAATGCCATGAAGACATAAGGTATGAGAAATGCAGACCTTTAATACTTCACAAAAGAACAGACCCCAGTGCTGGTTTGGTTGGAAATCTGTGACCTTACAGATGTTTATGTGTTTACCCGGTGCAGAACTATAATCAATTTGGTTTTGATAGACCTTCAAAAAACATAAAATTTATCCTGAAGGAAACTGTTTTCTCAAACCAACTGCCCAGATGCATTAGGCAGGTGCGAGTTTCAGCAAACCAAAGGGTCTACTGGCAGACACAACATTGATTTCCCATTGTTTACAACCTACCAGACAGTTCTATACTGACCTGATTTGATGGTTCCCTCTGGGGCACCCTGCAGCCCTGGCTATTTCCACAACCAAGCTGGCCAGCTCCCTTACTTGGTGACTGCGCTCCACATCTGCAGCTTCAGTGCAAACATGCTGAATTAGGGTATACACACTGAAAATCTGATCCGAGATCAGATTTTAAATCCAATCTAATAATAATATTTACTGTTTCCATGACTAGAAGTATGATCCCTTTAAGGGATCAAAAATTCTATTGTGATTTTTGTCTGTCTCCACATTCAACTCCCCCTCCCCACACAAGATGTTTCCCCTTCATTTCAGTTTCATTACATTTTACTGCTTTTTCCTCTATGGCTAAAATAGATAGAGTGATTCTAATCAAAGCAAAATACTGTGAAGGATTCTAAAGAGATAATCTTTGTCAACAAGCTACAAAAGCTTTGATTTTTTTTCTCCTTGTGACTTTTTAATCCAGGATATGTGGAGAAGACAATGCTGTTTGGTCTGCACCCATTTTTACTCCATAGAAATCTGGCTGCACTTCTGCTTAAAACACCATTGATAATCTTATTAGCATTTCTCATTATTCCTATTACGAGAAAGAAAAGGTCAGTAAGTAATCCACAGCCATGAAGTTTACTGGTACTATACTATCAGTAACTTCACATCTTTACTGAAAGTTGATCATCATGATGCAAACATTTATCAAGCTCAGACAAAGTGATATTAAACTCAGTATTTCCATGTGGATATTCAGTATACCTATTTAATATCAAAGTACTTTTCCACCACTGACTCTCTGGAAAAACCAATGACGGTTCTCAAAGTTGATCGAGAAATGATTCTAACACAGACAACTTTGTTTTATAAATGTGCTTGTTCAATGCACTTAGAAATACTCATGCTCATTTCCCACGGAAATGCTAATGCATGGGAATTATATTTTCATTCTTTTAGAGTCCATATAAAAGCCTGACCAGCACAGAACAGTTTTCAAAACAGTTTCTTTTCTGCCATTCATATAGCAAAGTTTCTATGCCTTGCTAATAGTCTGCCGCATATGTGTAGCATGTATGTGTATATAATCAAAATATTCCTGTGCATATCTTACTCATCTCCTCAACACAAAAATTAAAAGAAATAGAAGAGAACAGGAAAAACAGAAACCCTCAAAAATAGTCCTTAACAAATCTGGAGAAACCATATATCTCTGATTATACTGAAGTAGCTCCTCTTCTTTCTTAATTGTCTTTGTCTCCAAACACACAGTTGCTCAATTTTATAATATGTAACATCCAAGACTGTAGAGTAAAACAACAAAGTCATACTATGAACCAAGAACTACTACAATAAAACTGATGCCCTTTTTGAAAATGTGGGCATATAACTAGGAATTTGAATCTAAAACAAAGAAACTGCTGCAAATGTTTAGCATTTAACTATTGCCCTTGTTGGTGAAAATGGGGGGGAAAAGGGGGAAGGAAAGGGGGGGGAAGGGGGGGGAAGAACATTCACTCTCCAGAAAGTTCAAGCTGTAAAATACATACAAAATTGAATCTACTATTAAGACCAGATTAAAATATACCTAATTCTACATATACTCATTGTAATCAGTTACTCTTCTCTTTGTTTCACTTGATAAATCAATGTAGTTTTCAGAAAAATATAGTTACTTAGATTCTGGGTTTTTACATAGTCTTGCATCACTCTGTATTTCTAATGTTCAAAGTGTTGTGTTGCCATCTTAATTGTTTTTAAATGTGTTATATTGCAAACAAATATAAATATATAGTCATCAGACAACACTACAGCAACCAAGTTTAACCTTATCATTCCAAACTTAATCAACCTTAATAAATCATATGGAGTACCTGCAAACTGCCCAGCAAGGGTTAACAGTTTGTTCCAGTATTTGGGGGGCTTTTTTGTTTGCAGTGTGACATGGCAAAGACTTTTATTTGTTTGGAAATTTTTGAAAATAAACTATCTCACAGAACTGAAATGGCAATTAGGGGAAAAAAAAAGGAAGAGAAAGGTAAAAACTAAACATCATTTGTACTGTAGCTGTTGTTCTCCCCAGCAATATACTTAAAGGTAACAAAACCCCCACACCATTCAAATTACAGCAAATAATCTATTAAACTGTTCTACAATAGTCACAAGAACTATGTAAAGACTATTACCAGATAATAATTTCTACTTAACCACAACCTTAAATGCAGTTTCAAAATTAGGTCAGTTAAAATGAAAATCACCATTTTTAAGGAGGTTAGGAATCATTATAGTTGAATAAAAATATTCCTAAATGACCACCCAAAAAAAAAGCAAACATAACTAAATGGTCAAGTACCCCATATTTTATACACAGCATCAGAATTATATAAGAAATGCCTATCAATGGATGCTCTGTTCGAGAAGTGGGATTCCAGTCTGACTCAGTATTATTATGTGACAAAAAAAATACCTAATTCACAGATAGCTTGGTTTTTTTTCTTTTTTCTTCTCTCAAAAAAGAAGCCGTTATAAGGACACATATGTAGCGGAGATACATAGAGCAGAGAGATTCACTAGCAATTTGTCAGTGTGCAACTTGGGCTTTAGCATTACTGTCGAGTTTGTGTTAAATAAGCATTTTTTTCCCTTTCAACCAAGAAAATGTATACCACACCAATCAAAACTAGTCACAGCAGGGCTTTCATTTAAACAGTAGTTGCTAATTTTACAGGTCTGCCCACATTGTTCTAGAAAATAGGAAGCAGAAATCTGACATTTCCAACAGTCATTATTAAAGCAACAATCGCTGAGAGCTCGATCCTGTTCTCACTGGAAGCAATGTCAAACTCCCCGTTGACTTCAGGGAGAGCAGGATCGGGCCCCGAGCTGCTCAGCCTCCTCCAGCTCTATGCACAGGAGTATGTGTTGTGGAGCTGGGGTGGAAGAAGTACAAGCTATTCCTTTGTTAACTGCCCCAAGAGTTGAACTTTCCATCACTTTGTCAACAACAGCGAAGTGCCCTGCAAACAACAACGGTGATAAAAGGCCATATTTACCTTGAGAGAGCAGGAAAGGGAAAGCCGCAGAATTGCAAAACAAAGTAGTCCAAAGGAATTATCTATGCATGCAGTCCAAACGTGCACCTTCAAGTAGGCCACAGTCTGTCAAGCAGTCGTCTCAGCACCAGCCACCCTGCCTTCCATCTTACGAGATTCACCCAGAAAACTGACAAACCTGCTCCACGACAACAAAACTCTCCTAATGCTTTTGAACGCCCACCATTTGTTCTCCATTCATCCAATCAACTTTCCACTGCACATCTTCTCCTGCGACTGAGGCTCAGAAGCAGGATCCCTTCTCATCTGTATGCTAATTATTTTGCCACATGGACAAAAGTAATAATGCTTTCAGACAGGAAACCAACGGGCCTGAAGTCGAAGGCAGAAATTAATAAGTTTCCACCACTGAAGGCTGAGAAGGTGGGCATGCGTGCAGCTCTGTGGCTGATGGATCAGCTGTAACCTCCATTTAAGAGCAGCAGAGAGGCGGCGGGCAGGAGGAAGCCTAGGCAGCGTAGCATGCATCAAGCCCTAGTTCCCCTAGAGACCACATTACTGCAGCAGAACAGCATCCGTAGCAGATTGCTGACTTACCCCGCCTGAGCCCGCATCCTTTAAGCAGCGCGGCGCGCATCCATCCCGCCGGCCCCGCGGCGCGGTGCAGTGCCCGGCGCGGCCGCGCAGGCCCGGCCCCCGCGGCGCGGCGGGAGGCGGGCAGGGCTGGGGCCGCGCACCCCGGCCGGGCTCCCCGGCGGCGGGGGGCGCCGCGCCGGCGCTGTGTTCCACCCAATGGAGGGGAACGCCGAAACGCCGCAGCCGCCCGGGAGGGGAGACCGCTAAAAATACTCCCCTGCCGCTGTGCTGGCGTAAAATGGTGTCTCCGATAGAGAACTTCCCACCCCCCCCCCCCACCAAAAAAAAAAAAAAAGTCCTAACAATTAGGTTTCTAAATGTATACTTTAAAGAAAATAATGATCGAAAGCATCGCTTTTTCTGCTGGGGTACCTCACCAGGGTTTCTAGTTAATTCTGCTAAAGCTTTGCTTATATTACCTCTTCACACCATCTTCTCCCCTTTGGAACAAAAGAAATTAACTATTTACAGAAGAAAAGATCAGCAGCCTTACACCATTAGCTACTTGCGCAGCTCAACTTTATGTCACCAAGACCCCAAACAGAAACCAGGGCTCATATGCATAAAGGGCCAGCTTTGCATGTACAAACCCTTAACAGCGTTTCCCCAGCCATTTGACGTGGATTCTGTGGCTCTCGCTGCCTGCGCTTGGCCAGGGACCGCTTTGCTAAACGTGTCACAAAGACAATGACTGGGAAGAGGCACACCTCACCGCCTTCCACGGCTGTGCAGAGGCTTTTCTCCGGCGGTCACCCGCCCGTGGGCAGCGTCCCTGAAGGGCTCGCCCCCAGGCTGCCGGATGTCCCTGCGACGGGAGCGGCTTGACAGCGGGGAGTCGCTTCGTTTAAACCCGTCCCCGAAATGTCATTTCGGTAGCAGCGTGACAGGCTGTGATCTTTACGCGGAGGCGGCGGCTCCCCCCTGCCTTGGCACGACTCCGCACGCCCCCGCGGCCTCAGCCCTGCCGTGTCCCGGCCCCTGCCCCGGGCACCGCCGCGCCTCCTGCCGGGTCCCGCCCGCCCTGTGCGTCCATCCCCGCAGGCAGGCTGTTCCGCACGGGAAGGACCCTGGCTAGCTCACGCATACAGCCTACACGCCCTCCCTACACACACGCGCGCCTGCCGGTGTCGTTGCCCTCCTCGTTGCCATTGTGCTGCTGCAGCCCCCTCCTCCCCGCACCCCTCCCTCCCTTCTTCCCTCCCTCCCTCCCTGCCGCGGCTCGCCCTGCTCCGCGGTGCTCGGTGCGGGCAGCCCCGCGGCTGGCAGGGCACCGCGGGCAGCCCCTGCCGGCCGCGACAGAAGGGGGGAGTCTGACCCAAAAGTCAGGAGGAACACCCTCCTCAAGCTTGCCCTGGGAGGTAATCCCTCCCGAGCCCGCTCTCCTGACGTGTGAACACCAGACATGTCGGTTACTGTAGAGGTTGCCATTCCCTCCCCACCCAGCCTCGCCGGCACCACACTGCGCTCTGAAGGGAAGGCGAGCCTCCGCGCACCAGCCCTTCGCGCCCCAAGCCGTCAGAGCAGCTCCACGGCCGCACTCCGATAGCAAGAGAGGGATTTAGGGGCGTGGGGGGAATTTTTTCACAGGGATTCAGGGGAAAGCCAGCCTGTTGGGGCAGGGACTAACAATAGCAGAGTCCTCACGACATCCACGCTTTTGGTGGAAAACGCAGTGTTTCCCTCAGAAAGCAAAGGAAAAAAAAAGGACTTACGTGTCTCTTCCCCCGCCCCCCCCCCCACGCCATCTCCACCTCGCTCGTGGTTTGGGGTTTTTGTTTGGGTTTCTCTTCTATATTTTTTTTCTCTGTCACTTCTGATTACATCTCCCTGCACTCGCAGGGCTCCCCCGAGACAGAGGCGCGGAGCCCTCGGGAGCGGCCGGGCCGCAGGTGCGGACGGGGAGCGCGGAGAGCACCGCGCAGGGCGGGGGCGGGAGGGGGGAGCCGGTCTGCCGGGAGAAAAGCCTCCTCGTAGCGGGGAGGGAGATCTACCATGTTTGTGTCGTAGCAAGGGCATGTCAGTTTGGGTTTTTTCCACACAAATCAACGTAACCTTAGAAGCACACATGCACACGTGGAGATTAAAGGCCCCCCCCTGTAAGTGTGTAGGGTATCTACACCCCTACAGATGAATCTCAGCATTTCTAACGTCAGGTTTACATGCAGAACCTTTGGATAATGGTATTTGCATTTGAAAAATCAGGTCTTCTCCCTCTGCTAGAGCTAGCTTCCTTATGTTAGATCCTAGCTAGGATCTAATAGGATAGTGAAGGCAACTATGTGGTACATGTATCACGGTAGGTGTTGTCAAACTTCTGGAAGGTGATTTCTACGGGGAAAAACCCCTCATCATCTTGTCCAGGCTTTGTAGTAGCACAAAGAAAAGAGCCAGTGCTTCTCCCACTGAAGACAAAAAGAGTATTTTCTCTAATCAGGACAAAATGTACATAAATCTCGTACGGGTGAGTGTTAAGGGGGGTGGGGGAGGCCACTGCATAAATTAGAAGCATTTACAAAAAAAAAAAAAAAAAAGAGTCTGGAAAGAAATTTGGGAGACTCATTATTCATTGGCCTAATTATCCTCCATAAGATACTAGGGTATGGG
This sequence comes from Fringilla coelebs, assembly GCF_963513975.1. Classification (NCBI taxonomy): domain Eukaryota; kingdom Metazoa; phylum Chordata; class Aves; order Passeriformes; family Fringillidae; genus Fringilla; species Fringilla coelebs. Next base: position 18,948,305 of record NC_140030.1, on the reverse strand, counting down.
TTTAATGGTGTGGGTTGGATTCTCCCTCCCCCAGCCTGTGTCTCGTCAGTGTGCATTATCCATGGGGAAAAGGAGATGCAGGTCATGTTTAAGCAGCGTTAATGAGAGCACAGTATTTTTCCTGCAGGTTAAGTTGACCAGATTAGCAAACTTCAGGTAAAATATGCTTGAAAACCTTCCATTTCTTTTACTTTTTGGCTGGTTGCAGTTTTCTAGTGAGTCTTGAAACATTAGACAAACACAGAAAACAGAATTCAAGCATCAGACGAACCCACTACTGTCAATAAGGGAGTACAATTTCAGCTTGACAGGAGTATTACAAGAATATACCCGCTAACGAGCAGCCTTAATTGGCTTGCATATTGTGGCTGTCACTGTTAAAACCTGTTCCTATGCAATCCTATTTTATACATCCTTTAAACATATAGTTCTCTAAAGCAGTTAAGGAGACAATACTCACTCGGCTTTTGATTTTTAATGAAAAAGAAATAAGAAGAAAAGGAAACAGAAAAAATGGGAAACCCTATTAACAATATAGTATCAGTGACTGAGAACCTATGTGAAAGTCATCGTAGAAAATAGCAACTGACTTTTTTGGGTTAAGTGCACTTTCTCAGTTTTGAACATAAATTGTTATTTATCCATAGATTGCAGTAGCTGCAGATATTTCACTGACATTTACTGCACTCAAATCCTTTAAGATGCAGTGTGTTCGTTAACCAATCACCCCTTTATTTCAGCAGGACACTTTCTCTTAAAAGTATTTTGAATTTAGTGGTTTGCAGGAGTTCGCTGCTTGTCCTGGCAAATCCTTCACACACTAGAGTTTAATGTGTGGCTTCAGTTTTTCCAGTACAGGGTCACGCTCATAAAGAATACAAACGAAAGAGAGGACGGTAAAAAAAAAAAAGTTACTGCGCATGTGCAATTGGCTGTTATTACATGATAACAATATATCTTCTAGATAATAAAAGTAAAAATACCAAATAGGGCAGAGCCCCAGTGCTACATAAAGTGACTGACTTTAAGGAAGTTATTCCTAGTCTGATTTAAAACTGCCTAACCTGAGAACTTGAATATAAAAAAGTGTTGCAAGTGAGGACTGCAAAAGTCATTTATATGTATAAGAAGACCTTAGAAAGATCTTCCAGATCAATTTTAAATCAATAAAATGCTTCCTATTGTCAAACTCTGGAAAATGGGCATTTGCCAAGCCGTTGCAGGAAAGACCCTGGGCACAATAGTGTTGGTGAGGGCAAACATAATTTTTGAGGGGACAAGGTGGAGCATGCTGGGGGGGTTTTGCACAAAAAAAAAAAACAACAAAACCAAAAACAAACAAAAAAACCAACCAAACAAAAAAAAACCAAACAAAAACCAAACAGATAAACAAAAGCATTTAGCTCAACAAAGCACTTTTTACTAGGATGAAAAAGTCTGGCTAAGTATGACAACACCTGTAATGTCCCTCACCTTCTGTGAGTTAAACTGCAGTGCTGCAAAGAAGTGCTGTTTAAACTCCACTGCCCCATGGATCGATCCCAGAAAACAGAATGCAGACGAAGACAGCTCTTGGAAGAGAGGAAGAATTTAAATGCATTAAAATTAAGAGACTGGCGCTTTACCACAGCCATCTTCCCGCCACCTAATTAGAAGGCATGAAGCCTCCCCTGCCTTTACCTCCGGGAGCAGTCGCTGGGCGCGGGGCCGGTGTGCGCGGACAGCTCCCGGTGAGCCGGACAGCTCCCGGTGCTGAAGGAACCGCACCGACGCGCCGAGGGGGGCGGCGAGGGCTGGGGCTGAATGGCGCTGTCTGCAGAACAATGGCAGCCAACTCCAAATCCTGCTATAATCACATTAATGAGATTAATCAGTGAATTAGCAGCAGTCAAATGTCAGGGTGGCGGGGAGGAATCCAACCAAGCTCGGTAATTAACTTTGGGGGGGCAGGGAAAGGGAATTGACTGCGTTATCTGTTAGGCTTTTCCCGAAGTTTAGCAGGTTTTATTCACCAGCCTTGGGAAGATGCTGACAATTCAAGTGGAGGGGGGAGGTTGGGATAAGACGGAAACCTCAACCTTTGTGTGCTACAAGACAGTCTGCTAATGCACAGTATCCCATTACTTCCAGCTGAAGTCCATTGAGGAAACCAGCACTGTTTCAGACACCCTCCACTCCCTGCAGCTGCCAGGGCTGCACTGGGCTGAGTTCAGAGTGTGAAACTAGTTCTGTGAGCTAACTTCCACCACAGATTCCCAACAGGCATGATAAATATGGCGGATGCCAAAAAAGCATTAAATCTTACTCCTTTTTAAAAATGTACAAGAAAGATACTCTTTCTGAAATCAGAGTGATAGGAAAAAAGAGTTCCCTTAAAACAAATATCAGTGATAGATTATTACAATAAATTAATGCTAGGTCTGCTGCAGAGTGTCTTCTAAAACAAACAAAAATAAACTCATAAAAAATAGGAAATTTAATCAAGGAATTTAAGGTAAGTTACTTGATGTCGACAAGTCAGAGATCTAGTCTCTAGCTGCCCTAAATAGAAGTGAAACTTCTCACCACCTGAAATCCAGCACCCATGAGCAGTTCTCCATGTCTAGGGTGAAATATAAAAAAATATTCCCGATAGATTACAAATAAAATCCATAAGTATTTATTTGCAAGAAAGGAAGTACTGCATTTCTCCTTTTCTACCTTTAAAGGAGTATCATCAACCAGGCAAAGCATTTATCATATAAAAAGCCTACTTTTATCCCCACCTTACTTCTTCAGAAAACAAATAAAGGTTTAAAAAAACCTCCTCTGCCTAGATAAGGCTGTGCACATTGGTCAGAACTCAGAAGAAAATGCCATGCTTGTGTTCCATTGAGTGTAATCTTTGTTAGTGACAATTAAAAGAAACAAACCTGTGTAACACCTCTTCCATAAGACACTAGGTAGTTTCTTTTTTTACTGACATAAGTTGTTTTCTTTTATATTGTTTGTCTACATTTTAGCACTAAATTAATAGGATTAACAGATCTTTACTAAATGTATATGGACTACTTATCACAACTATTTTAAAGTTGAAATATACACTGTGATGTTTTCAGAGAGTTAACTGAATTAACCACTCCTTATTTACAAAGCTTCTTCTCTTTAAAGAAAATGCATTACAGATATGAAACGTTTAAGACAGTGTTGTTTCAAAAATGCTACTCTTATACAAGTGTTCCCCTTAAAAGTACAAATCCACTGTTTTTAAAAGTCATTTTAGTGCAAAATGCAGTATCTTACATTCTTTTATTTAATTGCATTCGGCTGTCATTGAGCATTCCAATCTGTGAAGCTTCTGTCTCGGGTTCTCCATATCAAACAAGTACTGTCCACATGCAGCAAGTTTATATAAACAACAACATGCTTAATGCATGCAACCTTATGCACTTATATACTAAACACATTCTTTAGGACTTTTTTATCAGCTATTCTACAGCCCAATACAATTTCAGCTGCACAGCAGTATTGCCAGAAGAACTTGAAAAGAGCAAACAATGGATATTTAAGTACAAGCTACAGAATGACTACAAAAATCACAATAATCTTCCCAGTTAGCTGCAAGAATCAACCCCCACCCCGCACAAAACACAGCCCACACCTGCACTGTTAACCGTTTGCAAGTTAAACATAAGCAAGACATTTCAGCATGGTTAAGAAACGCCCTGGCTTACTACAACTTTGAAAGGATGAGGAGTAAGAAGCATACCACAGAGACCCAGAAAAGGCTGCTTTTTTCTTCACTGAACACAGAAAAGATACCCCATGTTCCAGGGAATTAAAAAAAAATATATATGTATATATATTAAAATACACCCACCAACACTGAGTAAAAAAAACCAGGGGGGCTTCAAGAAGACTGCAGGGAAAAAGCTCTCACTCTCTTTAGTGTGCAGAAGCTTAGGGGGAAAAAATGTCGCCCTGGCAGGAATGACAAATGCAGTAGGATAGGCTAGCAGGCCTGAGGGATCTGTTTTACTTCCACATACATCCTCTAATGCACGCACTCCCACTCATCCTCTCGAGATGCCTTTTTTTTTTCCTCCACTTTTTTTTTTTTTTTCACCAGCTCCAAATCCCCGGCATATGACCTTCTGTTAAATAGATAAAAAAAAATTTGCTTATCAGTCATGCAAATGAGGCTGAATTCATTTTCCACAACAGATGGCCTCATAGATAATGATGATGGAAGAGAGAAAATTGAATGTCTCTCACAAGGTGGTCATGGCAACCAAGAGCAGAATAATATCAATAATAAGCTCACTGCATAATAAGGTTGTCAATCCCACAAATCAAAGTCTCCAGCTAAATCAGGTATCCCACCCCCCGCTAGTTATCAGGTAAATAGAGAAATAGAGAGCATCCTTTTTCTTTTTAAACAAGACACTGGAAAGAAATTGTAGCTCCAGAGCTTCCAGGGTAAGAGGGGAAGGAAGGAGCAGAAGAGATTTTCCTTCAATAATTGTGTTTTATTTAATGATTCTGGGAGGGGGTGCTGTATATATACTCCTTTTTTCCCTTTTTTTCTTTTTTTCAAAAATTATTACTTGTATAGAGAGGGGTTTTTTTGTTTGGTTTGTTTGTTTGTTTGGTTGGTTGTTGTTTGTTTGGGTCCTGGGTTTTTTGGTTTTTGGGGTTTTTTTTGAAGGGGAGTACTGGTTTGTTTTTTTAATAGTGAGGCTGGTATTTTGAACTGTATCTGCTGCCGAAGCCTTGCCTCCCCTCCCTGTGTCTGATGTGGAGTGCTGCATTGATGCAATAGCAGCTCGCCTCAGGCTTTCACCTTGGCTCCCAGGGGGCCATCCCGCAAAATGAATCAGCAGCCATCCTGAGCAGACTGATTAAAATGAAAATGGCAAGGCACATGTCTGGGCGGAACTAGAGCTGAGCTGCGCTGCACTGCCTGTCTGGCAAGCATGCTCAATATAGCTTTTGCTAATAATGGCTTACCGCCTTTCGGGTTTTTAAAGGTATTACCGTCGACCCTTCCCCCACCCCCTAAACAGATAACTGTGCTGGGGGCTTTCCCCCCCTTCGCTGTATACTGCTCACAGCTAGAGTTTGCCAGACTGACATGCAGTGATTGTGAAGACACACTTGCTTTGCAAGGATTTTCTTCACAGATGTGCTGAAAGACCAAGAAAACATATTAACATGCAGCTATAAATTATGCCCAGATATTAGCTGAGAAAGAAACCTCAGATGAAGAGAAATGCTCAACCACTACCAGACACACCATTTTCACACACACCACACCAACCCCACCCCCCCGCCCCTGTTTTTTACACCTCAGCTTGCATTGGCACCTTGTGCATTATGCATCACGAGAAAATGACTGCCAGTAAACGCAGAGCAGCTTCCTGGAGCTCTCTCTGCCCTGTGCTTGACACACTCAAGCTGGATCTCTAACCCCCCCACAGTCCCCAAGCAGATGAATGTGTGCATAGAGAAAGAGCCATTTAAAGTGCGCATCTCCTGTAGTCCTTTAACAAAACAGAAATATTTTGCAGCCAGCTCCAGTGTGCAAACCCAGCATCGACAAAGCATCAAACATCAATCCATGTGTGTGGGGGATCTGAAACCTGGGAAGACTGTTATTTCATGAGATTTGGGAATTGCTCTGCCTGGGGATTTTTGGTGGTGTTTTTTTAAGCAAGTAGTGGCATATCTCTGGAAACTGGCGTGTATGTGCAATACATATGCACATACACCCCGATGTGCCTTCGGTTAAGCCTTGTTTTTAAACCACTGGGATTATTTCCTTCCCCCCCCCCCCCCCCCCCGCGTTTTCTTCTCCCCCCGCCCTGCACTCTAGCCCTGTTACTGCAGTGTGAACCAGAAATCAATAGGGCTGCTCTAATGGAGGTTCCAGCTGCGGTTGGCTGTGCAGCACACGCGCACACACACACACACACACACACACACACACTGACGTCTGTGGAGCTTTCTCAGCCGATTGGGCACCCCATCGGATGTTCTGTGGAGCAAAGAAAAGGAATCATTTACAGTCTGGAAAAAAAAAATGGTACCTTGTATCTCCCTGTCTCCAAGAGCACCAGGCTGGGCTCGCCGCATGGGCTGGCTGCAGTGCACGAGTGAGAGCTCAGCTCGGGTTACGGGCAGGTACTGGAGGACTCCCCCAGATTACCACAGAAACTGACGGAGCACATACCCCACAATTCATACAGGATGTTTTTATAAGGTTACCTATTCATACTGTGAAAGATAAAAATACGAACACAGAAAAACAGACACAAAAAAATCACAGCAGTGTAAGATTGATTATTAGAGCTCTTATGTCCTTTGATGTGTTGGCAAGTATTCTGGAGCTCTAAAGAGTATTTTAATGAAAGTTTTATTTTTAAGGGCTTTGTTAGAAATTATCCACTGAACATTTAATATTCTGATGTACGTCGCTTACGTCCCCCTTCTTCAATAGAAGAATATTTAATTTGTAGAATATTAGTCTCCAGTTTAATTTTCTATGTTCTTCAAATAATTTTTATATTAGATAGTTATGGGTGAAGCCATCCCTTGTTACTAAAACATATTTGGGTTTTTCCCATTTTAAACAATAAACCTCAGGTTTGGTTTCCTGACATTGCAGCTGTTTTTCTCTGAAACAAGAAGCAACCCTGTTAGTGAACATATAAAAAAATCCAAATTCTCTACTCCTAAAATCAGATATTCCTGGGATACGGAACACGGCAAAATACCTCCCCCATCTCCCTGTCTATGTATTTCAACTTCAGTGTATTGAAAGCCACTGCCCCAGCCGAAGTCTGGCTCCAGTGAAGCATTTATATTCCTTCCACTCAGCCCCATGGATCTTCTGCAGAGCTCAGGATGCCAACCTGCTCTGGAGAAATAAAATCTGGGAAAATGAATGAATCACAAAGCCATATTGCATGACAAAGTCACATCCCAGCCTATGTTCAAGAGTTCTTTCTTATGCAAGCTTTTAAAAAAACATGGTTTAAAAATTATGGCATATGGCAGGTTACTGAGTAATGGGCTGTAGGAAACCTTAGAACAAAAGGGAAGCACAGAAGTCCACCTCACCTTAACATCAGCAATTACACCACCACAGTATCCCCTCCCCAAATATTTATCTAATCTCTGCTTTAATTATTTATACTAGTTGCTTTTTTCTGCTGTCCTTAGCAGTTTGGAACACATATTAATTGTTCTCGGTTTCTCTTTGTGGAGACATTATGCCTAGGATTTTTTTCCCTCCCTCCTGCCCAACCCCTATTAAATTTTAACCCTTTTTCTACTGGACAGAAAGCTCAGGCTGTGTGAGTACTGTAATTGCTGTCCATTAAAATGTGTATGCTTTCAAGAGCTACAAGGTATCTTGCCCTGCCTAGAAGTAGACTGTTTACCAGACTGATAAACATAGCATCATTGGCAAATGTTAAAGCATACAGTTTAACTATTGTCCTGGAAGATGAAATTAGAGTCTGAACTATAACCTAAATGCTAAAATGTATTCTTTTTTTATATTGTTTTTATGAAAAAAACCAGATTTCCACATAATGAAGCTACTAAGGTACTACCAATTGGTTCACACTGTAATTATCAATATCATTGAAAATGAACAGTGGCAACTGCCCAAGGAAAGAAAGCCCTTAACAGTGCCATTAATCCTTTCATTCTTTAATCTTTCCTATCTTTTCCTAACACCAGCATTTAGCATACCCAGAAACACCAGCCTAGGGCATTAGGACAGCCACTAAGCCTGAGCAGTTGCTGAGTATCTGTATATCAGGTAGCTACTTTTTTGAGCTGAAGTTGAGCAACCCCTCTGGTAATTATTGTCTGGCTCCTATGAAATCTCTAGATGGGAAGGGGGACCACAGGCTTGTTGGTTAAATTCTTCTCAAGAATTAACCAGCAAAGCTGGTTCTAACAAAGTGTTTAGCACACACTGGCCATTCCAGTAGCTCAGTCCCCACCTCCAAATCCACGAGTATCTGAAAAATACTCCTTCCCAGTCCTTAAGAGTCTTGCCAATATACTTATAATTTCTGGTATTTTCCCATCTTAGTGATTTTTGTTAAAGCAGCAGGTTAGCGTTAACAGAATCATAGAATAGCTAAGGTTGCAAGACACCACAGTGGATCATCTGATCAAGCAGGGCCATCATAGAGCCCATGGCACAGGATTGCATCCAGACAGTTCTTCAATAACCCCAGGGATGGAGACTCCACAGCCTCTCTGAGCAATCTGTTCCAGTGCTCAGTCACCTGTACAGTAAAATTCTTCCTCCTGTTGAGGAGGAACTTCTTGTGCACCAGTTTCTGCCCATTGCCTCTGGTCCTATTGCTTGGCACCACCAACAAGAGCCTGGTCCATTCTTTTGACACCCTCCCTTCAGACAGTGACAGACATTGATGAGGTCCCCTCAGTCACCTCTTCTGGAGGCTGAAAGGCCCAGCTCCCTCAGCCTAAGAGAGATGTTCTGTGGTAATCACAGAAAATCAATATCCTCTGAACAGAAAGAGACATAGTTCTCTCCCAAGATTTTCCTGGGAAGCTGTGAGAAAGCTCAGAGAAAACAATTCTTCAAATATCTCTATTTGCTGCACCGTTGCACACATGTGGAATGTGTTATGGAGATTGTTTACCAAAGGGTGATTCCTTAACTGGACTCTGGTGATGGTGTTTTGATTGACTGACCAATTAGGTTAAAGCTGTATTGGGCTGTCTGGCAAGGGCAATGGGTTTTTTGTATAGTAGAGTGTAGTAGCATAGTATAGTGTAGTAGGAATAAAGCAATTGATCAGCCTTCTGCAATCATGGAGACAATACTCATTATTACTGTGTTGGGGACGCCCTGCTACAATAATGTTCCAGTCCCTTAATCATCCTTGTAGCCCTCCACTGGACCCACTCCAGGTGCTCCATGTCTCTCTTGTACCGAGGAGCCCAGAACTGGACACAGCGCTGCAGATGTGCCTCACCAGGGCTGAGTAGAAGGACAGGATCACGTCCTGTGATCTGCTGGCAAGGCTCTTCCCAATGCACCCCAGGATACCTTTGGCCTTCTTGGCCACGAGGACACACCACTGGGTCATGAGCAGCTTGTTGGCCACCAAGAACCCCTGGTCCTTCTCCCCAGAGCTGCTTCCCAGCAGATCAGACCCCAGCCTGTGCTGGTGCATGGGGTTGTTCCTCCCCAGGTAGAGGACCCTGCACTTGCTTTTGTTGAATTTCACAGTTCTCTCCAAGCCATCGAGGTCCTTCTGAAGGGCTGCACAGCCCTCTGGGGTACCAGCCACTACTCATAGATTTGCATCGTCAGCAAACTTGCTGAGGTGGCATCTGCACCTTCATCCAAGTAATTGATAAATATGTTCCACAATAAAGTAATTGATAAATATTGGGCCCAGTACTGAACATCACTAGTGTGAGGCCTCCAACTACACCCTGTGCCACTATGACCCTCCAGTAAAAGGTCACTGAAAAAAGATCACTATGATGAGACTGAGCAGAACATCTTGCAAATACTGCTCCAGTAACACACAGGGACGTGGTGGAAAATGCATTTAAAAAAGTAGGCTTCATCCAGACAAAATGTAAATACAGGTAAGACTCAGAGGAAAATAATATATTTTATTTCAAGCAGACCTTGTCTCACTCATGAGACAAAATACAGCTCACCCAAATTCACTCAGCTTACAGTGTACCCAGACTAGTCATTTACAGACATGTAGGGCATAAATATTCTTTAGTATCTAAAGTGGGGTGCACTACTTTGTTCTTGCAGCAATAAAGCTATTTATATTGAACTGTCTAGTGTCTGGTCCCATGAACCACTGAGTGAAAAAACCAAAACATGTATGAGTGCAACTGTATGTGCAAAAATCCCATAAGAATATTGAGTAACTGCTTGCTGTTAGCCCTCAAGCTAAAATTTTCCTCAAATACACGGTCCAAAATGTCCAAAGCCATTACAAATGGGTAAAAGAATCACTGGGACCAAATGCCAACTCCAGCCAAAATGTTGGTGGGTCCATTAAAACACATTCTGAGCATTCTCCATTTGGCACCTTACATATGAAGAAACCATTTTACTGTCCAGAATTATATGAACACTTAGCATTATTTTGGAGAGCAAGTAGCAGGTATCTCCAGGAGGACAGCTTCATAATATTCACACTGGAGTTTTCATTTAGGCATTACTTACAATATTTGGCAAAGGATTCTAAGCAGTATTTTCATCAGTGTTGTTGGCCTCAGCTTCTCAAAATTACTGATCTTGTCTTTAAGGTATTTCCATGAAAGCACACTGAGCTGCAAATTTTGCCCATGCTTCCAGCTGGTAGAATACAAACTGTCTGGTCTGGAAGCCAGTCAGCCATGGTGAAGTTAATAAAAGGCCTGCCAGCTAGAAGAATCATCTAAGATAGGTGATGACTATGTTCACTTAAGATAGACAAGAGTCCTAGTCCCACTGGATATGGAAACTGCAAAATACTCATAAATTTGAGTCACCTTAAAAAAAATAAAATTATTATAGATACAGAATAAAAATTGCAAGAAAGAGTTATGAGCTGTAGTATGCCTTTGTTTTTTTCCCATTGGCTTCAGCAAGAAGGAGGAGCAAGGCCACAGAGTTATTAACAAACTGGAGAACTCAGAATTAGAAAAAGGCAATAAAAATTATGGAAATTGAAGGAACAGCTTATAAGAAAATATTAAAAATTAAGCTCATAGAATGCAAATACAAACTGAAAGAAAAGCAGGATGGTGGAAGGTCCAAAACTGCAAAAAAAGAGGAGGTGAAGGTAACAAAAAGAGATACCTCACACACATATATGAGAAGTCAGAGTAAATTAAAATTGTCCTACTTGAGTGCTGGAAGGGGGGGAATGGCAAGAAGGCATTGAATATTGTGATAGTGTTCTTAGGAGAGTAGTGTAAAGAAGAAGAACTGGACCAAAGTAAGCACTGGAAATTACACTACAAGGAACAACCCTAAACAGGCAGGGGAAAGATTTAAACAATTTAATCAGTCTTTTCAGCTTCTAGTTTTCATGACTCCTAGTTATTATTAGTTGTTAACCCTATTTAAGTGATAGTTGCTACTGTAAACACTTTTGACTAAACAAGAAACCATAAAGGGTACTAAAAATCTTAAATGGAGAAAAAATGAGATAAAGAAAACCCCTTCTAGAAAGTATAGAATTTTTCCAGCTTAAAAGTGAGTACATAAACTTAGCAGAAAGTAATTTTCTTAATTATTTTACAAAATTAACCAGCTCAAGGCTTTCGTGGTTCTTAAAAAGACTACAGTCTTGAATCTACTTCTTGATAAGACTACCAACAGTCCAAGGCATGTGTTACATACAGGGGGGACTATTTTACAGGCAAGAAAAAACAAATCTTGTCAAATTACATGCTTTGCTTTTCCCAGTGATGACTTCAGCATAGAAACATGCTTAAAATCTTTGCTGAATTTGGACCTTAAATTGCTACCAATACTTTAGTGGAGGATAGCCATACAACATTAAGAAGTCCTGCTGCCTATTCACACACATTTAATTTATTTGCATTACTGCAGTGGTTTATAGCTTAATCAAAGACTTCACAGGAAAAAATTGTGTTCTGAAGTTCTAAACACCTTAAAGAAGATTTTCTAAACACCTTAAAGACCCTAAATAAAAGACAGCTAAAGAAGGGTTTGTGACAAAATTCATAGGTTTAACATTTAGATTGTAACCTATTTCCTTGTTTCTACTACACATTCCACAGTAGTAACAAGTTTTTTTTCTGTGACAGGACTCAGGAGAACAGACCTCCTGCAATAAGTGTGCTTTCTAAGGGAATGTGAAAAAATTAATGGAGAAATAGCTGACTGGAAAAGGATGGGGCATTCCATAGGCATCGTAGCAAAAATGTTGCAAAGGAACTTAGAGAGCAGGAAAACACCAATGAATAGTTTCTAAAAGCTGCAGTTGAAAGCAGAATTCACTTTAAGGTTAAGACATACACGTGTAGGTGGTGATGTCCCATTATAGTCGGTGAAAATCTAGTCAAGACAGTCCACACTGCCTGATGGATATTACAGTGGTCAGATAGAATATGTCTACTTCAGAGAGAGATGAGTAGCCCCCAGCCTCCATCACATGTTTCTCCAATCTCATTTTTCTTTAAGAGGAACTAAGATGATGAATACCCATTAAGGACACTTAAAAAAGGAAAAAGATCCAGCTACAGAGCCAAAGAACTACATGTAGATGTTTTAATCTCACCATGAATATTACTTTTTCAAGCAAATTAACTTCTCTAAACAGGCATGCACTGCTGACACACCACAGCTTCCCTGTAGGTCTTCCTGGAAGCTTCTTGCCAGCCTTGTGCAATTTTCTGACAAAGGTGCCATTTTTAGACTGAATTAGGGTACAGCCCCTAACACAGTTCCTAATTATGTTTTGCTACATATTTTTGTTATTTCTTAATAGGAAATTAAAAAAAAAAAAAAAGAAAACTTCCCAAAAGCTGAGAAATTTTTCCATGTTTTGCAATTTTCTTTTGCTTTGTTTCTTCTTTGCCTATTTGAAATACCAACAGTTTTCTGCTTTCAGTAGAAAAGAATTCCTATTGCCAGGCACATTTTCATTAAAAAACTGCTCAGTACATACACTGCCTTTCTTTCAAAATATCGACTGCTAAATTACTACGCTTAGGTGAATCTCAAAACTATTTAATTTTACAAAAAATATCCAGAGAAAAAATCTTCAGAAAACTTCAGTCATTACACAGTATAACTCTATAACTCCATTTATAAGCATAAGAACTACCTGATCCACATAAATAGACTCTTTAATACACAATTAAACCAAGCTAAAAAGGACACAGACTGGTCCTTACCCTGGCATATTCTTGTGTCGTATGGACATTCTAAGTCAAAGTCTGCCTTGACACCACTGTGCTCAGCATTTCAATTGATATTCTTGCATAAACCTGATCAATTTCTATTTGAACCTATGCATTTTTTCCTAACATATGCTTTAAATAGCAAAGAATTAGGCAATGCTTGTATAGCAAAATACATTTACTATGTATTTCACAATGTCCTTTTGATCCTTTTATAATTGATATCTGGTAATTTCATTGGAAATCTTCCCCTTCCTATATTGCTTGGCCAATCAGCTCATTCTCCTCACCCTCCATGCTTTCATGGATCATCACTCCCATATCCCTCTTCCATTATTATCTCAATGCCGAGCAAAGTAGTTCTGTGAAAGTTCACGCACAGAAGCTACTGCTCACCTCTGAACGTCTTCCCTCCTTAACCTCTCTTCATGCAACTGCAACCATATTTTTTTAAAAAAGAAGCTACACTAGGAAGAAATGGTGCTCATCCTTACATGGCAATTTATTAAAAAAGAATATTTGTTCAGGGACTAAGGGTATCCCCCTAATCTTTGAATATAGAGAGCAAGACTCTAAATCCCAGGCCTCCAAACAGGGGTGCTGGTGAGTCTTAAGGACCACACCAGAAACTGGTGTTTTAAAACAGGTGGTTTGCCTCACTCACATGAGCACCAAAAGCTCTTTAAATTCAAGTTGCATGAAGCCATATCTGGAAACTGCCAACAGAACCATGAAAACTGATGCATTCTGGGACACTTCAAAGTTACCTGTTGCTGATTCGGAAATTAGTAACTAACACAAAATTTAACTGCATCATTCAGTTACAGTTAAGAAGTTATGCATGCATATTTGAAAAAAAAAAAAAAAAGAAACCACAAACCTGAAATATGTTTGTAACTCCACAAGAAGCATTATGAAGGGTGTGAAGTAGAAAGCAGGATGCAAGTAGTATCAGTGATAATCTGTCACTTGATACACCTTCTAATCCACATCTTTACCAGTCCTGTTCCCAGCTCCTGCTCCTTCTTTGCTATCACTTTGTCCTAAACCTAGCTAACTGGCTGACTGTAACCTCCTTTTCTCTCCCTCTCCCCTCCCTTCAAATGAAGATGAATGCAAGTTCCTGCACCTGAAAAGAAAAAAAACCAACAAAACTCCATGCATCAGTAGACTGAGGGCTGACAGATGTTTTGCAAAAAAGCACTTGGGATCTTGGTGGACAGGAAGTTGAGCAGGAATCTGGCATACCCTTGAGGCAATGAGGGTTATCTGCACACTGGGTGGTACTAGATAGAATACAACCAGCAGGCTTATGGAAATTATTATTCACTTCTAAATGGAACATCTGAGACTATCTCCGGAGCATTCCACTCTGTAAGAAATGCATAAATATACTGGAGCAACTCCAGAGGAGGGCCACCGACTTACAGAGCTCGAGCATATGACATATGGGCAGAGTCTAAGAAAAGTGTGTTTGTATGTTCAGCTTGGAAGAAAGAAGGCAAAGTTCAGCTGCTGTCTTCAACATTACCTCAGGTGGTTATGTAGAAGACTGAACCAAATTCTTCTCAGAGGTGCAAAAACAGCAAAAAGACAATGGTCACAAATGTCCACAGTGGAAGTTCCTAAGGAAAACATTCCTCATCTTAGCATCAGTCAAGTCCTCAAAAGGTTCAAAAACCCATTACAAAAGGGTAATGGGATTTTCATCTTTGGAGATACTCAAAACTTGATTATGCAAGTCCTGAGCATGCTGTTCTTACTGTGATGCTAGAAAAACTTTGAGCTGGGGGTGGTACCAGATAACCTCCAAAGATCCCTTCCAACCTAAACTGTTTGGTAGTTCTGATCACATATTTAAAGTTCAAGGACTTTTTCAAACTTAAGGTTCCATTTTCAGCTAGAAAATCTTCATGTTAAGCTTTAGAAAGATGTACAACCCTTTTTAACTACAATGTACTTGCTAGATCAAACACCAGTAATAATAATATATATGATATGAAAAAAAGACTGCATTAACTGTGCATTCCCAAACTAAGTATATTGAGTATAGTCAGAAAAAAAGATGGCATGGGGTCTGCTGTAACCCGACCAAGGTTTTATATATATACATAAAACTATATAGCATATGAATTTACATGTTTGTACTCAGAATACCTCAAATAATGTGCTAACAAAAAATGAATTAGTCCAAGAACATACTGCTTATGAAATTTGTAAATCATGACATTATTAATTGACATTATTAATTGACATTATTAAAAGTAATTAAAAATTACTTAAAAGTAATTTTTGTATTCCAGATTCATGGGCAACATAGATCTGCAAAGCAAAGCATATTCTCTGAAATGAATCAGGGACAAAATCTGTGAATTTAAAGGAAAAAACATCTGTAGGATCTAAAGTAAAAGAGAAAAGGAAGTAAGAAGACAAACACAAGACAAATAAATAATATTTTTTAAGAACTAATGAACATTGTGCTCTGGGGCAGGGAAAAAGATTCCTATACAATCATGAAATCCAAATGTATATGCTTTTAGGTAAAGTGAGAACTATTTTCAAGCTCTTTCTGTGGTTGAAATGGCAGCATGTGAAAAAAAGAAGAAAACAATAGAAGGTATCACATTTCTATAAGGCATTATTTATTCTACCAGATGAACTCACTCTTCACTGTGCTAGAGTGATTTATTCCTCATTGACTACCTTACAAAAATAAGTAAAAGAGGGAAGAAAATAGCTGTTTGGTCCAAACACTGAAAATGAATTTTTTAGCTACATCTGTGCAGCACACAAATTCAACTTAAGCCCAAACATGAGTAATGGTGGCATCAAGGAACTCTGTTTTACCCCTCAAATTAAATTGAAACAGAATGTAATGGCAGAAAGATACAAGTCCCTAAATATTAATACACTCATTTTTTAATTAATTTAATATTTTCTATAAGCAATATAATACAGGAGAAAGCCAAGTCTGATTATTTTTCCCTATGTACAGGAAGTTCTAATTCTTGAAGGAATTGCTGCTTTTCTCTCATCTAAACGTAATTTAGCATTATTTTCCAAACTGCCTCAGAAAGGGACTAAATAAATTCTACTAAGACACCTATAGGTGACTATTAAGTAATTCATTCAAAAACCAATGACTAAAAAAAGCAGTAGGGTTCTAACAAAATGAACAGTAAATGTGCAGTGCAAAGGATCAGACTGTATGTTATCTTTATATTTTCTGAAAAGTATGAATGATAATTTAAAAGAGACTGACAGCAGCATAAGAATTGGTGCTCTAATTGTATTGCAGGATTTATCAGATCAAAACTTTTAGCAGATAAAAAAGTCTTACTTATTACAGAAATTAAGTTACTCATGTAGCTTGCCATTTATACAGGTGGAGCCTGAGAATCCTGGTAATCAATCAGAGTTGGGAACATAATAGCCTGTGATTATGAAGTGCATAGATAATTCACATGTATAACTCTTCAGAAAATTAATAAACCTGTACTGTCAAAGAGAGGAGACTGTCATGGATATCAGTGAGACTACACCTGTTGGAGAAATTCTGACATGGAAAAAGATTGATTTTTAAATGCATCACACAGATTAATAAAAAAACCAAACCAACAAACCAAAATCAAACAAATAAAAAGACCAACCAAAAAAATCAAAACAAAAAATCTAAAAAACAAACACAAAACGCACAAAAAACCCTGAAGTTGTCTTGGGATGTACATATGTGACATTCACAAAGCTCAAAGTCCTGATTGGATCCATCATAATTTTCAATGCAAAATATTAGCATAAACATCTACACACCAATGGGAGAATAGTCACTACCTAAAATAAGATTGATACTTTAAAACAATAGCAAGTAGATTGTTTAGGCAGAACTTATTTGGGAACATGAACTATATTTTTATAGAGAGAAATTAAAACCAGCAGAGTCTTGCGAGAAGAATTTTCTCCATTTTAATGAAGAGGCCTTAAGGATTTAGGAAATATTCTACTTTTAATTATGTTTTAATTGGTTAAGAAAAATATTCTAACTTATAAAAGTTATATTAATTGAACTTTAAATTGGTGCAGGTTTTAGAGAAGGCCCATTATTAAAGAGGAAGTAGATTAAAAGGGAAAGCACTTGATCAAAACTGATCATGCCACCACAGTCATATTAGTTACCAGCCATCAGTGGTATTACAGTAATTTGCCATGTGCTCTCTTCCAACTGTATCTAATTAGCATTTTATTTCAGTATTCACAGTAAGTTATTATGACATAGCTTAACTGAAGTGAATACTTTTCACACTGCAACAGCAAACTAAAAATACACACACAGTAGATTATGGCTCAGCTGAGGTCCTGAAGCTCATTGCTCTATGGTAACCTCACCATTTTCAGAATGTCCAACATTAACGTGCCTCAGCATGTCCTCTTTTTCATTTCTTCCTCCTTCGTTAGACAGAATTTCAGGATTGGGAAGAAGAAAGAGGAGAGAAATCACAGACTGGCCATATGACCAGGATTTCCAGACACCCTGGTTAGTGGGATCTGGACACTCCTCATGGAGCTGATCTGTGCAATTGCTCACCATCTGTGTAGCGTGCGTGCACTAGATCGGATTTGCACATATGTAGCGAGTTCAGTGCATGGCATACAGCCCATGTTTCCCTCTGAGATTCCCTGGATGTGTGCCCATCCCTTAATTCCGTACACCTCAAACAACTCACTCTATTCTCCTTTCAAGTGGCACACAGAAAGTTAGGAAAGTTGTCCAATAAAGTAAAAAAGGTTTTAGGAGAACAGCAGCGATCAAACATGTTTTTAAATTTCATCAACAGCAGTATCAACAACATTAGCAGCAAATTATTTATTGCAAACGGCAGCAACCTGTTGTACGTATACATACAGCATGAGAACAAATACCAAACACAGTTCATCACAATGAGCATTCACATAACATGGCTCAGGTTCTCAGTGTTATATCACTAACGTGCTTCTTTCTGTAGCCCCTTGAGTGCCTCTGGCTTTGCAGAGTACATCCTGCCAAACAACACTTGTACGGCCCTAGGACATGTGCAGTCCGGCCTCCTGCAGCCACTGCTCAATTGAGTAGGCTGGAGTCAAGCTAAATAACAGAGCCCTCAGCATGGTCGGCGGAGGGGGCAGGCACAAGCACAAAGAATTAATCATGCAAGCCAACTCTAAATCATACAAATTCTGTCAAGCAAATATCTATAACATATTCTGTCACTGAGACTGTCAAAATGTGCTAAATCCTCAGTTTAAGTGAAAATAGTGCAAATATTCTAAATTACAGCAATTGCGGCAATAGGCACCAACAGAAGATCTTGCCTTATCCTATAATGATTTTAAAAAGTCCATGCCACAAAAAGGCTCAGAACACACACTTTCTGCTTTGTACTCTCTCCTCTATACGCCAAACTTCATTTTTCTGCATGTTAGAAAGTCTCCCATTTTCTGCCCAGGAGTAAAAGCTGCACCTGTCCTGCTCTTGGCTGGACTGTCAGTACAGCGCTAACTTTATCAACTCTGGGAAAAAGATTTGTTACTTAACTTGTACCCTAAGGCTCTGCATATGATCTGTAGCAAGTCATTGTAATTTCTTCTGCTGCCGCTTCTGAAGTATTTTCACTATTTGTAATTTTCATCAATTTCTTAATTTATGTATTTTCTGTAATTATCTCAAGTATCCATCACAGCTATATAATTATATATTAAAAAAAACCCACATTAATTTGATAATGAATTTCCTGTACCAGAAGAATATTTAAGTGTTTTTGGCAAAGCTGAAGCAATTAAACTTATTTCACATGGTGCATGGCTCCCCACTTCAAAGCAATTTAGGTCAAAATAATAAATAATAGTTTGCACCATTTTTCAATGGAACCACAACAGTTAGTTTCAGTAACTCATTAAACATCTAAGGAAAAAAAACTCAACAAGATTTTAAGATGGCAAATTCTCCAATGAAAGACGTGCAAAATCTTTCTAGAATCCAGGTTTGAACTACCTATAAATTCAAAGTCAAGAGATCAGATTATAAGCCTCTCTCTGAAACTAATTTTTTATGCCTATAAATAAGGAATTTATTTTCAAGCTCTGCTTTACTACTATCTGAAAAATGGCATATAAAAATTCTTTACCAGTATAATTTACAGAGATTAATTAGCAAGCATTAATAGTAGCAGAGGTGCTAATAAAATGGCACTTTTTTGTTATCACAGCTGTTCTCAACCTGCCACTATATTGGTATTGTAAAAGGAAAACCATAGTATTGTCCTTTCTTGAATTTCGAGAATACAAAGAAATGAATTAACATCCAAACTGGATTTCTGAATTCCATACATTTTTTTTAAATCCCTAAGGAGAAAAGTAATCAGTTATTGCCAATTCAAAATAAGGCCTGTTTCCTCTGAAGCTGGTAAGACCTAGAGTGTCACCAGGTGAGAAGTTTGTAAGAAGCTGAAGATGCAGATGAACAAAAGCAGAAGCAGCTTAACATCACAAATACCATTTTGAGTTTACTGTGGAAGTATATCAAAATCAGATGTGTATGTTCAGCAAGAATAAGGTCAAGCAAAAACACAATTATATGAACATCTTTTGTAATGTCCTTATGGTTAAACCCTCTTTCTTTTATTCCATAAATACACTGGCTACTATTCCCACATAGGAGAATACAGGACAGGCTCACATGTACTCCCTCTGAGACAGGGGCACACCAGGTGGGTTAAAAGAAAAACATGCATATGTATGTTGCTGAGCATGGGGAGAAAGGAAAACGAATAAAAGTTGATCTGATACAAGACGAGCATGAAATGAAAGGACATCCAACACATGGAAAGGGGATGGATACGTGAGTATACGAAACAGAAAAAAAAGTTCTGTGCATTAAAATGGAGAGTATGGTAAAATTAACACTCCCCTACTCACATATATTAGAAAGATTATTTTCTTCAAAAGGAATTACAATTGTCAATAGGTTATAGCATGTCGCTTTTCTTCAACAAAACTGGAATAATTTGAAAAGGGCTCTTGTGAATCAACTGAATAACAGATAAAATAGCTGAACTCAGAGGAAACCCAAACAGAAGATGCACTAACAAGTTAGAAAACAAAAACCCTCTTACGTTCTTTATCACTTCATCTTCAGCAAAGTCCATCTGTACAAGAGCTCTCATTTCTCTGCTAAAGAGAAATACAATGATTATATGATGATTAGAAGCAATCATACCAGCAGAAATTCCACAATAAATCAGGATGATGATTCAGCATTTTCTCAGCTCACTTGAATGAGTAGGAATTAATTTTCAAAAGCACTGGAGAGAGTAGCATAATTCTACATTTTATTCAACAGCTTTTTGTTTTCTAGATATACTGCCTTTATTTATCCATTGTTCACAGGCAAGACCCTATTTTTTTTTTTACACATAGAAACGAACACTTCAGTGCTCAGAGCTCTCTGAAGGAAAACTAAAAGCCTATGGTTTTATGTGAAGCAAGAATTGACCTTTAAGTCCTATTGTGTTCTATTTTCATATAAATTGATCAGAATCTATGAAGAAGTTAATCCTTTTTCATTTTACTGTCCTGTCCAAAGCCTGTGTATCATACACAAATTTACAAAATGCATGAAAATAAAAAAGCGACGAAAAAAAATATGTGCTAAAGGTATAAGGGAATTCACAGATCCAACTGAGCTTCTTTATCTGTTTTTAAAATGTACGTATTCTGGAAATAAAGACTTTCATAGCCACATATTAAATAAGTACCTTTACCTGCAGTTCTCCACAAGTCAATGGCAATTTCACATAAGTTTCAAGACAAAAACAAACCAACAATGTACACTGAGAAAAACCAACTATGATAAACTGAAACAAATCCTCTACCAGTATTCACTTTAAGGATATTTCTAGAACAGAAAGTATCAGGCATATCCAGATTTTCTCTTTTAGTTATTTCCAAGTGCCATTTAATGTCATTATAAAATGTATAAGGAG
Organism: Fringilla coelebs; assembly: GCF_963513975.1. Lineage (NCBI taxonomy): Eukaryota > Metazoa > Chordata > Aves > Passeriformes > Fringillidae > Fringilla > Fringilla coelebs. Next base: position 18,927,366 of record NC_140030.1, on the reverse strand, counting down.
GTTGAAAGCAAAGCTACTTTCTGTTTTGGTATAAAATTTCAGAATTCTACCTCTTTTTAGACTGATAAAAGTAAAAACTATACAAGCAAATATTTTCTAGTTGTCTCAGTTTTGGAGAATTAAGAGCATTCTTTTTTAATAATTTCCATTGGTTTTTTTAAAAATAATTTCCATTGTTTTTTTACTGTTTTGCAAAAACAGTACAAAATTACAGCTCTTTCAATTAAGCTGATATTGTCATTCTAGGAGTGGGGTGACAGCAAGAATTTTCTATTTAGACATTTCAGGTTTTTTAAATTGAAATTTAAAAAAAACCAAAAACCAGAGATTGTATTTCTTTTAACCTGCAGATTATGTTATATATCTTGTCTGTAGGTGATCATGCAGGTGGGAACACATGAGTCAAGCTTGTTGATATTAGTTACACACAGCTATTACTTTCACCAGTGTACAATTTACGGAATAAAAGATATGCATTCTCCATCAGCTTCTGTACAGCCATACTCTGAGCCAACCCCACTGCACACCAAAAACACGTCAAGTCAATGAAAAACTTCTCAGCATATGCAAGTCACTTCACATTCTGGTACAGAGTCAAAACAGGTATGAAAATATTCTACTTTACCACATCCATATATTCTGTTGTGTGGTTCATTGAAGTAATGTCCTTGTACATAAAAAATCCCACATACAGCAGCAAGGTGACTGGAGCTTTTATTAGGAAAACTTACAAAAGTTGATTACATTTGAGGAATTGGTATAAATTGAGTGTGAGTTCTTACAATCCCTACTGAGTAAATTCATTACCCTCAAGTTAAAAAAATTCTCAGAGACATGTGAAATACAACCTATCAAATGCAGAACAATCCATGAGGAAAACAGAATTAAACATCCTGGAATTTTGGCTCTTTATAAAGCATGGTCTACATGGCATACAGTATGCTCAGAAAACACAAATGAGAAAGAGGTTTCTACTGGTAAGATTATACCTTCAACCACACAGTCATAGTGTAAACCAAAATTTGGTGTATGCACTGTTATGTCTGACATATGAAACTTACTGGTAACTCCATGCATCTGAACTCTGACATAGTCTCAAATAAAATTACCAACAGGGATTTAATCTCTATTTTTACAAAAGGGAAAGTGTTATCAGGGAGAAGTCAGCCACAAGGAAGATAAAAAGGATGTGAAACAGGATGGGATACAACTGTTCATTTCCTAAGAGAAGTTAAAAACAAAGTGCTCAAATTAATTGGTCAAGAAGTAAATAGAAAAATAAAAGAGATACCTAAGACTGACCAGTGACAGGACTCAATGGTACAGAGCTGTGCCAGAGGAGGTTTAGGTTGGATATCAGGAAAAGACTCTTCACCAGGGGGTGGCGGGACACTGCATCAGACTCCCTGGGCCAGTGGTCACAGCCTCAACCACATGGTGTGACTCTTGGGGTGTTTGTGCAGGGCTAGGAGCTGGACATTGATGATCCTTCTGGGGCTCTTCCAACTCAGGATATTCCATGATTCTATCATTCCATGGAAGAATCCAAACTGAAAAAATGTATATTGTTAGCACTGTTTTTAAAGAGAAGCTACTCTTGAGATGAGTGTTCAATTTTCCTTATTTTTACTAAGCAGCTATTCATAAACAGTCAAATTCTTAACTGCCTATACAAGTAATAGTTTGTACACAGTCAGTTCTGAAACCTTATGATAACTAGCCCCCTATTAAAAAAAAGAAAAAAAGAAACAATAAACCATTTTAAAAAGGCCCAACAGAAAACAAGGAAAAAAGACACTACCCATTTACTCCCCTCCTTTTAAACTCCTTTCTGATCTTACCTTCTTTTTCTCTTCTCTCCTTATACACATGCTGATGGCTCTTCCTCCTTTCCTTCAGTGCTTCAGAGCATGCAGTATTTGCTACTCAACAGAAACTGCTATTCTCATTTTTTCCTCCATTTTTTAGCTGCTGGCAGTTTTCTTTTCCCTTTCCTATTAATGTCCAGGTGTTTCTTTAAGCTTATCAAGTTCTACTACACACAAAACCTTCAACCAACAACACCTCACTGCTACCCTGAAAGAAGGCTGTATCAGTATTTTATTCACAAGAATCAGTGCCTGTGACAAACTGACTATATAAAGAGTCCCCTGACATATTCAAAATATTCCCATTTTTAAGAAAATCAGAAATCAAATACAAATATAGTTTACATCACTCATAATAAAAATGGCAGCAACAAAGTAGGGTGATTTCACATGGAGTGAGGAGGGAAATGCACTATAAAATCTATAAAATGGGAAGTCCTTTTTTTCTGCAGTTTGCTGCTGAACTTTTATTTTTCCTCTTTTTTTGCATTATTTTTTCCAGACAGGATCCAGAAATTCAATAGTATACACAGAGAGAAAACTTTTGACTCATCTTTTTCTGTGAATTTCATTTCTCCTTCTTTAAAATGACTAAATGTTCATTTGCAGATAAGGGGGGAACTGAAGGACAAGTGGGAAGTGTCCTTTCAAAGAGAAGAAATCTCTTTTCAAGCAAATATAGACAGTATAGGGTACAATCTGAAGGTGTAAACAAAACAAACAAAAACCCCCAATATTAGAAAAAAGGAGGCACTCTCTTTAGAGAATTAAGAAAATGGGTGCAAGACATGAAGATAATTCTCACCCCAGAGCCATTTACTACTGTACAAAAATCTTAAATATCCCACCTTGAAATAATCACATCACATTTCAATTTACAACTTGGCCAGACTAAATTATGTTTATGAACATTCGTAAAGGCTGTTCTATGGCTTTATCAATGACTGAAACACACTTCCTCACTTCCCACCTCCATCTCTCACATTTTAACTGTTTCTGTTGCTGCCTCTCCCTCTGACAACATTTTAAGTGCTACATCCTTCTATACTACATGAGTTACTGGCTTCCACAGATAAAGTCAAAAATTACACTTTGGCGTAATTTAGGCAGGTGTTATATAATCCAATTCCAGAAGTTAAATGAGGGTAGAGTAGAAAGATATTTTTTTTAAAAAACCTACTTAATTTTATGTACTTATTTATATGGGTAAATAGCCCTGTAACTACCACACAAATCTGCAATCAGTAATGAGATGGTGGCAGAAACATGAAGTTGTTTTTGGAAAGACTTTAATGTGGGCTATCAAACAGGGTATCCAATATAGTTTTCATCTAAGTACATGTCAGACAAGGAAAAAGAATAATTGTAGAGATGTGAAAGAAAATATTTCATTTCATTTGTCTGCTAGCAGTATCCTGAATCTGTGTATTCCTTTCAAAGCAAGCAACTGGGCAGTTTAAGGAAAAAAGCAGCTGTTTACTTTGACCTGAAAGATGGAACCATCTGGAGTGAATAGGTGATACCTCCTTCCCCAAAAAAACCTGCTAAGACTATGTAGAAATAAGCTTCTGACATAGCTGGGGCCAAGACCAATATGGCCACAGCAGAGAGGAATAAGAGTGCAGTGGCAAGATGCACAAAAGCAATCAGGCTTTAGAGAAGATGAAAAAAATATATTTTCCCAGGGATCAGACAGGATCATCTATAATTTGCTGCAACTCAGGGAGCCTCCAAAAGTCACTGAGATAAGACCAGGACTGAAAGTAAAACCCATGAAGACACAGTTGGTGAGGGAAAGATGTGCTGTGTTCTGTTTCACTCTGCTGATGCATTTCTCTCTGCTTTGCTTATCTTGTTCTAAAAACAGGTTTTCAACAGAATAAGAAATATGTTTTGAAGACCTTTTTGCATATACCCACTTCAAGGATGGTGACAGGCAGAACAATACCACAGTAATGATCAACCCAAGAGTCCCATCAGAATAAGAAAACATGTTGTGTGGTCAGCATTTACATTGCTCAGGAAGTTATTAGTTCTGAGCTATTAGAAATGGCATGATATTTCACTATGAAATTAAAATTTGCTGTTTATTCTACTACCTCATATTTTAACAAAGCGGAAAGAATAATGTTATTAGAAACCCTTAAAACATACTTTGTGTTTGTTTTGCCTTCACAGCCAAGTTTCCCAATTTAGTACACTCCCAAAGCACCAGCCAGACAGAACTTTGACAAGGCCCATCACAAGGGGGTGTCTTGTGATATCTATCCTTGTGGCTAGAAATTAGAAATTCATGTTAGTTTCCACATGCAAAACACTATGTAAAAGCGTGCTTAAGAACGAAATCATCTCCGTATTTTAGAACTTTAAGATACAGATTTAACCACACAGCAGGAGTGGTTAGCATATTACACAGCATATTACATAGATGCATTGTTAGAAAACAGTCTGTCGGTCTTGAGTAATAGAGAGGCTTCGTGCTTTGATATTCCTATTCCTCTTCACGCCTCATAATACTATGGAATAGGTAAAGGATTCAGAGTTAATCCCCAAAAACAGTTCCACCAAAAAGCATGCACTGCTGTTTGGATGGCTGTACCTATTTTATCATTCCCAAGGAGGGCAGAAAAATACATGTGTACTTTCAAAACAGAGATACAGTAAACCAGACTGACTGGTATGCCCTGTATGCTTACATAAAAATGTTCTTCATCTTCAGGTCCTAACTTAACATTTTTTAAAGCCAGCTCTCACTTAAAAAACCCAAACCCCCAAATTACAAATGTTCTGACAGGACCAGGGGGTGAGCCCTGCTGAATAAGCTGAACATGAGGCAGCAATGTGCAGTTGAAGCAAAGAAGGTAAATGGTATCCCAGACAGAAGGTGGAAGCCTGTAATCCCTTCCTAGGAGGCCATCCCTGGAGTGCTGGGTCCTGTTCTGGACTCCTCAGTGCAAGGACCACATGGACATACTGGAGAGGGTCCAGCAAAGGGCCACAACAATAAAGGGATGGAAATGTCTCTGGTATGAGAAACGACTGAGAAAGCCGAGTGTGTTCAGGCTTGAGAATAAAAGGCTCAGGGGGATGTCATTAGTGTCTGACCAGAAATGAGGGTAAAAAGAAGAGAGAGTCAGACATTTTCCAGTGGTGCCAGGATCAGAAGCAATGGGCACAAACTGAAATGCAGGAGTCTCTGTCTGAACACCAAGAAACACCTTGTTACTGTGAGGACCTAGCACTGTCACAGGTTGCCCAGAGAGGCTGTGGACTTTCCCTCCCCGTAAGACATTTAAAAGCCATCTGGATATGGCCCTGGGCATTCAATGTCCCTGCATGAACAAGGGGTTGGACCAGATGACCTCAAGAGATCCCTTTCAATCTCATCTATTCTGTGATTCTGTGATACATGGAGGATTCTTTCCCTACATAGTGCTAATCACTTGGAGGACTGCGCTTAACACTTCTAATTGCAGTTTGGAACTTATTTCTTGGAAACACCCTTTCTAGGGCCAAAATTTTAAGAACAGCTACAGCAATGAGCTATATGTTTGTCATTTTAGGCCATGTCTATTAGAAAGTAATTTCTCTGCAGGTGAAATTTACTCTTTAGCCACCAGAATTTTCTCACTGAATGTCTCTACTGAGCTCCTTTTCCCTGGTAGGGCTTTGTTCAAAGGTTGTCAAATGTAGGATTTCAGAGTTCAGATATTAAGAGACCTTTGCTGACTGCTGAATGTCACTGGAAATCTATGTGTACACAAATCCTGAATTAAAAGATACACTGTCCTTATTTTATATATGCGAGCAAAAGAGGAGCAGGTGAGGGACTTTAAACCTATTTCAACGAAAGAGAGGCAAAGAAAGATAAATGACATAGAGAGAAGGGGAACATGATGTAGGAAATTAATTATGGATCTGCAAGAAAAAGCAATGCACTTCTGTTTTGGTTCAGTCTCAAACGAAAAGCTTATTTCTTCATTTGCAGAAGATAAATATATGGAAAAGGTCAAATCACAAGATCCAATTTTTAAACCAATAAGATACTTTAATAAGTGCAGGAAGACTGAAATCTTCACTGGTACCACTCAGTGATTAAGAACCAGCAGCTCCTTTCCTTCCACTTAGTCTCTGACTCTGCCCATGCACACACTTGCTCAGGTGCTATAGAACAAATCAGCCACATGGTAGTTCCCACTTTAAAAGAAAGCACACATGAAAGCTTGGAAGTCCTACAGATATTATCAATAATTGCAACACTTAGATAAGAAGCCAGATACAGCATTCTTTACAGATTGCAACCCCTTCCCTCTATCTAACACCATGCTTGCAAACTTTTTGGGCTTTTTAAATGCCAGGTATGACTGTGGAAGACTCTTGGTGCTAAGCCTATGTCTAAGGTGCCTCACAAAAATGTTTCTTACTTGGCAAAAACAATTTAAAAGTGCTCTGGACTGAACCTCTCTATCAAAACAATTATTTTCAAGGGAGGCATAAAAGAGAGTAGTCATTTTGGAATATGATTATGCAATTAATATTAAGCCCTTTAAGTAATATATCTTGAGTTTTAACTAATGCATGTTACAGCTATATGTCTCACAAACATAGCTGTATTTTCCCCAAGTACATTTATGCCTACTCAAAAGTATCATGTGTTTCCAACTTCATTTTGCAAATGTAAGCAAAATACACATTTTCTACCTTTTTTTTTTTTTCTGTGAAAAATACATATTGCAGTCATTCAACAACATGAGGCACCAATGCAGCAGATTAGGTGGCAGGAAAGGGGCATCAATGAAACCACAGGACAGGTCCTTTAAGGTGGAGCCTTCCTCATGCTCTAAACTATGTCCTTCAGGCTCACTCAGGAAATCAGCTTCAGCTGCATGTGATGCTATACCCTTGAGTGGGAGAGCCCATGGTAAAAAATACAGCATTTGGCAGTCTTCCTTTAGACTTACTCATATGGACTGAAATCAGAGGCACTTTTTAAAATAAAATGAATTGCACACTAAGCCCATATTTAAGATCAGTGGGGTTTTCTTTTTTATATTCTCATTTTTTAAAGGAAGTTTAATGTCTTTCCACGGAAGTAGTTTAAGCTGTATCTTAATTTGTGTATGGAATCTCTTAGTTCTCAATATAACCTTTTTTTCCCCGTAGCCTTTTAAGAAATTATTCCAAATTAAGGAGTGAAACTGTGGAAAAAACATTTTAACTTCTGAAGGGAACATCTCTGGATGTAAAGTTCCACTGTAGTAAAAGCCAAGATACATTTCTTTTAAATGTAGTGTCCATTTCTGTTGGTAAAGACAGGCTGTGCAGTTATGTTAACTGGAACACTATTTTGCCAGCTTTAATCACATTGAAAATCTCTCAGTACCTGATACTTTATTTTAAAAGCTAGGTGCAGTGGACAATGAAAAGTCTCATGTGTTTGAAAAAAAAAAATCATTTGAAATGCTTTGAAAATAATTCTTTTTTGTACAGCAGTTCAGCACCAGGATTTCTAACACCAGTTCTACAAGCAGTTCACTGCATCCTAAAGGGCACTTCAAAGCCTTTCCAAAACTCCCAATGAAACTGTGCTCCATCCTTTGCTTACTCCTTCTGCCTCAACTCATAAGTGTTCAAGAAAACAACAGCAATGCCATCACTAGAAGATTAAGTTTTTAGGGACCAGAAGAGAGAAAATAGAAGAAAGTTAAGTAAAAAAATCCTTAAAGCGCTGCTTTATCACAGTAATTATCACTGTAATGATAATTATCACTGCTTCTAGAACACTCACATGTGTGTGGAAGAAATAAGGACGTGACATGGTTTTTTTTCCAGTTATTAGTATTTTCAGTCAGAATGAAAAGAGATTCTGCATGTTAGTAACCAGGTTTCTTCAGGGGTTTCTGGAGAAATGAGGATCACTGATGTGGCATTTTTGCCCATCTAAATACAAGCATTGCTGGAAGTTTGCAGCAGAATAAAGACCATGTCCATGTATGTACTTCAAAATAATGTTTTACTAAGACAGCAGAAAAGGATCCCATATGTTGCTTTAGCTACACAGCAGAAATGTGTCAGCCTGTGGGAGCAGGCCAGGGAGCCGTCAACATGTTTTCCTTGCTGACACTAGCATACAGCCAACTCTGTGTTCAAACTTACCTGTACACGGGCAGTGCTCTCCAGATATTTATACAGAGCCTTGAGACATACTTACCAACCAGCCTACAAAACGTCAGTCAGCAGCTCAAGAGATCTCTTGTCCTGACAAAAAGATAAGGAACACAAAAATCCCGGAGCAGCCCACCAGGCACCGCATTAAAGGGGGCAACAAGCAGGTGTCATTCCTTCCAAAGGCTAACCCTACTGATGGCTGACTTTAAGTACTCAGATCAAACAGGTAATGAGGTTTTGAGGTTCCTATTCAAATCCAGTGAAAAGACAAAACTTAGGGAACAAATTATCTAAATCAGTTTGAAAAACCATACAAAATGTCTTCATAGGTTGTGTGCTTCACGCGAAGATGCAAAGCATTAGGAATAGGCAAATGATGCCTTAGAATTACAGGTGAGCACTTGCCAAGTAACTGATTTAACTGGTAACAGCTGACTGGCTGCTCTCTCTCCCATATCAGTAGGTCAAGTTCCGTGTGTGATTTCAGTCACCTTCACAGACCAGCAAAACTTGTAACTTAACGCACTCCAAGACACTTGCATTTAACACAGCCCTTCGGCTTCCATGGAGTAGATCATCTCTAGGCCTACCCCCACCCCTGTGCAGTCTCTTCTATTCAAAAGGATCAAAATTAAGGAAGCTGACAGAAATGGGTAAAGATCACCTTTGTGACCCTACAGTCAACCACAACAATTATTAACCACACTGCTTCCAAGCAGAGCCTGTTTTCACCATATCTTTGCAGGTTTTGTCCGAGGTAGTGTCCACTTTAAGGCAACGCCCTCACAGCCCCTCAAAGGGTCTCTCACCTTCCGCCTGAACTTCTCCTAGACCGCCTTAAGTTTTTATCTCATTTGCTTAAGACTCCAAAAATTCTCCTACATCTTTACTTCTCTTTGTCCCCAAATGTTTGAAAATACCGCAAAATATCTCTCCGGCTCTGTCATCCGACCAATTCTCTCCCTCTCCTCACACACCCGTATGAGCACCGAGGCCCCGCGGCCTCCCCTTAAAGGAGCAGCCGCACAGTAAAACAAGTTTTACTTAGAATTCAAATCAGATACCAAATTCAGGTAACATATGGTGATAATTAATTAAGTATGCAGCTCGACTCACAAAATAACTTTTTTGGTTTAGTTGCTGAACCATAGCTCTGTCCATTTTCTTTTCTTTCACTGTAGGGGAAAAACAATTTTAATCATAAAAGCTAGAAACCATTGCCACAAAATACCAGTTGCAAAAGCAGCAAGTGAAAGAAAGTAGTTCTTCTTGAAGTCAGTAACTTTTTGAGAATTAGTAAGAGAATTTCTAACATTAGTATCATAATATCTCCTGATATATTAAATTAGTTGTCATTTTCTGTTGTTTTTCCTTTGATTTTCATCTGCAAAAAGTAACAGGTATCAAATAAAGGAACAGTGGTCCCTTTGGTGAGCTTTTATATTCAGTGAATCACGGTCAGCTCTTATAAATGAACAATATTAATCAATATTAGGAGGGAATGAAGCAAAGGACTAAGTGCATCTTGCAGTAAAACCTGAGGGTTATTACATCTAGGCAGGATGCACAAGATCAAAGCATTCGAAGAGGAGGGAATGTGACATTTTAGTTGCACAGTGTCTAAAGGCCATTTGTGTTGTGCTGCTGGTTTTTATATATGCCCAAATCAGTAAAGTCAGTATAATTTTATACCATTTGTTCACTCAGTAACATTTGACTTACTGCTCTGGTCATTCTGCCATGCATAGGTGTAATTTTTCATTGCAAAAGAATGATGGAGGTCATATCAGCCAAGTGCAGGTAGCATTTTCATATTTTAAGGTGGGAAGCAGTAGCCCAGTATTAGGAAGCAAGATGTTCAGTGTAAAAGACTATTGGATACTTAAAACAACTTCTAAATTTCCCTTTCATCTCTGGCACTCATATTTGAATTGCTTTGGTGATGTGAGCAGCCATAAAAGTGGCCTGGTAGGAAGGTGACAAATACTGAACAAAAGGCCAGGTAACCCTCTAAGTTGAGATGCTTTGGAAAATCACTTCATGTCCTATGGTGCTTTGCTCTTTCTATTGAATTGTTCAAGCTAAAACTGTGTAGACTTCCAACTTTATGTCTAAGTCTTCCTTCCTGACTTTCTGTACCATCGAAAGGAAAGAACATTTTCGTTGTGCCATCTATAGAGAAGAACGAGTAGAAGATGGTTTTAATACAAGACCTTATAATTTAAATTTTGTCCCATTTCTTTACAGAGGAAAAAGGCAATATTTCACATGGACAGGCTTCAGATGTCTCTCTTCTGGAACAGAAATGTGTACTGACATTTTTCTGTCTACCATAAAATGTTAGTCATGTAGAATGACCTACTACATATAACATTTTAATTTCCCAAGAGAGGAAACAGAAAAACAAATACAACATCTCTTTTAAATATTGATAAAACCCAAGGAATAATATTTACTGTAAAGAAGAAAATATTCCTAAGGTAACAGTGGAATAGAATGAGATCATGCAATTACGTTCATACATGCAAGTAATGTGTAAAGTCCTTCTTTTCTGGTCAAAGATTTTTTTTCTGCCAGTTTAATTCTAATGGCATTGATCAGATTACAGTGATTTCTTTTGAAAGAAATATGACTGCTAATGATCTATCAGAATAACAGTATTCAAAGGTCATATATTTATCATATGTTAAGAAAGGGCATGTATTTTTTTAATATCTTGCATCTTCATTAAGTATTGAAAGTAATTAGTTTTATTCTTCAGAAACCTCTTTCCTACGCATGTTTACTTAAGTTTTCTTCTGTTCAAATCAGTCTAATAAAAATAATGGAGCTGGTGATGTTTTACCTCTTCATTTGTCTGAAATTTCAGGAATTGTGTGGGCAAGAAGACAGTGCACTGTCTGGTGAGAGGTTTACACTTGGGTTTTTAAGGACTTGCTGCAGTAAATTTTCATGTTTCTGTTTCCCCTCTTTCAATTGTCTGACATTTCAAGCAGTGCAGGGCAGATGCATTCTATTATGTTTCTGTAATCCCTGGCACAATTAGGATTTCATGTTATTTTATGTATGCAAGAGAATTTTAAAGTTAAAAAGTGCAAGTCAAAGCAAGCTATTACACATTTTAAACTTTGGCATAACAAGTGTAAAAGCTCATGCGGCTTTGAGGTGAATACATTGTATAAACCATTAGCTCTTCTCCATGGATTGAGTACACACCTAAGGAATTTGCAAGTCTGTGTGTTTGTGTGAAAAGTACAGAATCAAAGAAGCTGTAGAGCCAAGATTGGGATTCACAGGACATGATAAAACTTTAAGTGTCCATCTTGAGAAGCAGAGGGCCATTGAAAACAATTGGAATTAACTTATCACAGAGGTTTTAAGAGGTATTAAGTATGCATAACCAGTGTGAGAAAAGTTCTTTCCCTTTGATAACCGTAACAGATTTAGTACTTTGTTTTTCATTAGCATTTTGCTGTAAAGGGTTTCTTTATTGCATTAAGGAATGTAACTTTAAAGGCTAATTTTAGCTAAGGCAGGCTTTCCTCCCAAGACTCTATTGACAAATGGTTCTTCTGGAGGGCAGTTCAGAGCCTACTTCATGAGCTTTGAATTAGTTTACTGAAGGAACCTTTCTCTGTCCATTGACTCGGCCCTGGAAAAAATAAGTTAGACAGATCTCTGCAATGTAAGCTTAGTCTTCAGTGAATACAAGGAAAACCCTGTTAGCATTCAGACTGTGATCCAGAATAACTCTTTTTAGGTGACATTATTTATGAAAATTTTTATTGAGTTTTCACAGCTTGATAACAGAGTAAGATGTGCTCTTGGAATCAGGCATCTCCCACTCCCTGCAAGTGTTATGCAGATCTTACAGGCACTAATATTGGGCCTCAGATCTTTGTGCCATCTGCTTTAGTATCCGTTTTTCAGCAGAGTCTGAAGCACATCAACAGTATTTGATTGCTTTCTGCTGTGCAGTTGCAGTGGTCCTGATAGCAACCAGTAAATGCTGCTTCCTTTTCATAATCTTTTCCCTGATACTCCATTCACAAAAATCTATGTAGAAGGAGTTTCTTGGAATCCCAACCAGATTTATCTGGGACCCCTTATAAGAAAGGAAAAAATGCTGAAAGTCATGTATTATTGTAATTTTGTATGACTACCTCACCTAGGAAAATCTGGCATACATAGCAATGCCCTGATGGACATGACCTCTACCCTGTGCCAAGAGATATTTTATATCTGAGAGTATGTTCTCCAGGAAGCTCTTCAGGATAAAGCAGCAATATCCATTGCAATTATGTAATTATGTTACTTAGATTTTAAGCACCTGGATCTACTAATGAGACTTAGGACACTTTCAAACACTTGGTTGGGCACGTACTTCTAATGACTGCAAATCTTTGATTGACCCCACATGCAGGAAAATCTCTTCATATATGCTGTGGCAATATACATGTGTCATCTGTCACTATAGGAATGGCAGAACCTCTTACATATAGACTGGGGAATTTTTTAATATGAGGGTTTTTCAGTTCTTTCTTTCATTCACTGTAAATGAAGTGATTCAGACATGAAATTGGGATTCAAAGAATATTTTCACTGTGGAGACAGCTTTAAGATACCAGGTTAACTTGCTTCAAGCTGTACATGGAGCTGGGATACTGATTCCCATGTTCAGGCAAGTGATGATGTCATCACACAGATGCTACAATTTCATTTTCAGAAGAGCACAAGATACCTGTTGTTCTACAGTAAAGTCTCTTCTTCTAGAATCCTGTCAGAAATGCTGTGATATCTGCTAGAGAGCAGATGTGATAAGCTCTCTTTTTCTTCTATAACCTTTCTGGTGCATATTCGAACACTATCCTCACCTATGACTAGAATTATTTTGCACTATTATAATACAGATGAATTTTAGAGCAACTGAAAATGCAAGACAAAATGAAACCAAAATTGACAGATACAGTCAAACAAATTACAGAATAATATTTTGCACATGATCCCAAAATTTTGTGAAAACATTTACCTACCTGAATAAGTGAATCACGGAATTTTTACAGTTATCTTGCTTAATATTTTTCCATCCATTGTAAGACTGCTTCCATTCTTTATCCTTAGCTACAACTGGGACAATAATCTAATAATATTTAATATAGTAAGGCTAATTGATACAGTAACTATTACCTTGATTAAACAACTTAATCTTTGCATGCCTGCTTTGCAAGATAAACATTCCTGGTGCAACGCACTCTTTATTTCTTTTTGCTGGATTTTCCAACTCTGAAATCCTGTGCAGCCTCTAATTGAGGCAACGAATAATCAGGCAGAAGTGCATTTACATGTTCAACCTAGGTTCATCAATGCACATGACATGTCAATTGAGTTTGTACTGTGGATGTTAACTTCAACATTTATGTGCATTTCTCTTCCTTTTATCACTAGCTAAATTTAGGTGCTAGGTTAAAGGAGGATAAAGGAAGGAACAACAGGATAAAGGAAGGAATGACAACCCATTGTAATATATCCATCCATAAAGTTAACCCAAAATGGAATTGCACTTCTGTAATCTGACTGTGGCTAACAACACAGCTGTTGGACCATAACTGTACATGTTTTACAGCATTTAGAAATCCCCAGTTTTCCTAATATTCATTTAAAAATAAAAGTACCATTTTAAAAGTTTGCAAGACTCTATCTACAGGGTTTTTTTTAGTGAAGTATTATTTTTATGCTCTGTAAGTGGAATTCAAATCAAATGCTAAATATTCGGTGAGTCGGGACCAGTGACAAAGTGGATGCTATTTTCTCCAGTTGTACTCACCTGTCCAACAGAAAATAATCTGCTGTATATTTCCTTGTGTACACACACAGCCATTTCTCAACTCTTTAAACTTTTTTTCCTTCAATAAAGGTAATATTCATCAGTAAAAATGGTCAAAGCAATTCCATTTGTTTTAGGTTGTATTATATTTTAAAATTCTGTGTTCAGATTTAGGTAGCAACAGTACTGACTGGGAAGCAGTGTTAAATACCTGCCAAAAATGTACTTTTACATTACTTTCAGTGGTAGTGAAGCTTGAGAATTGTGCATATATTATTTTTGTGAGAGGAAAATCTGGTTAGAATACAACCAAACCATTAAAAGCTATTCTGAGCTGCCAGAGTTTTCAAGCTGCTTAATAAAGAGCCTAGAATGAGGTGGGGCATTAAGCACATTTTCAAGTATTTTCATTTCAGTATTTTCTTAGTGGGCCTACAAGAAGAGTTTCTATTCATATGAGCCAGTAACTGCAATGTGCACTAGAATTTCTTGCATATCCTTTTATTTTCTGCAGAATTTGTTTGCTTTGCAGATACCCCTGACATTTAAATTTAGAATCATCAGACTTTATATCTACAGCTTACAATTAAACAAATTATATAATGAAGATATGTCTCAAAAATAAATCACATAAGAGAATGAACAAATTAAGTCATCCTCCTTAGCTTTTTGCCACCTGCTTCTTCTTGAGGCTGTGTTGTTGCACTATATGGTGTTTTGTCTAGTATTTCCTCTTGCAGCTCTCTGGCAGCTGCATACAGACAGACCATGTAGGGGGATACAATATAAGAAAATAAAGTTAGTATAGAAAGTACTCTTACCCCTTAAGGAGTTGCAGCTGAACCAAATTGTTAGAGATTAGGAACAGGCCTGACTTTAACAGGCCACAGCTGGAGCCAAAAAGAAGAGTGGTATAAAAGAGTGGATTGGTTGGTTGAGGGGGAGTTGGAGTCAGCTGGCTACTGTGAGAAGAAGGAAGAGTCAGTGCTTAGAGGAGCTGCCTACGAGAACCATCAAGGTGGTGTGAAACTCTAGCAATGTGGAACCTTTGCAATATAATAACAACAAGACCATGTCATGCAAGTCTTCTGTTGCAAGGCAACTGCGACCTGGTTCTATGGAGCAGCACGGTGGTCCATTTCTCTGCTCAGGATCATCCGGGCCAGTGACATACGCTACATCAACTTGATGGGCGGTCAAAAGGCCTTTATTGTCTCATATAATGGGGTTATATAGGTTTGGGGGTCTGCATTATGTCACCTAGGAGTCTTGCATTACTTTCTATGGTTAGTAAGGCGTGGAACTATACTAGAGTTAGTAGAAAGTTACTGGAATAGGGAGGATTGCATTCTTTCGGCTTATCTCTTATCTTAGGGAGTTGGGGAGAAAGGAATGTCTAGCTTTCCCGTTACATCGCGCGATCTTCCGCAGCACCTTGCTCTGGCTACTACTGTCTTCTAATGACTTTTAGCTCACACGCTCCAAGTACTTCATGATTGGAGGAAAGCATCCATGAGTTCTAGATAGATAGTGTTCTAGTTATGAAAAGTGAAGGTATATGTGAAATATGACTCATGATTCAGTGTTTTGCATGTGCCTGTGTCTGACTGAGAGGCTATGCATGTTGCACTAGTGAGCCTCAGAGTCTTAGGTCTTAAGCTCCAGCCCCAACAAAACTTGTTTAGCTTTTGGGTTTTCATTTGTGTCCTGCATGTTGGATGAGGAGCAACAATCACAAAAGAAAACAGCATAAATCTCTTCACACCTACCTCTTATTAATGGATATTATAAACAAATGTCATCTCCATCAGTTACAGGGCCAAGGGTTCCTCTACCCAGCCACTAGATCCCAGCCTTGAGTCTCAGGGATCTCCATCTCAAGCTGATGGACATGTCTACTTCTTTCCCATTTGCAGGTTCAGCCAGTAGGCTGAGCACGTGTTTTGGAGACATGCAGTTGCACAGAGAAAAGAGGCAGAGCTGGCTACAGGTACCACCACAGACCAGGTGCTGCCTTCTGCAGCACCTACATGTGACATTGACAGGACTACAGCCAAGTCCTCTTCTTCCTCTTGAGCTGTTTGGAGTCAAATTCACTAGGTGAAAGCATTTGCATCTCCACTCACCATACTCACAAGTAGATGCACATGTGGAGGTCCCTCCTGGTGCTGTAACTAGGATTTTTCAGGGGCCCTGCATAAGTATGGTCTGAGAAAGCAAACAGGCCAATCATAGTTCTACCGTATTATTGCATGAACAGTAAACTATTCCAAACTCCAGCCATGCTAATAATAATGAGTGGCATAGGATAGGCTTGAAGTCTGCTGTATGTTGCTTAGACCAAATCTGTAAATCTAAATGTTTACATTTAGATTCCATATTCAGGAATGTATATGTTTTGTGGTTTGTTTTTTTTTAAATTCCAGATTGAAAAGGTAGGTTTTGAATAATGAAACTGTTTCTTGAATGAGGAAAAACTACAGTTCTCTCTCCTTCGCTCACTTCATCTTTTTACCATCTAACCTTCAAAGAAAGCTGCAATTCCAAATCTCAAATGCCCTTTTGTCTACACAGTTGGAAAAACATTGATCTTCTCAAAATTACTTCCTGTTCACATCCTCATTCTGAGGTGCAGCTGGAGATAGCAGGTTGTGCTAGGCCAGTAGCCTTTCCTGAAGGCATGCTCTTCATAGGACTCATGCCTATTCTCAACCATTAAAAAATATTTGTATAGGATATTAGTTTCTAAATTGTTCTGTCTATAATTTTATCACCAGCCTCACTATATGAGCTAGTTGACCATAGATATAAAGTCCTGTGTAAAGGCCCAATATAGCATTTTTTTTGCGTGGTTCAGTTATAATCAATGAGTAAATTGAAAAAGGTTTGAAGTTGCTCACATGCAGCTGACTGCTGCTGATTCTGGTAGACACATTCTCCTTACAGTACACCATGAACAAATGTGTTCATCAGTCCATTAATGGCAGTAGTTGATGTAACCACCCAGGCAAAATAAGAAATATGGAAGCTAAAATAAGAAACATGAATCACTGTAAGGGCAAAAGGAAGCTTGCAGCTCCATACTACACAATGCAAAAGTAGACATAAAAGAGCTGCAGCCCTGCTGCAGTATGGCAAACAAGAAAGCTCTCAGTGTTGTAAACAGAGTTTCTCTCATGCTGAGATTGACTTTTCCAGTTGCAAAAAAACATTTGCACTTTTAAAGGTGATATAGCTACAGAATCAGTAACAGACAAATGAAGAAAGAGAGGATGTGGTTCCTACAGCTGTAGTGAAAACTCTACATAGCCAAAAGTAATCTTGGCATGTTTTTACAGATGTGACACAGAGAAGGAAACTCTACTGTGAATGTTGTAATCCTCTATTGCTAACATGAAGTTTTAGCTGCTGATCCAGCCTCAATGTAACCAGATTTGTTTGACTCCTGGATGATGGAACCATAATGCTGTCATCAAAACACTCAATTGAATATTGAACTTTGGGGAGAAAAATATTCTACCTCCTGTATTCTTCTGTGCTTTCAATATGATCTTGCCTTATGTATATCTGTCTGTGTACAAAAACCTTCCTTTTGTCAATGTTTTGTTTTGTGGCCTGGACTAGATCCCATACTTCAGGAGGGAGTGAAATCCTTCCCCTGCTCCTGAGAGTGGGAGTCTTGGTCTTCAGTAGGGTCAGGACTTCATCCCACATCTGATACTCTTAAGCTGTACAATGAAAACATGGATATAACAGGTCCCTGCCTCCTTCACAAGAGTATTGGACGTTGAAGTGTGAGTAGTTTCCTTTCACAGAAATTAATGCTTTTGTTAATTAACTTTATTTTTTGTCAAAGCACAAATTCTAAAAAAAAAAAAAAAAGTATTTTTTATCATGAGAATTACCTAAACAAAATTAACCTTTCCACCTTTCCATCTCAACCTCTAGTCATATTTTCTTTCAGTATTTAGTCCCTACTGATAAAGTAAGTATAGTGTCTTCAGATGGTTTAACTACTTTCATAATACATTTTGCATATACTTTCTGAAAAAAACGGTATTACTTTAATGAAGTCTCAATCAGCACAATTTTAGGGACTAACTAAAGTTAGCTACTCATTTCTTTTTGGACTAGTTGAATATTTTTTACTGAGTGTTCATAATAATAACAACAGCAGCAACAAAATATTGTTATTTTCATACTCATTGTCTTCCCCATCATCAACATTATAATAAATTGTATGGCTTTATGGAAAATTTGATTTTTCAAAAGCTTAAAGTTTCTTTTCACGGAAACAAATATTTTTCATAAATTATGGCTTGACTATTTAGCTATTTATGAGAAGAGGGTGAAGAAAATAATGTCTATCTAATGAGGAATCTTTATAAACTACATTCTCAGGCCAGAATACATCTCCAGAAATGCACCAAGGAAAGCATGAGACTATTTCAAATCAGAGGAGAGGAGAGATTAGAATAATTTGAAAGAATGGGAGCATAAAGATTGAACAAGGAGCTTGAATCATTCAAATGCAAATATTTGGGGGTTTAGCACAATTAAAGGGGTATTTCTGTTCCCTTCTTCCAGCCACATTAGTTTATGTGGTTCTGTATGGATTGCAGCTTCTTTAGGTCATACATCTCGAACACTTATTTTCCCTTAAGAAAGACTTCAAATCATACACTTTTTCATCTCTCTGTGGCTGAATGGAAGTTCTCAAATATTACAATATATGTTAAGTGTATTATGGAGTGAACTGTATCTGGAAGAAGGTTAGCATAGCAATTTTCTGTTCTCTTTAGTATGATGAGTGTCCTGTCAAAGAACTAAAGAATGGGTGAAGTTGGAAAAGATTACAGTGGGTCATCTGGTCCAAACTCCCTTCTCAAGCAGGGTCATCTCAGAGCACACTGCACAGGATTGCATCCAGATGGTTCTTGAAATCATCTCCAGTGAGGAAGACTCCACAACCTCACTGGGCAATCTGTTCCACGGCTCAGTCACCTGCATGGTAAAGGTTCTTCTTCCTCATGTTCAGGTAGAACTTCCTGTGCATCACTTTCTGTCTGTTGTCTCTTTTCCTAACTGTCCTATCAGATGTGGAACATTTAAAGTGGTATTAGGACAATAAACTAAGCATAGAATATAAGTATTGGGGAACATAAAACAGGAAAAGGAAACATATGTACTAGGAAAGTAAAGAGAAATTTTCTAAGTCCAAGATGACCAAGAAGCTAGAATGCTAGAACAGTTGAAGGACATCGCCTTCTGAATATTTTTAGAAGGTAAAATGAACAATTAATCTTCATATTTTTAACTTTTTAAAAAAGTTTTTGTAAATTTCAGGAAAAGTTGCATAGAATGGGTGTCTTGGTTTAGGACAAATTTGGGAGAGAACCCCTCCAAGGGTTCAGTCGGCCTCTCTCTCTCCTACCAGTCCGGGAGAAAATGCTTCCTTGGGAAAAGTGGAAAAAACCTGTTTATTAAACAATAAAACGTAAACAATATTAAATGATAAAACTCCTTGCTGCTCCAAAAGAGGTGACAAATGGAGAAAGTCCCCTCCCCGGGTTGCAGCTCAGCTCGCTCAGTCTCTCATCTCATTTCCCTCTGGTGCTGGAAATGCTGCGGCCCCGGCCGGTGAGCCACAGGTGGGAGCTGCTGGTGCTCTGCTGGGTGTTCAGTCCAGAGCAGGTTTAAACAGGTCCAGAGAAAAGGGAAAAAGGAAAAAACCACAGCCCAGGGAACTTCTTTGCCTCAGCTAGCTAAACTAACTAAAAGCAAAGGAGAGCTCTGTCCCGCTGTCCGTCCATCCGCAGACAGCACAGTCCAGGACAGGAGTGTGGAGGAGTGAGTGCAGTGTCTGAAAACAAACTGCACGCTTCTTCCTCCCCCTTCACTCCCTGGAACAAGTCTGAAAGGTGCAAAACTTCTTATTCAGCATAAACAGAACAGATGACTGGGGATAAAACCATCATATAGTCAACCTAGGACAATGTGTTAGAAATACTTGCAGCAGAGAAATTGTAGAGTTGTTAAAATATAATAAAGAAAATCAGAGTAGGAAAAAATTATTCCTGAATGAATCCACCCTCCAGAATGAACAGCAATAATAAAAAGGGTAAAGTTTTACAAAATCATGGTACCATTTTGATAAATCTCAGAAAAAATACCTTGAGGCATTCAGAAATGTTGGGAAGGTTCAATAAAGAACAAATTTCTAAGAACATGGATAAGAAAAAAATCACTGTGAAGTAAGGAGAGGTAGAAAACTTTCTTCAACTCAGGTAAGCACAGCCACTGTTCAGTAGTTCAAAACTAGTACTCAAGCTGAGATATGACAGTGACCTTATAATGCCATAAAAGTTAAAGGACAGGAAACAAAGAAATTGATCGTAAGATTAAATAATTTGAAATAATTGGCTTAGTCTGTTAATTGATGCACTATAATTTCTATTAATTTTTCTCATCCTCATTTTAACAGCTTTTACAACTTCCTTAAAAAGTTCATGTTTTAGGGTGTAAAAGAAAAGTATTTTCTGATATTTGCTCTCTTTTTAACACTTAATTTAGACTCTGCTTTTCATTGTATATTTGTAGATTGTATAAAAAATTCCTCCTTCCTACTTCCTGTCTTCTCTTCAAAGTCTTGGGATTTTTAGCTTATACCCCTCTGTCAGTGATTGATTGAAGCTGTTGAAGAAAGCTGGCAAAAGCTTTTCCCAAGGACAAATGTGAGAAATAGTTATGGTGGTTTTTATAGTAAGATATTGTAGCACAATAAACCATTGCCCAAACAGAGGTTTGATCAGAAGCATATCTGTGTCATGTTGTATTGGCATTCATTGCAAAGGCAGGGAATTATCCTATTTGGCTTGGTTTCCCAAAGGTGTACAGAGACCCTGAGCAACATGAGAGTGGGACACAGAGAAAACATAGAAGGATCATTTTGATAGAATGTGCCAAAAGAAAAAATACTAAGAATTCTGGAAAAAAGAAATTTCTCCCAGTTTTATTCCTATTACCTTTGTGTCATGAGAGAAGTAATGTGACTGTATGTCATCAATAATATGACTATCTACATAGTTTCAACTTATAAAACTTATAGTAAAATTGCAATACTGATTAATTGTTCATGTTAGGATTAGGAACATTTTTCTAGGTCACTGCATTTTTTAGGACACAGAAGTCTAATTCTTCTTATATTTATTGTCTTGCACTTTAGTTTCTCCATTACTTTGACTAGTGTTCTACAAACACTTCATAGATTTCTGACATTTCTTCATCCTCATTGCCTCAGAACTCACCTCAGTGATCCCCCTTAAACAAAGAGACAATCAGCTTCTGGATGTGACTCTACATGTGTAGGCTGAAACCTCTTTTATCATTGTGTCAAATTTAACATTTGTGACTGTCCTTATATTTCATTTGATATTAATGTTTTCTGACTAGACTTGCTCAATTTGATAAAGATATCCATTTGGAAAGTAATATTTTAATTTTAGTATATACTTTCCTATTTTCAAAAGTTTTCGTTTGTGACATATAGTAGTACAGTTTACTGTGGGAAATTACAAGTATTCACTTTTAGCAAAAGCACAGTAAATATAGTTCTTTCATTTTCAAATTGAAATTTCATTTTGGTTTTTGATACTATTTCCATGAGAATTACTTTGGACTCTTCATATCTTCTTGAATTTGATTTGCAGCTGGGCTCTTTATTTTATCTAGTTTCCTTCCCTTGATCTTGTATCTTGCTACTGACTTTTCTCCTTTTAACAGGATCTGCAAATTTAGGTTCTAGTATTATGAATAGCACTTTCATAAAATAACCTTCTGGTTATAACAGGACTACTCTCAGGAATTAAATCTGCTGACAAGTTTTTGTAGATCTGAATATCAGATACAAAGGCCAAAGGGTCAGACCTCCTGTACACACAGGATGTGCTGTGGCACACCTTACACTCAGCTACCCTACCTGAAGCCCAGTAGCTCGCTCCTAAGTTTGGTTGTATTTCTTCTAAAGACTGTGTTGATTTGGGACATGAAGGGATGGGGAATTCAAAATTTGTCTTAGTATCTTTGCAAAAGTTAATCAGATTCCTTTTGAAATTTATTTGGATTTCCCTTGCCCAACTTTCAGCCATTGGTTCCTGTCATGATTTCTTTTGCTTGTTAAAAACACCATCTGTACATGGTGTTTTTATACATGGGTGGTAGCTAAGCGCTGAGAAAAATATTTATTGGTAGGAGAAATCTGTGGAGCTCATTAAGACAATATAAAGGAGCATCCTCAAATTTCTCATCACTTTTTGGCTTTGTTTTGCCTTCACTTTCCCACTGTTTTGAACACCTTCTTTTGTTTCAAGCAAAAAGTGAGCAGTTCTGAATTTGGTTCTGAATAAGGATATGTTCACTCCTAAATTGCCATTAGCTACACTAAATCGATGCAACTTTGTGCAAAGGGTGTCACATATTCCTATATATTGTTATTTTTTACACACAGAAGATATTTGGGATAGTTTTCATTCATGTGATGGTGTTCTTATCCAAGATGATTTGAGTCCAGAATACAAGAATTAATAAGAAAATATCACTAACATGGTCTCCCTGCATCCCTCCTACCCAGCCACTGTCTCTTGCATTACAATATAAGTTCTTGAATTCTGAGTTGCTACAGTAATTTGGAAAAAATGAAGTTTGTGATGAGGATTCCTCTACAATACAGCAATACATGGAGGATGTGTAATAGAGCTTGTTAAATATGCAGAGTATATATGTGTACATCAGCTGTTACCCATTTGGCAATTCTGTTGCAAGCTGTAGCCAGAGGCCAGAGATGGCAGATATGAGGGAAAAAAAATCTCAGATTGTGTAAATAGTGACAACTTCATTGCCCATTATAGAGCCATGACAGTTTATTCCAGTGGAGCAACTGACTGTAAGAACTTGAATCCCTGAATTATTTTGATCTCAGCAGCTTCACATCTCTGTGAAAGGGCAATATTATTATTCCTGGACGATAGTGTCAGGTGGATTCAATTTGCTCCAATCAGGCTGGGAGATGTGTTATAGCCTCCTAGAAATTAAGGTCCTGGACACAAGACCTTAGGAACAAGACTGGGATAGAAATAAATGACAGCTATTTCCTGCAAGTCAGCAAGAGTAGGATCTTGATGTATTTACTTCATTTAGAGTTTCAGGGTCAAAGATTTTATGGGATGAATTGTTCTTAATTTTTTATCCTGTAATTTATGGGGCTTTTTGTTTTGTTTTTTGAAACATATAGTTACCTATTTTACTGGGAAACTACTCTTTCAATATGGTAGGGTGTCACTTTTTGTTTTACTGAAGAGGAATACCACGTTTACATCTCTGATTCCTCCAATATTTCCATTCTTTTCAATTAATTAATGAACTATTTATTCAGGTCCCCTTTTACAAGAAAAAAGGCAAAGATTCTTCATGTTTTGCTATTGATTAACCCAAATAGTCTTTTTTATATTTTTATCAACATCTGTTATTCCAAAAAATCTCCCTTGCTTTTGATTGCACTTTCCTCTCTTACTGTTCTTTACAAGAGCTTCCCATAGGTAGAATTTCGCAGAGGCTCTAACAGGTGAGTTGGACAGTGCATTACAAAAATGAGTGTTGGAGAATGCTGAGGAGGAGAGGATCAAGAAAAAGTAACATTATTTTTATTTACTGAAAAAGCTTAAATCAGAAAATATTTTTATGGAATTAAAATGGAATCTTATCTGAATCCTCCTAAACATCTACACACAATACTTCTCAGCTCTGTGTTACTCAGAAAAGGCAGACAATTTACTACTATATATCAATATAGTTGAATATTCCACTTAACCTATTAGTGTACTTGTGTTGGCTTGAGCAGCTGGCTGCCAGACACTCACCCAGCTGCTCTTTCAGTCCCCATCTCAGCAGGACAGGGGGAGAAAATACAATGGAAAAGCTCATGAGTCGAGATAAAGACAGAGACATCACTTAGCAATTATTAGTGTGGGCAAAACAGATTTGAGTAAAGGAAAATTATTTTAATTTATTGCCATTTAAAATGATGTGGACAGTTATAAACACTGACAAACTAAAACAACACCTTCCTCTACCCCACCTTCTTTCTTTTCCAATGCTCAGTTTCACTCCATCATTGCCAATTCCTCTACCTCACCCCAACCCAATCCCTGCCCTGCATGGCACATGAAGATTTTTCTCTATGATATTAGAAGTTAGAGAGCAAAAGTATCTTTAATTAGTATTATATTTATTGAGATTATTAATGTTTTGGGGCTTTTCTTCTTCCATAGCCTTTTTTGCATCATGTTGCC
Source organism: Fringilla coelebs (assembly GCF_963513975.1). Lineage (NCBI taxonomy): Eukaryota > Metazoa > Chordata > Aves > Passeriformes > Fringillidae > Fringilla > Fringilla coelebs. The sequence continues at coordinate 18,903,160 of NC_140030.1, read as the reverse complement.
ATGATGAGGAATGTGTTCTGTAAAAGTTTTAAGAGATTTTGTAGCCAGATCTTACCCACTTTGTACATCAAGCAAAGCCTGCCATGAAAATATTTCATCATTTTAGGTCTCTCAGTAGCCTCTCGGAGTCACTCTGTGGCTTGCCCACATCAGTGTCTTACCAACATAATCACTAAAAGGGAATAGGCCCATTACAAAAACAATTTCATGAAATAAGAAACTTTCCTGGTACTTGTTCTGAGCTACCATCATGGAAGTCGTTGGGATACCATGGAACATGCAGAAGTTTTTTTTGATGTCTTCACGCAGAAGAAAAAGGAATTATTAATCTCAGTCTAATTACTTTTGTTTCTGATTCACTGAAGATCTTTGCTCCTAAAGTATTATATGTACTTAGGAGTCACATCCTTAGTGGCATACCGTGACAAGGTATCATATTCAACCTTGAACTTTGAATCAGATCTTCTTCTGGCCATCCTAAATAGGATTTCAGTCAGACTTCTAAAGCATGTACGTGTAAATGCTGTGTGGCAGTTATTCAAGCTTCCTTTGAATTCTGTCCATCCATTTAGTCATCCCTGCCAAGTCAGTCTCTATGGCCCATACCTACTAAGATGTGTTTTAATGGTGACAGTAACAGGCTGACTTAACAAAAAAGCTGCCAGTGACACCAGGAAATGCTTGGGTAGTAAAGCACTGGAACAGGTTGCCCAGGGAAGTTGTGGATGTCCCATTCCTGGAGGTGTTGAAGGCCAGGTTTGATGGCACAAAGAGCGGCTTTGTCTAGTGGGAGGTGTTCCTGCCCATGTCAGGGAGTTGGAACTAGATGATCTTTAGGGTCCCTTTCAACCCAAACCGTTCTTTGATTCCATGATTCTATACCTTTACTAAAATAGAAAAATAGTTACCTTAGGAGAGCTTTGTCCTTTCCACAGGTCCCTGCTAGGATGAGAAACATAATTATTAAAAGAAGCCAACCCAATAAATGCATTTTCAACTATTGTTTGAGCAGACAGATTTCCCTCTGAACACGTGGCAGGCCAGCCTCAATTTCCAGTGCCTTAATTTGCTAAAATATTTATTAGAATAGAATTGTGAGTTCTTCTTTTGACTAACACAGTATTATCATAATTGTGTAATCAGTAAAATGGCAAGAATATATACATAGCCTCTGCAAAATACTACCTATGGGAAGCTCTTGTAAAGAACAGTAAGAGAAGAAAGTGCAATCAAAAGCAAGGAAGATTTTTTGGAATTACAGATGTTGATAAAAATATAAAAAAGACTATTTGGGTTAATCAATAGCAAAACATGAAGAATCTTTGCCTTTTTTCTTGTAAAAGGGGACCTGAATAAATAGTTCATTAATTAATTGAAAAGAGTGGAAATATTGGAGGAATCAGAGATGCAAACGTGGTATTCCTCTTCAGCAAAATAAAAGGAAACAGTTGAGATTAATCATTACAGAAACTATGGGGTTAATCACAACCAACTCTCATCTTGGTAGTAAACTCAAATTGTTCCTGTTGACACTGATTTTCAGTCTGATAATTAATATGGCTCTGTTTTTTTCCTTTAACCTACTTTTCTAGTGAAAACTTTTCCAAAGAGATGCTAGAGGTTGTGACAAAGAGTTTGAAGGGAATTGGCCACTGGATTAAAATTCACCTTTATGTAAAAAAGCCAGATCCTGAGAGAACTACATTTTTTTATGTACATGTATTACTTTATTTTTTTATCAGTGCTTTATTGAGGGTTTATTTTATTTAAATGACAAGAAGCTTTCTGTTTTGACTGACTTAGCTGAGGCTGCTTATATCTATGACAGATATGCTGCCGTGAGACAGAAGAGAAACTGTCAACCAAGTGTATAGTCAGGATGGAAGAGCACCTCCATTCTTCTTTCTTCACTATGATGGGCTTAAGGGGGCAAAATCCTTCATGTCCATCCCTCTCTCCTCTGTATATCTGGCACATACCCCCTTTCACTGAACAGATAACAGAGAACATGCTTTTTTTATGGCAACATTTTTTGCACCATAGGCATAGTGCTTTTTTGAAAGCAAGACAAATGGTGCTGTGGACATGTGCTGTTAGGAAAACAGATTTCAGTCAAAGTCAAGAAGATGTATCTGTTTGGGGAACATTTGATGAATCTGTTTGGGGAACATTTGATTTTATTTGAAATCGAGGTTGTGAATAAATACTACTGGAATATTATACAAACCCTGTGTGTTTACACAGTACTACACCTGACCTAACTGCTCTTTCAGTCTGGCATCCACGTTTTCCCTAATCCCCATGAACACAGCCATAGACACACCATAGGAACTGTGGCCTCCACTGTCCCTAGAAACCACATAAATCTGAATCTGGCCTTTGCTTAAAATAGATTGTCCCTAGTTTAAGGGAGATAAATCTACCCTGAAAATGTCCATGTGTATGGAATCAAATAGAAAAGTGTATCTGAGCTTTTTTTTTTTGGTGCAACTAAAAGTGCTGCATATATATGACTCATACAGTATTTGGCCTGTTCAATTCAGGTGGGGGTTGCTTTACTGTTTGCCTGAGTTTTTTTTTAAATCTTTGGTAATACAAATGGAAGTAGTGATAAAAAAATTAAAAATAATAAAATTCAAACAGCATGAAAAGTTTTAGTAAATTCATATCCAAAAAATCAAAGCTGAAAAATATCTATAATGCATTTATATAATAACATCCACAGTACGTCCCACTGTGTTTATTGAGTTGGCTCCTTTTTATAATTATTTGGCTGTTTCTAGCAGGGACCCATGAGAAAGAGGAACAAAGCTCCCATCAGGTCATTATTTTTCAGATTAGTGAAGTCCCAGCATTCCTTGGTGCCACTGCCAGCATTTTTATTAAGTCAACCTGTTACTTTCACCATTAAAACACATCTTAGTAGGTACAGGTAATAGAGACTGACTTGGCAGGGATTACTAAATGGGTGGACAGAATTCAAAGGAAGCTTGAATAACTGCCACACAGACAGCATTTACACGTACATGCTTTAGAAGTCTGACTGAAATCCTACATCCAGGTGAATGATAAATAAAAGCATTTGTTCTTTTGGTGCTTGCTAGTGGCTCTGTTTTATTATTTTCATGCTGGACTGCTAAAAAGTAGAAAGTGTGGCAGCAGGACATCATTATGATAGGCGAACATCTGAAAATGTACAGCTTTAGCTAGGTATCCATAAGTTTCTTCCTTGCCCAATTAAAGGTTCACCCTTTGGTATCTACTAAAATTTGGATGAAAGTTTCGTGTGAACAGGCTGTCTCAGGATTTCTACACAGAATTTTATGCTCTCATTCAGGCTGAATAGGTGCAAAGAACAGCAAGGGATCATAAAAAACAAGAGGGAGAGTAGCAATGGCTGTATAAGAGTCATAATTTCAATAAATGAAATTACAATTAACTAAGATTAAAAATAATAAATAGCATCAAAGCATCTTCCTTCTTTTGTCCTCTGCAAATCCTTGGAACTACTTTTGTCTTTATTCTTTGTCTTACTCTTGCTTTCCAGCATGCAGTAATATGTTTCCTTTGACCTTTATTTGTAAAGCTAGGCCAATATTTTTAATCAAGTGTTTACAGTCAGACGTCTAAATCTATATTAAGCATCTAAATAAGGCTTGCATTTTAAATGAGCCGAGCACTAAGTCAATAGCAGTTGCAGCCTCTGACTACTACTGAGAAGCAGTCCAGCTCCTTAGGTGCCCTGTTCTCTACCCACAGGCTGGAAAATGTTTGCAGCCATTTTGGTATAATTTTACCCTCACTGTGCTGTGCAGTCTTTCCATTAAATAAAATTCTGCTATCATGCTGCATCTTTGATATAAGAACACAGAAGCATTCAAGTCTGACCCAGATGTTAGAAATAAATGTACATCTTATAGATATTTATATATTTTGTAGTTACGCTTGCTGTCACAAAACTACTCAAAATCTTATAATTCTATTGTATTCAGTGCATGATAAAAGAACTAGCTATACAAGAAGAAAAAGAAATTGCATTCTTGTCCTTTTTGTTAGGGAAATGGTGTATTAGTGGATAGGTGCTTGCTTCTGCTGAAAATGTTCGTTCATCTCTTGGATATGATCCTCATACTACCTGTCTCGCAGCTGTCAGTCCATGATTCAGGCAGGAGCTCGCAGGGATATGTGCGTTGGCTGGAGGGGATGTCTGGAGGAGCTGGGAAGTAACCAGATGACTGACAGCGATTCAGGCTCGATGCGTTATGGAGGGGGTAGGTACAGAAGAAAGCTAATCCTATAGAGGGAGTTGAAGGTTTTTTTGAGGGAGGATGAGGGAGGTAGAAAGCATCTGCAGGATTTGCTTTAGAAAGAATTTAAGGTTACATCTGCATCTCTGCAGCTCAAGGGACCTGAGAGCTAGTAAGTACAGCACATATTGTCAGTTACACTAGCCCAGTGAAGCTTATATGGTTATATGAGTGTAATAACCCATATGAACACACTTATTCCAGAATTAATGCTTTTTTAAAAATAATTTCACAGAGATATTGTATGTAGCTGAAATGTTGAGTTTCGTTGTTTTATTGATTTTTTTTAAAGAAAAAAACTCTATTTTTCCAGCACAGTAAATGACAAAGAAATTTAATTTTGTGCAGCTGTTTAATTCAGCCCTTAGAATGTCCCGTTGTATTTTCAGCATGTGCACAGCTCTCAGTATACTGTTTTCCTTGCTATAAGGTTAATACTAGTTAGAAATGGAGACCTGCTGGAGATAACACCAATTGCAGAGGAGCTTAGCGAAAAGCAAAAGCTACAGTCTCTCAGATAGATAATACCACAAGACAGCTTGAAAGGCTAATATATCATGCAAATGGTGGACCAGAATCACTTAGGCATAGATGGTCTGTGGGCTGTACAGAAGGAGTGAATCTTTCTGTATTCAGCTGCTCGTGTGTGTGCGCGCCTCGCTCCCCCTCCACCCGCTCCTCTCCCTCTGTCTCTCCCAGACAGGCGAACAGACCTGCTCCTTCCTTTGTGTTGCCAGTCAGGTCCTCCCTCTGCAGTCTTACACAGGAAGAAGATTTATAACAGCTGCATGCAATGCCAGTGTCTCAAAGAGACAGTATCACGCCATGTGGAGGATTTTTTTTGGGGTTTGTTTTCTCCACTGAATTGGAAAGGTACATTTTTTAAATCTTAATTATTTTAAACACTTAATTCCTGTGGCTTTTATTTCCTGCTAAATTCTGACCTCCAAATAGTGTAATCTTTAAATCACAATCTGTTGTCACAGTACTGTAATGGCTGTGATGTCTTAATTGAAAACATGGGGATGTAAGGATTTCAAAAGTATAATTAGGGTACATTTCAATGTGAAGCTGTAAGTGCTGTTCTGTAAGATGGGCATCTGATATTTCTGACATACTGTATCAGAAATATAAAGATTCAAACTAGAAAATGAAAATACAGCACACATGCAGTGCAACTGTGTACCATATGTTAAGAAATGTGCACCTCTTAAACAGCGGGCTAATTAGCTAGAGAAAACAGAGATGTCTGAATAATGATGCTAGAAATAAGAAGGATAATGAAATCTTGAGACAGACTTGTGTAGGAGATCCACCTGGCAGCAACTTGCCAGGTTTACCAAATTAAATTAAATCAAAGGAAAATTTATAGGTGGGGAAAAATGAATGTAAAATCACTACTTCTCTTTGTTTTAAGCTCTCAGTGGCCTGCTTCTTATCTCCCTGACTAGTGGCATGTATTATAATTAATGGTGAGTGAAGCCTCAGAATCAGAGAAACCCAAAAGCCTAGACATGCTCCCTAGGCTTGGAGAAAAGTTCTATAAAATTTGACAAGGCATAGTTTCTTGGGGTATCTCTCTTCCCAGGTAGTAGCAGGAATACAAAATTAAAATAGATTTCCTTTTGGCATTTCAGCTCTTAGCCTCCCTGTTTCTCAGAAATGAATGGACAAAGTTGAATTATTTGATTTCAAGATATCCCTAAAAGGTCTAGCCCTTGTTAGTGTCTAGGTTCAGTAATAATAACAGATTCCTTCTTCAGAGGATCATACAGTCTGGAAATATAAACCCTGGATTAAAAAATCAGGAATAGAAGCAGTAGCACTATAAGAAGTAAAAGACTGCACAGCAGACCATGGCAGGGAAGAGTCTATGTCTAGCTCTTCTAACTCAAATACATGCACCAGTTTCCTTTTTCTACCCTGTTTTACCTCATCCCATAAACAGCAAATCCACACATGTTGCTTGGGATTTGCCTTAGGACTTCTCTTCCCAGGATCAATGAGCTCCAGAGGTGTTCACTGAATTCACTCGCTGTTGATTGTCAGCAGCAGGAGGTCCAGGACATGCTTACTCTTCCATTTGGAGAAACATAACCAAGATTTAATTCCACTATTCATTCATGCCTGAAATATTTCCTCTGGTTTTCCTCAAATGTTAGTATGTCCACCCAGAACCACATTTGTTGCATTGCTTTTGAGATCCACTATTACCTAGTATTATCAGTACAATGCTTACTTTTGTACCTCCTGATAACCAGAGTCTTTGCCCTTCAACTTCTACAGCTAATCCACTGGTAGTTTTGGGTGATGGAGCCTGCAAATGGGCTGACATAAAGGATTCCTGTCCCAGTGGCATGTTAAGTTCATATGCTTATAGCTGTTTAATCTGTAACACTAACTATATCCATTCTAGTGTGCCAGGAATACTCTGTTTACTCAGCTTGGAGTAACATTAGCGAAAGTGCCATGGCATCAGGGAATTGTCTGCTCCCTCACTACTATACAATTGGTTGTTGTTGTTTAAAGAAGCTTAGAGCTGATAACAGACAGACTTCCACAGAATGAGCTTAAAACCTAGCAGCATCCAGAAACTGTTCATAGCTGTATGGTCTGCTTTTAGTGTAGGACATCATTTTCTCCACTGCTAATTAAATCTGTAGTATCTGAACTTTTCACATTAAATTCTTTCTGCAAAGTACTCTTATCCAACAGATAAATCTATGCACACTCTTTACATATGAAATGAAACCTCAACATTTCTTAAGTTTACATGTACATCCTGGTGGCTAGATGTCATTTTTGATCTAGGAAACAGTATCCATACAGTTATTTTCCCTTTCCTTCTCTGTTCCACTGAGGTTTACACTGCCTAAATGTATCACAACTTTTGAGAACTTCTTGGGACAAGACTCAGGCAGGATGTCATTGAAATCTGTACAGAAAAGGTGACGGTGCTTCCTTGAGTAGTACTAAACACAGCAAACAATAAGGGTCAGAGGCTGTACCAAAGGCTTCAGTGTGCATGTACCTGTACAAATACAGAGACACAATGTCTGAGCATGCATTTGCATTAACCTATATAGCCATAATGCTATGTAAACAGAGCTTGGCTTGCAGCACTGGACCCCTGGTGATCGCACTGCTTGACTGCTAACAGACTTCCTTCCCCTCTGTTTGCCTGGTGCTAACGAGCACTCTGCCAGACAATGCCCAGGCATGGGGATAGCGTTTGCCAGGAATCTCTCCCAATACCCAGCATCACCCTTGATGGTTTCTCTGAAACTGTCTCTGAAGATTTGGGATCTTGACACACACCTCCTGCCACACACACAACATGCAGCAAATTCTGTTCCATAGTAAAAAAACCCCTGTGTTAAAAGCTGCAATATGACCCTCACATTATTTCAGACATTTTGTCCCCTTGAGGTGACACTCAAGGCCAAGTGTTATGTAGTATGCCTGCAGCTATTGTGTGCCATTTAGCCTCACAGCCAGAAAACAGCCCTTAGCCCTATTTTATTTATTGATGTATATAGCCAGCAATACCTTCTGAGTTAAAAGTTAGGGAACACTGAATGAGAGCAGTGTTGAGCCAGGAGAAAAAAGGAAAACTAAAACAAATGGCCTATGTCTCATGTATTTGTCAGCAAGGTTAAAAAAAATGTATAGACCGTATGAGAGACAAATGTTTGCTTCCCTCTGTGCCTCAGAGCACCAAAATATCTCAGTGGAATAAACTGAGTTTTTCTACAGACTTGTCACACCACAACAAAATGCTTAATCTCCAGAGAAATCACAGGCAGCTAATGCTCGGTTGTCTAGGAGAATATTCATGGTCATGTACAGGAGTATATTCACAGAGTCAGAACAAAGACCTTCCCATCCAGTTTATGGTGTTGAATGAAAGGATACAAGTTCCCTCTTTCCATGCCAGAGATAAATATAGTGTTCAGAAAGGGGAAAGAAAACAAGCAACCACCTCACAACCTTAAATCTCATCCTACAGGAAGCTGGGATTAAAGTATACTGATTAAATATATACAGCTGTAAGATCATCAGTGATGCCAACAATGTGCTTTACATGAGATATGGAAATATTTAGCCAGTCTTAGTCTCAACTAGAGGATGTGAGCTGAATTTTGAGGAAACAATAGAAACATTGGGAATGCATATAATTCTAAAAATTCCACATTAGAATAAAATCTCTTCTGACTCACAATACGTAACAAGAAATGCTAGCAATGCTATAGTGTTTGCAAATAGGCTTTGTAAAAGAAATAAAGCTGTGCAATAGAAAGCTATTGGCCCATCAAACTAAACTATCAAGACTGTAACCCCAGCAAGGACTTAGCTGATTCCATTCATCAAATATACTGTTGGTAATGACTGACATAGACGCAGTATTAAAAATTGTGCTAGGTAATGGCCAAAAGACAAAATATGTCCTATGTACTCACACGTTCTTGAGAACAAATAGTATCAAACAGCACTATAGAAAATACTATAGTAACATAACAATTCAGAATACAATTGAGAATGCTCATAAATAAAGCTCCAATCAGTGTTCATAAAACTGCTAAAAGTAGCATCATGTTCTTCATGTTCTTCATGTAGCATCATGTTCTTCATGCTCTTCATGTAGTTAAGACATGTACAACATTTGTATTGTAGTTCCATGAAATCTGTAACTCACAGTTGCAGAAGTTAAAAACTGCTTCTTTTAGAAACAGCCACAGATAATAGTCAAATACTCCTTCATCAAGTCTGGGAAGTTTAAACTTCCATTCTTTCAATCTAGATGGTTCCAAAGTGTTAAAATGGTTGGCAACATCAGGGCATTTTGCACTTTTGGAAAACAAGACCAATGAAGAACTCTTTCACATAAAAAGAAAAAGATTACACAAAACAAGCTTCCACAAGTTTCAGAAACAAAAGTTTGGGGTTTTTTTTCTTTTAATAGAGATATAAGATACTTCAGGTTAGAAGGAAGCTCAGGAAAGATTTAGGGTAAATTCTTGCTCTAAACAGAGTTGCATAGAGATTTACACAACCTGGTCTTGAAAACATCAAAGTAGAGTTTGTGTACCCTCTCTAAGTAACCTGCTTCACTTACTGCGTGTCCTCATGCGTTATACCCAGCTGGAAATATTCTTTTTCTCATTCGTGTCTATTGTTTCTTGTTCTCTTGACATGCATCTCTGGAAAACCTGCAACATTCTTTTTATAACCTCCTTAGGTATTTGAAGGCTGCTGGTCCCCTCAAAATGGTCTCTTCTTCAGACTGGAAAATTCTATTTCCTTCTATCTCCCCTTGAAGGACTTTTGTTCCCTGAATGTCTTGTCCATTCATCCCATAGGTTCCTCCAAATGGCAGCCTGCCCCTCAAGTCCTTCAGCTGTAGCCTCCATATGCATTTCATCTGAAAACTTGATGAAAATATTGTCCATCACATTGTTCCTCTGTTCCAGGTTCCCAGAAATATGTTCCTAGAGTATTTGCTCTGGGTATTTGCTAGGGATTGAAGTAAGGCTGAGCTGCCTTTAGTTCTCTGGGTTGTCCTTTTGGAACCTTTATAAAGTTTTTATACAGCTTGTCAGATCCATGAGCATTTATGGGTTGAGTTCTCATAAGCAGTCTCTGACTTGATCCTTATCCATATCTGTTATTCCTTCTCTTCTCTCTCATTAAGCACACAGGCCTCAAAGAACAAGGCCCTGAGCCCTTCAGCCTTACCAATGGCCACTGTTGCTGAATCATTCTTTTCATTCAGCAATCAGTACATGAATTTTCCTTTGTCAAGCTTCTATTAGTAATGTACAAGCTCTTCTTGTTGCCTTGATGTTCCTGGCAAGCCTTGATTCCATTTGAGCTTTGGTTTCCCTGACACCATCACTGCATACTAATGCAATATTTCAGAAGTTCATCCTTTGAAGCCTATCCTTGCTTCCATCTCCTTTATGCTGCCTTTTCTGGTGGATCTCTGTTTTGAGTTGGTCTATTGATAAATGTACTTGATTTCCTGACTATCAACATGGACATTCATAGGCTCAAAAGGTGATGTCCTTACAGACTTGCTAGATTCCCTGAACTCATTTGCTTGTCAGAGCTGCCTCCCATGGAATGCTACCTTTCAATCCCCCAGATAAGCTGAAGTCCGCCCTCCTGAAGTGCAGGCTCTGTACTGCACTGCTTGCCTTCCTCTGCCTCCTCAGGATTCACAGAATAGTGAACTTCACTATCTTGGTGTCATTACAGCCATGGTTTCTATTGATTATCATAATCTCAAAGAGCTGTTGCTAGCTAGTGAATGCCAGAGTCACTTCCAATGCCCTTCCAGTGTCTGTATCATGAGTTTACCTCAAATACAATCCAGAAGCCTCCTGGATAGCTTGCTTCTCATCACAGTGTCCTTCCAACAGATGTTACAGTTCCTATAAGAACCAGTAGGATCATAGGATCCAAAGATTTCCTTGAATGTTTAAGTAGACTTTATCTACTTCAACACATTGATCAGGTGATCAGTAACACACTTTCTCCTGAATGTCAGCCTCACTGGCCACTCTGAGACCCAAAAAGTCTCTCATGAAGCTTTAGCATATTTTTTAAGACCATGTCTACATCAGTCATTGCTAATAGTTTGTTTGCTGAATGGAATCAACAAAATCCTCATTGGACTTCCACTCTTGATAGTTTAGCTTGATGGGCTGAAACATTTCCTCTGAATGTTTCATTAAAAATAAAATGTTTTTTAAAGCTCAAAACAACTTTTGAAGGTACATTTGCTAGTAAAATTCTGTTGGAATTATATCTATAGCCACAAAACTATTAAACTTATGATAATATAGTACTGTCATCAGCATGACACCTGGCATGCTATTTAAATTATTGGGGGTGAAGAACAGGCACTATACAAGGTGCCTAGACCACCAAGTCCACTTGGTCTTGCAAGTCCAAGCAACAAAATCCTTTCAAGACTGTTCAAGGGCAGGTTAGTCATTACTGTTACCTTGGGGGAGGGTTGTGAATGTGACAGTGTTGTTAGAAAACTTGATATCCAAGGTAAAATTAGTGTCCTAAATATTTTGCCCATGGCATTTTTGTGAAGCAGTGATAAAGAAGGACAAAACCACAAAACTATTCTCTTAAATACAGCAAGCAAGTGCTGTATTGACTTCAAACCCCTTTTGAAAAGGGCAGGGAGAAACTCTTTCCACTTTATTATGAAAATGAATACAAGAGATACTGAAATGTGCCAGCTTAGTGTACCAGCTTGCCAGAAGGTCATACAGCCAGTAAGAAGGGGGATTACAGGCCTAAACCTTAGACTAACTAACATAAGCTCCTGACTTAGGCAGAAGAGACTCAGATATTTAACAGATTTGCAATAAAATTAATTGAAAAAGTAATGTAGAGGCTGTCAGTGTAAGGTAGGATGTAAAGGGGAAAATGAATATGTACTCTTTTTTTCATTTTCATTTAGATTCTCAGAGTAGATTAGTCTGGTTTGAACATAGCCGTATATTTAGCTATGGTGACAAATATTGCCTAACAGGGGAATATTTCACAGTTAACACAGCCTCTTTCCCAAACAGTAGGCCTTATAAATAAAGAAAAACTGGCAAAATAATTCAGATTCATTAATATTGGAGGAAGAAGAGAATTACAGAGCAGTGTTCATTATTTTGAACCTTCTAAGGACTTACTGGCAGGCTAGCCAGTGAAGCAGCTAATCAGCTGGGGTAACCACTTAACTAAGAGTCTTGTTTTCTTGATCACACATTTCTTTCTGTTAAATAAACTCACTGCATTTCCAGCTGGTCAGTTATGTTTCTCTTGAAGCCTAAAGGTTGTCAGTACATAATTAAAGGCAAGGTACGACAATAGACTCCAAATACATGAAAAGTAGACACAGAAAGGAAAGGAGCAATTTGTGGTCTGCATCACCAGTAGATGAGGATGAAAAATAATAGGCTTAAGTTACAACAATGTTAGGTGTTAGGAAGCAAATTCCAGTGCTAAGGATTGAGACAACCAGGAAGCTAATGGCATGGGAGATTGTAAATACTCAGTCTCTGGAGATTTTTAGAACAAACATCAGTCAGATGGATATAAGCACAGCTCAGTTTGCTGTAGAGCAGGGATATGGAAGAGATGTCCTCTTGAGGTCTTTTTCAGGCCTGTGGTTCTGTTATTTAAAGCTTCAAAGACTAACAGTCTTTAATTTGTTTCAAATTAATTATATCTTGTTCATATAGTTGTGAAATATTCAAATGAAACATAAGTTTCATTAAAACCTGGAAAGATAAATAAGTACACTAAATTAATCTCTCAAGTAGCTCTGTGACCTCTTATGTTTTTCCTTTTGGCTTATTCCTGCCATAGTGCACAAGAAAGCTGCAACCTGATAAAAAATACCTGGATAGCTGGCAATGACTCAAACTCCTCCAGCTGTGTTCAGGCTTGACCTGCCTTTTCTTAAGAAGTTTCATCTCATTTTTTTACCAGTCATTAAACTTATTGACTAGTGTTTAGAGACCAGTAAGTGACAAGCTTAAAGATAGTAAATCACACAGGAAGTCTGTGTACAACTGAGATGTGTTGCTTGTTTATGGTAGCACTTTTTCTGCAACACCTAGCTCCATCTCTGAACAGTGCATGTATTGACACCCAGCATATTGCATCTGAAAGTTGGAATTTGAATAGATTGTGCCAAGTAATGAAATATTGGGAAACAGGACATTTCATAAATAAAGATTCACTACTACTTGCTTACTGGTCCCAAGTAAGACATAATCCTTCTCCTCCAGTTTCCATTTTTCAGTCAGTAAAGTGCTTTGTAGTTTTCCTCCAGATTCGGCTGTAGGAGTCATGGTTGACTTCTCAGGTGAAGTCAGCAGCAAGGGGGCAAGCTTCTTCCTCACCATCAGATAATACTGTAATTAATAGGAATCATTTACCCTCTTGAAAATAGGGAGTATTTTCTAAGGAGAAAAAAAAAAAAAAACCTGTCCATAGAAAATTGGGGCATAAGCCCTTTCCAGCTCAGCTAAGCACAGGGGATTCTTCACCATGTACCAGAACATAAGGAAGGTCCTCTCTGTCTAGCTTTGCTATTCCATAGATAACTTTTTTTTACCTAATGCAGATTTATTTAATTGTATATATATATAACTTTTAATACATTTCAGTGAAACAGACTGCTACCAAAGAAAGTAATGAGACAAATCTTGAAAGTCTAAATAGATAAAAATATTCAACTTGCTAATCAAGAAAAACTAATCACCTAAGTTTAAAGGTAATAAATCCTGTCACATTGAAATCACAGGATTACTCTAACATAATATTGAATATTCAGAACTTACATATTATTGATCCTCTTTTTGTGAACAACACAGACTTCCATTAACAGCAGTGAACTTGCACTTTTGTACATTGTTACAATGAGTGACTTTATACCAGAAGAAAATTAGGAAATTCACAGTAAGGGACAATGCAATTAGTTACACAATGAGTGGTGTTAAAGATGCCAGCCCATACATGTCTAAGTATGAACTTTGCAGAAGAAATGGGAGCATTCCTACTTCAGTTAAACTATTCAGAGAGGTCAGGATTCAGAGCGTTATATTAATTCAGAAAAGAAAAGTAGGTTAAGACAAAGTGAAATATCAGATTCAAAGAAAAAATTTGAAAGAAACAATGATTAGATGAGACAAACCAGAAAATCCCATATTTTTCAGCTGTACTGTATGTCACAGAAAAAATGTATTTCCAAAATAATGTGGGGAAAATAGTGATTTGGAGAATAATTCATTGCATAAGAACTTCTGGATTATCTTTAACATTCTTCAAAAATTCTGTACAGTTAGTCACCTAGGGTTTGATTCAGATAAAAAACCCCAAACCTTACTTTCTTTATTTAACTTTTCAACAAGTTTGGTCACTTCTCTGGTCTAGAGTAGATTCTACCTTAGTACACACAATGCAATGTTTGCAGAGGGAAATACATCCCTCTTCTTAAACTCCTTTCTTAGGCACCTCTAAAGAATTATTTGTCCCATCTTAGTTCTTTCCATGGTCCACTGAGGAAATCTAGAAAATTAACTTAACCAAGTTAACTATATGCTACTAAAGGACAGCTTTCTCTAAAAGCTGTCTCTTTCTCTGTAGATACTTCTTGTGAGGTTCCACATCTACAGTATTGCAATTGTTTTCCAGGTAATTCATAAATTGTAACTATGCTAAACCTCTAAAATAAAAGAAAAGTTGGATTTCCATCAGTGACAGTCTTTTGGACTCAAGTTTATGACTCTCTTATTGCAGTGGGGTTTATTCATTTTGCTGGTACAGCTTTGCTAGGGCAATGTGCAAACAGGTGTGCTATAATAATCAAACATGAAAGAAATTATGAACCTAAGTTAGTTCTAGAGCATTACAAAGAATTAAAGATATTAGAAAACAGGAGAACATCATCTCCTCTTGGTGATACCATGGTACTGACTGTTGTGGTAGGGAGCCCTTCCTTGCTGAAGGACTTGCAACCCTATGTGCACAGTAATATTTTTATTTGCTTTCAGAAACAGCAGAAGAGACAAAATAGTAAGATTTTGAGTTTCTCTGTATTAAAAGACTGTAAAAATCTGTTCTTTATTTGAAGTCGGTAAGAAACCACAAGCAACTCCATATGTGCCTTCCTTTTGTGCTACATTTGTCCTTTTTATTTTGCAGTGTATAAAGTCACCACTGGAACCCAGTGACAGACCTTGATTAACTGTGCTTAATCTATTTCCGCAGAAAAATGGACCAAAGAAAGTGTTCTAAAACAAGATAATAAAATGTTATCATTCCTCCACTCTCATTTTATTAAATATGCTCATCTTATGTGCAAAGTAAGCCTATCCAGTTGGCATCTTTGTGATGAGACAGAATGCATAAGGAAAAATTGGTTTTGAAACGTATGTTTACATATTCTATCTGCAATGGTAATCTTACTGACAGACATTTGTCACTGATCATTCTGTTGTGGTACAGTATAATTTGTACTCCTTTTCTCTTTGTTACTGGAAGTTAAATGGGAAAATAGATAACTGTAGAAAAGCCTGTAACTCTTTTTTTTAACTACCATTCATCTCTAAGTCAGCTCCAAATGCAGGAATACCTCCCAACATCCATTAAGCTCTTTGTGACTGTATTTTTTGTTTTCTAGCACAAGAACAGAGATATTCAATGAATTCAAGAGGGGGCAAATTTCATACTGCTAAAACAAAAATTCACTCTGTAACAAGCCTTTAATTTTCATCAATGTCACAGAATGTTGTTGAAGGTTATAGTTGAGCAAGTTTTAGATGGTGGTTAGATATTTATATGCCTAGCAGGAAAAGAAAAATCTAGTCTCAGAATATTTACTAACAACAATAGAATTGTTGAAAGGGAGATCAAAATTCACATTTCAGGCCTTAAGGAAATCAGACTTCGGGAATAGGCATGAGCCATTTAATGAAGCATTTTTCTCATGGTTTGCATCAGACGTCTTCCTGTGGGAAACTTGTTGCTAGCCCTCAGAGTCTGAGTGATGGACCTAGACAACCCGTTTTAGCAAGAGGATTCCCATGTTCTTATGTAAAACCCTGAGAAAAGGCCAATAATGGTCTCTGCTGTTCTCTACCCTTGTGCACACTATGTTTATCCCTAGGAAGATGATAGATGTGTTAGAGTAAGGCAAGAGCATTGGAAGCCTGGAGCTGAATTGGTCCTCTTTCATAAGCAACAGAATGCAAAGAAGAAAAACAGTTCAAGGTATAATTTGCAACAAACCCAAAAGTCACATCTTATTTTCACTCACAATAGATAAGAAAAATCCTTGGTATCTCTGGTGGGTTGATCATGTCTAACTACCACAGGCCCACCAACCGTCTCAACTGGACTGTGGACTGGGGAGAAGAAAATAAAAGTAAGGATAGAGAGATCACTGTAATGGGTAAAACAGACTTGACTTGGAGAAATGAATTTAGTTTATCAACAATTAACAATGAGGTAGGATAAGAGGGAGTAAGACCTGATCTAAAAGCACCTTCCCTTCTCATCCTTCTTTCTGGGGTCAGCTTCACTCAGATTTCTCTGCTTCCTTCCCACAAGAGGTGCAGGGGAAGGGGGAATGAGGGTTGTGGTCAGTTCGTTGCAGGTTGTCTGTGCTGCTCATTCCTCCTTGCACTCTCCCCTTGCTGCAGTGTGGGGTCCCTGCTACAGGAAAGTCCTCCAGGGTAAGTCCTTCCTGTGGGTTGTAGCTCTACACAAACTGTTCTAGTGCACGTCCCTTCCACAGGGTGAGTACATCAGGAACAAACTGCATCAGCACCGGCGCCCCACGGGGTCACCAATCCTGATGGCAACCCTGCTCAGAAGGGCTTCCTCTCCCTCTGGGCCACAGGTCCTGTCAGAAGCCTGCTCCAGTGTGGGTTTCCCATGGGATCCTCCACAGACTGCAGGTAGATCTGTGCTCCACCAGGGACCTCCTGCAGGGGTATAGCTGCCTCACCATGGGCTGCCCCGTGGGCTGCACTGACCTTGGTGTCTGCAGGATTATTTCTCTTACGTGTTCTCAGTTCTCTCTGTGGTTGCTGTTGTGAAGTTTTTCCCCACTTCTCATCTATGTTATCCCAGAGGTGCTGCCACTGCTGCTGATGGGCTCAGCCTTGGCCAGTGTGGTGGGTCCTGCTTGGAAACAGCTGGTGTTGTCTTTTTGTACATGGAAAAAGCTTCTGGCAGCTTCTCCCAGAAGTCACCCTTGTAGCCACCCTGCTACCAAAACCCTGCCACATAAAGCCAGATACTCCAGGATCTTTTCATGTCCATAACCTTTTTCTATTAAATCCATGTTATCATACATACTGCATAACTGACACCAACTCAACTGCCACACCTCCCCTGTTACACAAAGATCTCAAAGGGTGCATTTGATACATTTTCCTCCTGATATGCTGTAAAAAAAAAAATTCCATTTTTTCTTCATCTCTGTAGTATTAATTAAGGACTAATATAACTCCACGTATTTAGTTTAACTCCATGTACATATTCCATGTATGAAGAACTACATATTCCACATATTTATCTGTATATATATATATATTTTGTATATGATTTCATATATTATATATTATTAACTTGTATAATATATGCATTAAATATAGAATATTTACTATATGTATTTTTGTATTGTTCAATATGTTATATGAAGTATAATCAGAGTCTGGTGAGACAATTGGGAAGATGATCTGTAGGCATAGATCTGGAATTCCATCTGAAGCATTTCTGTAAGTATTCTCCAAATATTGAACCAGTTTTAGTTGTGTAAGTGTAGAATTTCTTCAGGATGTAATCAAGAGGCAGTACATAGTTGGTTAGAGTATAAGAGCCTAGTGGCAATAGGACAATCTGTCTGTCTTGAGCTGTACTACTGACTTGAGCATTCTTCCAAGCTTTCTGTTCATTTTTCTTCTTTGATTTTTTTGTAAGCTTATACAACAGATATTCTCCCTTTCTCTCCCCACATATTTTTCTTTTTAAAATTCTCTAATTCCTTTTATTTCCTTAATTTCTCTATTTAAAAATTAGTTTGTTTTCTTTGGTATCAATGCAAAATATGGCCTAAACTTGGTCTTCAGTGGCTTCATTTGCATGCTTCATCACTGGCCTTCCCTTGCTTTTTCCTTTATCAGTTTCATCCAAAATGCTGGTCTAGTAATCATCTACATTATGGACAACCTCTATTATGATCTATTCATTAACCTCTCTCATTATACCCTTTCCTGACTTCCAAACTCTGCATAACTCCACTCTCATTATTGGCAATTTTCTCTGCAATTTCTTAACTTTGTCCTTGTATCCTCTAAGTCAGGTCTCCTTCATTTTATTCTTTCATTCCTGTCTTTAGGCCTCAAATTTTAGGGAGTCTTTGAGTCAAGGGTGAACAGATAAACTAAAAGTGAAAGTGCCTGCAGTCAAAGAAACTCTCTATCATGAACAGTCATAGAAATCATAAAAAATCTACAGAGTGAATTTTCAACGATTGTCTTCACACTCCCTTTTATATTTCTGCCCTGTTAAAATACTTTGCATTTTTGGTTTCTATAGTTCTCAAGGTGTTTTAAAAAGTGCATAAGCCTTGTTAGCCTATTTACAGTACTGAGGAAGGGTAAACTTAACATACATGAGCAAGGCCAATATCTTGGACAAGGAAAAATTGCAAAATATCAGCAGAAATTAGATTAGTTTAGATTGGAATATCATAAACCTGGATTATCTACCTGGGTAGGTAATCCCAGATTAACATTTTCTAGCAGATGTTCATGTTAAATTAAAGACATCATTTTCTACTCTAAGGCAGCAAGTTAGGAAAGCATTGCTCATCCTCCACTGAGATACAGTGGTATTATACTCAGAGAAGCAGGGAGTATTCTTGTGTTCAAGGCTAAAAATATTTTCCTTTCAAGATGCTGCCATGGAACACAATCAGGATCAAAACTCACTGTTGAGATCAGCAATAGAATAGAGAGTACTTTCTTACAGTCAGAAGGACTTTTTTTCTTCACTGCAATTTCAGCTGAGATGGGTGAACCAATACTGGCCTTCAGATATATTAAATTATGTTTCATTGATGGTGAAATCCAGTTTCCAGCTAATACTCCATTTAGTAGATGGCTTAAAGTGCACCTTAATCTGCATCATGCCCCAAGTTTGACATTATTTGTGTAGGGCATCGCAGGTTGATAGTATTTTTTTTCTGCTGACAGGCACAGTTCTCTTCTCCATTAAAGCTTATGGATATTTATAACTCAAAGTGTTCTTGTAGTGGCTGGTAATATAGAACACTTCTCTGCAGTCTACTATTTGACAGTTTCTACTTACTGAGATCTAACTGATGAGGACATCCACAGCTCTTTTGGTTACTAGATAGCTGTGCCAGGTTGATCCTGATCCCTGAACTGGAGGAAACAAAGACACAAAAACCTATTTTCTTACCCAAATTCATGTCAGAGTTTTTCTAGCAGCAATACACACCACCTTACTGAGATAAATAGCAAATCAGCTCTAACTTCTTCATCGCTTTTTCCTGTTTCTTCAAAATAAATGTAGACCTCCAACATCCCAGACTACAACACTGCCTGCATAGATATAAATCAAAGTACATTTTCTTCATGCTTAAGAACATAGAAACAGTATAAAACTCCAGTGCATTAGGAAGCAGGAAATTAGATTTAGAACAAGGGAATCATTGGAAGGATCTTTAAATGATTTCATCCAACCTCTTACTAAAAGCAGGAGTATCATATCCTAAAAACCTTCATGAGAAGAGAATCCATAACTCCTCTGTGTAATCTTAGTGCTGTGCTAAACCACCATTTTCCAGAATTCCAGAGCTGAAAAATGTATTACTAATGCATTGAACCTTCCAACCTGTAGTGTGTTGTTGCTTCCTATCAGCAAGTCCAGGTATAGAATAAATCACAGGATGGTTTGGGTTGCAAAGGACCATAAAGGTCACTTAGTTCCAACCCCCTGCAGTAGATAAGGATGCCATCCTCTAGACCAGGTTGCTTGGGGTCCCATCTGACCTGGCCTCAAGCACTGCCAGGAACTGGGCATCTACAAGTTCTCTGGGCAACTTGTTCCAGTGCCTCAACACCCTCTGGGTAAAGAATTTCTTCCTAACATCTAATTTATACCTGGCCTCTTTCAGTTTAAAGCCATTCCCCCTCGTCCTGTCACTATCTGCCCATATGAAAAGTCCCCCCTCTCCCTTCCTTTTTATAAGCCCTCTTAAGGTACTGCAAGGCCCAATGAGATCTCCCCAAAGGTCTCTAATTCTCCACATTTAAGAACACCCCCAGTAAGTTCCTTTGATCCTTTCTAGTCAGAAATTCTTCTTACTTAACCCAGTATGTAGTTTGCTTCCTATGTGATGAGAACACTCGGGGCCTTAGATTCCAGGGATTTACTATACCTGCATGGCCACTTGGTAATCTCATAGCTATATTGAATTATTCTGCTCTGGAAACAACGTTGAACTACTCATGTGTGAGCTGCATAGACATCCTTTTGGCCCAGATCTCCAGCATCTTACCATCAATTGAAGCTTTAATACTTACTGTGTGAACCAAATTTAATATCTTCTATAGATTTACATAGAATTATTTTCTCATCAGTGGGGTTGCTGACAAAGACACCAAACAGTTGTGGAGCCATTGTCACCCCACCTAGGTCTTGTGCTCACTACCAGATTCACTGGATATCACATGCCTGATTCCTACCCTCTGAGCACTGAAGTCCAGCCAATATAAAGCCTATCTAAAAGTGCATTCATACAACCTGTAACTTACAGGTTAGAGTGCTCTGAGAGATTTCCAAAGCCTTAGCAAAGTTAAGGTGGTCATTTGGGATCTGCTGTCCTGGCTGTGTCTCCTTTCAACTTCTTGTATATTCCCAGCCTCCTCACTGGTGGGGTGTGGAGAGTCACAGAAAATACCTTGATGCTCTGTAAGCACTGCTCAAGCCATAATAAAAACATCCCTGTATTATCAACACTATTTTGGTCACAAATCCAAAATACAGCCCCTAACTAGGTCCTCTGAAAAAAACCCCACCCCTATCCAAGCTACAGCCAGCACAACTATTTAGAAAAAACCTTTAAATATCTGTTTTTAGGGACTGAGATGAATCTGAATAGTCTGTAACTCCTAGATGGTCCCTCCTACCATTTATAATATTTGGCATAATGTTTTCTTTCTCTTTTTTAAATTTGTAAGGGATTTTTCCAGATTGCTTCAATTTTTTGGCCACAGGTAAGAAGCAGCTTTACAGTCACCTCAGCTGTGTGCTTCAGCAGTTTCAGATGAATCTCGTCCAGGTCCAGGGATTTTAGTACATCAGGATCCTTCAAGTAGCCCCTAGCCTGAAATGATTCCACTCTTGACTGCTCTTCTCCTTCTCAAGCTTGACTGGCTTGATGCAGTGATCTGGTCTCAGGCTTTTCCTATAGGGACAGAAGTAGGGAGGTGGGGAAAACATCAAGTACTTCAGTGTTATCTGTGTCATCCATCACTGGGCTGTCTCCTCCCTTTTGTCAACAGTGCCACATTTCCTCTGAACTTTTTGCTCTGAACCTTTTCTGTGAGAAAACTGACAGAATTTCTTCTTGTTATTCCTTGTGTCACTAGGCAGTTTCAGCTTCACCTGGGGCTTGGCCTTCCATTCTTCCTCTAAGTGAGTAATGTTTCTCTCTCATGTCTATCCTTGATTGCAATTTCTTGTATGCTCTCCAGGTTAGCTAGCATCAATTTGATAATCATTAAAAATCAATGGTTTCACATGTTATTATGTTGCTATTTGCATTGCATTGGTTTTGTGCAGTCAGTGGTCAGTTTTTGTTCTCATGGCATGTTTAATAAAGTAATAGTGGATTAACATATATATATGTATAAATAGATAGATATTTATAAAGACAGATGGATAAAAACTCACTTGGTAAATCTGACCAAGAGCCTACACCAAACCTGTGGACAGCAACTAAAATTTTAAAGGCAGTCAAAATGAATACACTCATTCTCATCAGGAAGAAACTGATTTCTAATATTTTAGGTAGTTACTTTCAAATCAAAACATATTTATTTTGTCCCAGGGCTGTGAGTCCCCTAACACTTCTGTCCACAGGAGCTCACTGTTGAAAGTTGCATGGTCATCCTACTGCCATCATTTAGGCTTCACATGCACTTTATAGATATATGAATCATTATTCTAGGCATTTTCTCTTGATCCTGGTTTCTGCGTACCTCTCCCCAGCTGAGCAAATTGTCTAGAGTCTTTCTAGTTTTTTCTTGATCCCTTAGCTAAAACACAGCATCCAAAGGAGATACTTCACCCAAAAATTCCTAAACCCTGTGAATATAAAACTCCAGTTTCACTTTATCTGCAACATTGTTTTTAGATTTTCTTACTATGTCAGATAAGCTGGATTTTTTTTGTGAACATTTGTTTAAATATTTCAATTTCTTATGCTTTAGAAAAATGCATTTTCTATTTTAAAGTGACATATCATGTCTGGAAGCTAATCTATCACTATTTTAGAGTCTAAAGTTTGAAGAGTGAAATGGATAGAAAATGCTTCAGTTACCCTGAGCTTTTTGTCCATTTATTTGGCTCTTAGATATAATATTTGTGACAACTAGATGCACTTTTTTTTTTTTCTCTTCCCTTCAGTTAAGGAACAAACTTAGGGAAGAATGAGAAAGTATTTTCCACTTACAACTTGAAATATCTCTGCTGCCTAAAATCATAGACTTCTTGAGGTTGGAAAAGACCTCTTGAACACAGTTAAACTTCATATATTTATTATGTTTACATTTAATTTGTCAATAATTAATACATGAATAGGAAAAAATTGTCAGATTTTATTTCCCCTATGTATTTAAAAAACTCTGAGAAAATGTGTTTTGTCTCTTCACTTTATATCTGTGTCCCTCAGACATTGGGCATTTTAGCAAATAACCACATAGCTTCTTTCCACTTCCCCAGGGAAGATGGAAGATGCACTTACGAAGTCTCTGGAGGAATAAAATTCTTGGAAAGTTACAAGAAGGTCAGGCTAAAATGCCACAGGGCCAGTACCTAAAAGATGGTAAACATAATGCTAAAATATGCAAGAACCCATTCTTGCAGATTATATATATTTGTATCTACATACTTATCTCCAATATTATAAACACTATTTTAAAGCTCTTTTTTTTTTCACAGGCATGATTGAATGGTTAATTACATGGAATCTGTGAGGATTTGTAATACCGTTAAGGCCTTAAATGGCTTTGAGATATTTGACAATTTATTAAAAAGAAATCCTATAGTCTTATGGTAAAAAGAAAGACCAAGAATATACCTTTCATGCTGACTTTACAATACTAAAATGATTTTTTTAAAAAATTTTGCTTCTGCACTATCGTTGTACTGTGATAGATGCCAGAGTTGATGAATGGCTGTTAATTACCGGTGTATGTCTCAGCAAAACTGAATGAAAATCAATGTTAATGTGTCTTCACCTAAACTTTTAATAATGTGCCTCTGGAGGACCAAATTCAAATAACACCAGCCAGCAACCTCTGCACAAACATGTTAATTTATGATTCAAAATATATAACTACACAAATAGATGTATATGCAGCTCAGGAGCAGACATGCTGTAAATTTATATTAGAGAAAAATACTTATTTCAGCATTTTTTAAAAATAAAAGAAAAATAAAAGAAAGAAAAGAAAAAAATTGAATATCCTGTCTTTGTTTGTCAGTGGAAAATTCAGGATCACTAAGGACTACACCAGTAGAAGAGAATTCCAGACACAAATCACTCAATCTCCAACTTATATTCATTCTCTAACTTTGATTTTGAAGGCTTTATTATAGAATTAAGTTGTAAAAGTTAATGAAATTGTTTAGAAAAACTCAAGTTGATGGACTACAACATTAATGAGATATTTTAGAAGAAAAGTAAGAACACTCTGATGCTGGTTTTTCTTGTATCACAAGCAGTTTTCAGAAAGCACTGATCTTACTATGTCCATGGAACTTTACATTCCAGGTATTGAGGACTTGGCATGGTGAAAGAAAAAGCAATACTGAAAAGTTATCTTTTAGAAAAAAGACCATTGAGGTGTCAACTGGAAGTAGCTGAATATTGAGACCAGGCTGAAAAAGCAGACTTTTGGAAGACTTTTGAGGAGAGCATATTTATTATTGCGATTTTCATATATTGCCAAAGGTGCAGAGAAAAGGAGGTCACAATAGAGAAGAGGCACAAAACTGCAATTTCTTTTGTATCAAAGTGACTCTCAAAGGCTTTCTTAAACAAGAGTAGAAGATGGTGTACTTATTCTTTATTGCTTTAGGATCCCAAGCAGGAAAAGACAAGCAGCACATAGCTGAGGAAGCCACGTAACATTTCCCAGAACATGCTGGTGTTGATCCCATGAATTTCACACTCCTCAGGAATTCAGCCTAAGCTCAGTTAAACAGCCTTGGACTCCATGTGTTCAAAAAGAGATTCCTAAGGAGAGACACAGTGAAGGTCTTTAAGTTCTTGTTCACCTGCTCCATACAGCTCATGAAATAATGATTTTCTAGTTCTCATAACAAGGACTAGGAATAGACAACAAAAACACCAGCAAAATCCTGTAGAGGAAACAGAAGAGAATATCTTTTCACTGGGAGCATATCTATGCTGTGGAACTTATTTTTATAGCAAATTTTCTGTTGCATGCCAAAAATACCAAAGGGAAATCAGACTCATTTGGATGAAGGCTGCATAGAAGGCTGTTAAATGAAGAACTGTGTATACAGTCTTAGCATCCCTAAGTGAGCTATTCTCAGAAAGTGGGAAAATGCTAGTAGAATTATATTTGCTCTCTTACAGTGGATCCCTAAGCTTCCTTTAGCAGTCACTGTCGAAAACTGGTCAGGTGGACCTTTGCTCTCAGTCAGTACAACTATTTTATATTAACTATCCTTTCTCTCTGTGCTTTCGTCCTGCCTTTTGTATACTTTTGTTTGGGGCAGAATTTGTCAAGAGCAGGATGAAAATGCAGATCTCAGATCTCAGTGACTGCCAGCCATGTTGTCTTTTGCATTTTTGAACTTTTTTCCATTAATTTTTATTGCTGAACAATTGTTATTAGATTTATTTGTTATGGTTCCTGCTTATGAAATTAATTTTACCATTTATTGTTTGAAATTTTAGATTTATTTCTGGATATATTGAGAAGAAATATTATGTCACAGATAGCAAAATTAGAACTACTTTTTTTTTTTTTTTCATAGTAATATATGTGGCTATTCAGTTTGACATTAGAATTACTGTCAATTTATGGAACTTTTAATTTTTTGAAGGTGAGTATCTATAATGTCCTGGAAGAGTGAACATAACAATGTCCCCAATAGCCAACAATTACTGTCCAAACCCCACATATTTATACTAAGGTGCTTGAAATATTTCTGTCCGTTGTGTTTAATTGAAAGATACTGAAATAAATTGCTGCCAAAATGCACTTGGATAAACTTTTCAGAACTAAATATCATAATCTTTAGACTACTTCTGGCCTAAGAGAAGGAGGAAGACATGCTATTGACAAATGCCACAATTTTACAACTGCTTTTCAAAGAATTTTTAAAAATATCTCTATTTCAAAATATTTTATCACAACAAGTTTTGATTAAAATATGGGATTTTTTTCATAATTGCATGAGGCTTATTCTGCAAAGTTATTTATGTATTTCTAGTTCTCAAGAATCCTTATTGATCTACAGTCAACATTACAGAGGGAAGTTTAGCAATTCATCTTGAATGCTAGTGCTAAAAACCTTTTAGAACATACTTAATTTGCTTAATTTTAAATATATATGCAGCTCATGAAACTTGATCTGGAGAATTTAGAATCTCTTTTTTCTGAGCTTTTGAGGGGAAACCACAGACACATTCAAACAGGAAGGCTTGGAGGAGAAAAAAGGAGGCATGGTTATTGTGTCTGTTATGCAATATAGTCACTCTGTCTTTCAAAACATTTGGGTTCCAATCTATCTCTAAATAATGCTTATCCAGTGTTTAGTAGATTTCAAATCACTTTGTGAAAGGGATCAAATCATTATCAGATAAAAGACAAGGAAGTGATTGTCCAGAATTTTGCACAGAAAAGAATACATATGTCCTAAATTTAGTCAAGTTGCTAAATGGCACCAACTTTGTGAATTACCTCGTAATTGCAAATCAGTTCCTAATTCCCACTCAGTCATATTGCAATGCTTTTAAACCCAGACTTTAGCACTTGTTTTGTGAGGGCAGGGATTAGCAGGCTACAATGTGTCCATGATTCTTCATTAAGCAGTAATATTCATGATTGTTTTTGTTAAAAATATAAAATACAGGTGGCTGATAGCTCTAAGGGTTAACTCTGGCTTATAGGCCCAAAGTGTTTTGATATCCTTTGAGTGTGAGTTTTTACACAAAAGCAGATGACTGTACATATATCTATACAACTGTATATATATGTTCATGTACATAAATATATGGATGTACACAGTCATATAACACAGTAATACAAATAATGAGTGATATCTGTAAAGTTGGCAAGCCTTGACTGGAAATCTCAGTATAAATCAAAAGGATTATTAAAAAGTTAGAAAAGATGACAGAGGGTTATTTTTAATATAAATATAAAATTTTAATGGTTTGCTAAAGTCTCATTTCAGGTTTCTATAACAAATCTATCATTGACAGTTTTACTTTTTTGTGATAACTCTGAGAATTTCTTACATTTTTTCAACTATTTTGTTAAAATTCTTTTGAGGTTGTTGAGCCACTATTAACTGTAGTCTCCTTTCAGGATTACTAAGAGACATCTTCTCTTCCTCTTTAGAATAAGAATTCCAAAGGATAGTCAGTCTTCTACCAGGAATTCAAATCCCAGTTTCCCCAATCTGAAGACACTACTGCCTTTTGAGATCACTTTTTAAAACAATGGCAGCCTGAGGCAATGGGCCAGAAGCAAGAGTGTCTGCAATTAGTGTCACATTCAATCCAGACCAGGAGTATAA
The DNA here is from genome assembly GCF_963513975.1 of Fringilla coelebs. Taxonomy (NCBI): domain Eukaryota; kingdom Metazoa; phylum Chordata; class Aves; order Passeriformes; family Fringillidae; genus Fringilla; species Fringilla coelebs. The sequence goes on along the minus strand of NC_140030.1, from coordinate 18,876,227 downwards.
CGTGTTTTGTTTTTGCAGAAACCTTATTGGCTATGTAACTCAATGTTATGATGATGTTTTAAGAATTCCCAAGTCATATACCCTGAAAAGGTCTGTATGCTCATTAAAGAATGGGTCTTACAGTATCTTAAGGAATTAGAACAGAAATTGAATTTATGTTTAAATAAGTTTCCTAGAGAAATTTAGCCTTCTAAAAAAATAAAATTTGGTGGTTAAACAAGAGTAACATTTCAGTGGAAAAAAGCAGTGGTTCAAGAGATGTTAGTATGTTCAGATGGCAGTAGAAAGAGCAGGTTAATTTCTATTATTGATAGATTATTTTAACGGCTGTGAAAGCTTAAGTTTTCCATCAGGATCCCACTCTGTGAACATCTCTGACGAAATTGTCCTTCCCCACATGGCATGTTTCTGTCCTTCCAGTTCTCATGTGCTCTCATGCAAGATGCACCCTCCCTTCTCAAGACTCTACCTGACCCAGGATGCAACACCCAAAGTCATGCTTGGTACTCAAAGCTAAATGAGGGCATTTTTCTCTGCATATGCCAAAATGGGTGTTTGGGTTTGAGCCTTACTTTGCTTACAGTTCACACTGTCAAGCTTTTGTATTCTTCCAATTGTAGCTTTTGGTTGTGACTTTCACAGCCAAATAATCTGGATATGTAAATAGTACCTTTTGGTATGTTGTCTCTTGGAAGAACATTACCAGAACAAGAATTTAAGTACTGAGAACCAAAAAGTACTGAGAACCAAGACAGTACATAACTTTTAAAAGCATTTTTCAGATGTGATTGAGTCCTTAAGGAATCTTACACTTCCACAGAGCAAAGTCAGAAAACTTAGATCAAGCATTTTCAACGATGGATTAATTAACCTGTGTCATTATTTTGAGCAGAAATACCTCATTAAGCACTCAACAATAGAGGCATCTCCCATATCCCAGTTCTAGGCTGAGGACCCCAGAACTGAATGCAGAACTCCCACTGGGGTATCACCACAGTGAAGCAGAGGAGATGACTCACTTCCCTGAACCTGCCAGCCATGCTGCTTTTTAAGCAGCCCAGGATATGGGTCTGCAAGTGCACATTGCCAGCTCACATCCAGCTTTGCATCCACCAGCGCTCCCAAGTCCTTCTCAGCAGAGCTGCTGTGGATCTGTTCGTCCCCCAGCCTGGATTGATAACCGGGATTGCCCTGACCGCAGTGCAGCACCTTGCACTTGCCCTACTGAACATGATGAGATTCCCGTGGGCCACTTCTCAAGCTTGTCCAGGACCCTCTGGATGGCATCCCATTCTTCAGGTGGTCCAGCCCATCACTCAGCTTGGTGTCACCTTCAAACATGCTGAGGGTGCACTTCATCAGTGCCACAAAACAGTATTGGTCTCAGTGCAGACCCCTGAGGGACACCTCTTGTCACTGATGTCCATTTGGACATTGAGCTGCTGACCACTACCCTCTGCATGTGACCATATAACCAATTCCTTATCCACTGGACAGCCCATCCCTCTCTCTCCAATTTAGAGGGAGGGATATTGTGATGTACTCTGCTAAAGTCCTTACAGAGTCCAAATAAAATGTTTTAAATTGTGTGAAGAAAAAAAAGAAAGGTAAATGTCAAAGATCTCAGTAGAGATTACATTTTTTACGTTTTTCTATTTTTACGTATTAAGAAACATTTTCTTTTCTTTTTTTTTTAATTCAATTGATGTTTCTTCTCCATTCTAGGTGCTTAGACCACATTCTAAGGTTCTTTAAAATCATGGAAAAGCAATAGGAGTACTTCTGTCTGACAAGCAATATATGAATTCATTCATTTGGTATTTTTGAGGATGCTTAAGTCCCAAGAATAGGAACAAGAACTAGTTACTGCATAAACGTACTGTGAAATAAGCTGCATTTATATGCCATTTATTGTGTTTATTTTGAGGAATCCACCAATTGTGATGACTGTTGATAAAGTTAACATTACACAGATGTCCATGGACTGGTACTTCTTCAGAAAAAATGTAGCTATATCTTTCTCAGAGACTTTAAAAATGACATCAGCAGAGATGATAAAGGTAAGTCACTGCTGAAGTACAAAATTAGCTTCCTTTAAAGATTTTAATAATTCATAATCTTGTTTTTAATCCTGTAAAAGGGTACTGTTACTTGTAATTTCCCATTCGAGACAAGAAAAGAATGAAAAGGAAAATAACTTCAAGTGATAATACAAGCAACTTAGGTTTTACGTGTTTTGGCGCTTTTTTTGACAGGACTCAAGAAGAGAAAAAAAGTAATGTATCATAGCCTCAAGGGAAAGCAAACCAGCTGTCAACTTGAAGGAAACATTGGCTAAATTATCTCCTAAAAGGCTTTTGTTAGACTGCAACAGCAAAGAAACCCCTACATGCTTTTGCATACACAGATTCTATTGCAAATAATCTCTGCACACTTATTTGTGTACAAAGTGGACCTATCTCATGGGTCATATACATGATCCTACCTCAACTGCTAAGTTAAAAAGACCTTTACTTTCTCAGCTCCTACCAAGTAACACTATCCTCTGTCAACTTCTTTATTTTTCTATCCCTTTTCTATTGTCCTCCCTTAGCAATACTGTTCTTCTGCTTTAGCACTTTTTTGCACGCTGTGAACTGTCTACACTTCTGTGCTTGCAATCTTATTCCAGTTTTTCATTCCCCCTAAGCAAATCTCATCAATCAATGAGCAAAACCTCAAGGTGATACAAACCAGATACATTCTAAAAATAAATAAAATAAATCCAGTTCATCATCATCCTTAGTTTCTCAAACACTAATCCATACAAAGTACCCAACAGAGGTGACTGCTTTCAACATGAAAAGCCAATCTGTTTGTACGCTGTAAAGGATTAGGTCTGATACATGTTCAGCCTTGCCTCAAGCATATGTTTCCTCTCTTTCTTACTTACAGATATTGGTCCACCCTAGGTGAGCCAAAAACCATGAAATGATGCAGTGCAGAACAGAGAGTATTGTCATTCTGTTTGTCTTCAGTTGGACCAAAAATTATACTCTGTCTTGGGCAGCCACAGGCTAAGATTTTATCCAGGCCAAGTGCCTGTTCTGCCTTCAGTGAGACTTCTCACATGCAGCCACAACTTCCTTTTGGTTGTATCTTTCCAGTTATGTGCACTGCACTTAATATCTGAATCTGCCTGGGAAATTCAGGCTTTAGATCCCATCAGTATGGTACCCTGCATCTTGACATCGTCTGGCCAGCAGGTGAGGGAGGGGATTCTGCCCCTCTGCTTCTCTTTGTTGGTACCCCACCTGCAGGGCTGCATCCAGCTCCGGGGTCCCCAGCACAGGAAGGACAGGGACCTGTTGGAGCGAGTCTGGAGGAGACCACCAAGTTGTTCAGAGAGAAGGAGCACCTCTCTGTGGAGAAAGGCTGAGAAAGTTGAGTTATTCAGCCTGGAGAGGAGAAGGCTTTGGGGTGACATAATTGCACCCTTCCAGTACCTGAAGAGAGCGTTCAAGAAAGATGGAGAGACTATTTACAGGGCACATAGTGACTGGGCAATGGCTTCAAACTGAAAGAGAGTGGGTTTAGATCAGATATTAGGAAGAATTTCTTTACTGTTAGAGTGGTGAGGCCAGATTTTATTGGGCTCTTAGCAATCTGGTCTAGTGGAAAGTGTCCCTGCCCATGGCAGGGGAGAAGGAGCTAGATGACCTTTAAGGTCCCTTCCAGCCCAGGCCATTCTATGATTCTTTGATAGGTTGTTTCAGTCTGCCACAAAATTCCCTTTGCAAATCATGATGAGATGTATCTTAGACAATGGATTGCATTTTAGAAATCTACCATTTGTTCCCTTTGCTGAAGAAATTCCTGAAAGCAATGCATAATCCATGATCAATGAACAAAGTAATTGATCAGGAGATGATGCTTGAATTTCAGTAACTAAATAGGCCATTTCCTCCTAGACTTTCTCAATTGCTGAGTATTTCCTCCTCGTGCTCTAACAAGCATGTGTTCAGTACTCCTCCCAGCAGCATGAAATATTTCTGATACTTGTTGTTATTTCTGATACTTCTGTCTATGTCCATTTGAACAATTCATTGTGTAGAGTGTACATAATTTCTCTTTTTGCATCAAAAAGATTTTTTCCTCAGGCCACTTTCTAAACTATTGTTTTCAGGATCCTAATGAATTTTAATGTCAGGGGAGCTAGGGTGGATATAGGGTTCCTAATAATCTGTCTAAATTAGTCTCACAACACCCAGAAATAAAACTGCCCGCCTTTTTTTTTGTTTTGTTTTCAAGATTGTACAATGATATAAGTTAGCAACTGAGTCAGAAAAGAGCTATCTCACAAAGAAGAGCAGCACATTAATCATGTTGACAGTGAGAGCTGTGCTTCACAGATAGCAGCTCTATGCTTACTGCCATTACAATGAATACTCATCATTTTAGGTACAGACTGCAACCTTGTCTAAGAGGGCAGCTGTTCATGGACAAGTATCCTGAGCCAGAATGCAATCCATAAACTTTTGAAAGAGGATCATCCAGGTCCCCAAAAAAAGCAGAACAGGTCTTCATCCAGGGACTTTGTTTCATAACCAAGGAACTGGATCTTCCACAATTTTTCCAAAGATTTCACATTCACTTTTCTAAATCAACAGCAAAACAATTTATTCCACCTTTATTTTACAAATTTCTGCATTATCCCAAACCATGAGCTATATGCAAAGTCTGTAATTACCCAGGCTCCATAAGGGCAGAAGCACACTGCCATCTGCCAAGCACTGGCAAATGTATTGCCTGTCTCAGTTTGGGATTTTACAGACCTATTTCTGTTTCAGGCCACACAGGGCACTTCTACAGTGAAAGCAGAATCTTTCTCTGTACAAGGCTGCAGAGAACCAACCATTGTTTTGCTTTGTGTTAATGTGATGGGCTGATATTTAGAATGACTTACTGAAGGTGATGAGGATTCCAAGGAAAAGCATCAACAAGACTTGTTTCTGCTCACACCAAGGTGTTCTAGCGAAGCTTCCTTCACACAGTCAAGTCCCATTTCCTCACCTGCCTAAAAGGCAGACTGAGATTTGCCTGTCCATGAAGGAAATAAAAATATAGGCTCTTGCACACAAGGGTCTCAAAATCAAAAGATTCTCGGATTTTTATCAGACACTCTCTTGGAGTAGGGATGTTAGGTACATACAGTCAAGAAGCCTTTCATTTCAACCAGCACCAGCCTGTGGATTTTGTGCAGCTGACTGTCCATTGGCTTCATCTCATCCTCAGCTGTCCTCATGTCTCCTCAGTGAGTGTGTCTGTCCCACACAGGATATGGATTGTTGCAGCTCACAGTCACGTAACCACGGCTCTCTAACCTGAGCCGTTTCCTGTACAGCCCTTCAGCTCACTTGGCCAAGCAGATGGCTCTTACACTCCATCCACTGAGAGGGAGAGCTGTTCTCCACAGCATGCAGGGGATATGGTGCTTTCTGCTCAAGCCTCCTAAACCTTGATAAGTGGAATATGTTCCATTTGTTCAAGGAGACAGAGTTTGTCCTCTGGCTATCAGTGGTTCTTTCACCCTGTTGGCTCTGTCCAGCTCCAATGTCCTAGTAGATACTGCTGAAGACCCATTTGTCTCAGAATAGCTCTGCTATTTTCACTAAAAATATTCCCAATAAAATCCAGTCAAATATTTTTTTAAAAAATCTGCAGCAACTTTTTCAATATAGCAAAATTATAAGCAACTTACCTACCACCCTCCCTTTAAACAATTGAAGAACTTCTACAACCATCACTCTTAGTTCCCCATGTAATAAAAATAAATTTTCTCAGTGCACCATATATAATATGCTGAGGGCCTTCCTGCTTCCTCGAGGCATTAAACTATGCCTAATTTTTTTTCTTTTTTTCTTTTAATTTGCTTTATTTCCCAGTTTTTAAAAACTGTTTATTTGGAGATCCCATAAATTGAAATCTCACTGGAAGTTGTACTAATATGTGTTTTTAGCTTACCTACTGCTAATCCTATTATTAATTTAGTTGACATGCAGTTTGTTCTTCAGTAGTTAATGAAGACACTTGGTGAGTACTTTGCATCTGGCCTCCTGCTCTAATGCCAACCACAGAAGGTTGGACTGAACTAAAAAACACTGGATATGTCTGTGTTGAAGCTCATGGCTAGGCTGCTAAAGCAAAGTTACTTGAGTTTTCCAAGAACTAAATGGTAAGCACCTAGACTTACACATTAGAATGGGTCATAATGTGTGGTTTACTTCTGAGAAAATGTCAGTAAAAAGAGTAATGTTTAGAAAATATATAGCATGAGGATAAACAAAGATCTGAGTTTTAAAAAAATCAGCAATTTGACAAATGTTCAGACTTGAAGGAAAGCAGTCAGTGTTTCCATCAGGTATTTCATTCTGGTTCACAAAATCATAATTCAGATATTTTTGAAAATTGTGTTAATCACAATTTTTTTCATAGTATATAGATATATAAATAATGAGAAAAAATGCAAAGCAAAATACAATTTCAAGGAACTCAAAAAAGTTTCTGTAGGATCTGCCCCATTATAAATTGTTTATATTTGAATTTTCATTAGGCGTACTATAGAGGTTTTATTTAGCTAGATTAAATTTCTGAGCAATCTCCAAGGTAGTTAGGAGCAGCCATTAAAATGACTACATAAAACAAACAAAAATTTCTACTCTTGTTTGAAGTACAGGTACGTTAGGAATGAAGGTACACCTCTTTCATGCATACTTCCAGTTATACAGTCAAAAATCCCTGATGATTTCAGGAAAGAGCATATGGTCTGCCTGGTTTTTTTAATCCTATTTTGCAGCTCAAAAAACCAGTTATCAAATGTTAGCCACTAATTTTGCCTCCATCTTTTTATTTATGAAAGCATTCTGTATACAGATTAATTTTACTTGTTCTATGTTTACTATTGTTTCATTTGCTAATAGACAAAAAATTGCAAAAGCTTTAGGACTCATACACACACAGTTTAGTCCCAGATTTGTGGAAAGAAAGAAGCCAAATACATCTTGATAGAATTAAATTCCAGCTGTTGTTTCTGAAAGTCTCTGCAGTGCCCTTTCAGCAACTGCACATTCAAGAAACTATTGCTCTTTCTTCAGCAATCAGAAAATACCTCTGCCACAAAGTTTTGCTCAGTGAGGGCAAGGCTGCTTTCTGCAGTGATGTCAACAAATAAGTGCTGTTCTTCAAATGCTGACCTTTAAAAAGCACATTATTAAAACTAATACATTATCTTACAGAGACTGTAGAGCAAGCAGGAATGAGGCTTCCCTTTGCTAGAAGAGACACCATTGCTCGTCACCCAACACTTCCAAACTTTGTGAAAGTGCCAGTATTTCATATTTAGAACTGCTCTGCACTAGCCTTGTTTGCCATGCCTGGGTAAGCGGATCTGCACTAAGGAGCAGGTTTTTTCCCATTCCCAGATGAGCTGAGTAGCACAGCTGGTTGAAGACAGTTAATTGCTCTTCATGATGATTAGAATGTTGTTAAGGTTTTCTCAGAGGGAGAGAAAAGAACATGCATGTGGTTTGAAAGGTCATGGTGGAAACAAGATATAGCAGGCATAAGATAGTGTTATATTGACAAGTGTTTATCATAAGAAAACACACTTGGCGTTAAAACCTGCTAGCTCTTCCAGTTGATTACAATGCAATATAGTTTCATAAAATAACACTATAATTATGTGTCCCTTTGTAAAATCACTTTTTTTTTCCTCCTCTGCAGAAGATTGCCATTTTTGTGGCTTAAAAGCAATGCAAATGTGCTAGAAAGGTCTTAAAAAAGCAACCCCTTTGTTACCCTCATTAACTTGCTTCCGAAAGTGAATGATAATATTTTCTAAACTGCCTTTTCTATGTGCACAGAAACGACATACGTGTTATATTTATTTTTATTTTATCATACACAGTCATTAGTAAGTCTCACACTACTCATTTAATCATGGATTATGCTTTCTAAAAGAGACACGTTTGAATTGCGTGAACCAATGTTGAGAGCTGGGCTGCATTCAATTTCCTCCTCAATGTCGAGAAACAGTGGTCCATCCAGTACAAGAACTGGAAAAATAGCACTCCTGGTCTGATGGATAGATGCAGATCAATGGAGTTTAACTCCAGAGCATGTGCAGTAGAAACAATTAATGGAAGTGAGGAGTAAGATATTGATATGATTATCCCATATACAGTAAATTGCAACACACTACAACAAAAGGGTAACTTCTGTGAGTTGGCAGGGCCTCTTTATTCCATTTGTCCATCCTAGACACTAAAAAAGGCTGGTTGTTCTATCCTTGCCAGATGTTTATGGTGTATCACATCTGCTTTTTCTCCAGGATACCATGGAATCCAGCAAAATAACACACACTCTTTCATCCTGGCCAAAAAATTCCGGCAAACATAAAGGAAATTCAAGGTCATGTTTTCAAGCATTCTTGCTCAGTCATGCCTGTTTTAATTGCTGTTGATTCTCTTTGTCTCTAGATACAAGTATTTACTGAGCAGCTTTATCTACTTTGTCCTGCAGGTTTCCCTTAGGCTGGCCAGGTTTTCTTACTCAGCACTAACGTTTCTAAGTTCTGCCACTCCTGTATTCCTGGAAGGTTGTACAGAAATAATTTTGATGAAACCATAAAACATAGTATGAGCTGAAAAAGAAACACCTTTGTATACTATTTCCAGTCTTCACAGGCTTTACTGCCTCATGACTGACACGTCAAGAAAACACACCTATTCAAGAAAACACACCTATTTTCTGTGACTACTTATGGTGTTAACACCACTGAAAAAACAGGCTAATTGTACTCAAAGGATAAAAATTAAGAGTGTTAGTGCAAGACTTTTATGTAACCTTGATATGAGATATGAATATCTAAAAAATATACAAATGTTATCTTTCTGGGTCTTCTTTGAGCCTTTACCACATTTTTTGTTTATTTGGTGGTTTCTTTATTTAATTTTTTTTAAAGAAATAATTATTTTTTTTCTAGGCAGTAGTTGTATTTCAGGGATAGCATTTACAAAAAACTGACTTTCATTGCTGCCAGATATTCCAAAAGGACATTCCATTTGGATTGTGGATTTAGTGAAGATTTACTAAGAAAAGATAGCCTCCATGTTCTTTTGCCACACATTCCATTCTTCTGCATAAAGACCTACAGGTGTTAGGGCAAAAAATGCTGAGGTTCTGCTGCCAGAGAAAACCTGCAGGAAAATTACTGATGATATATTAACTAAAAAATCCTAATGATAATGGTTCAAACTGGAATGTTCAAAATGTGATCATTTGCATTAAAAAAACCAGCAATGGTATACAACCTATGTCTTATATAATTTACTAATTATGTTGGTTTAGCTCAAAAATTAAGGTTTAGAGAAGGGTAAGTTGCTCAACTTAAACCAATTTTAAAACACAGAACCAATTTTTTTGTGTCATCAAAACAAAGAATAAATAATTTCACATAAAAATGTTCCACAGCCTCAAAAACATTTGATTTGATGACCTTGCAATAACAACAAAAAAATTAGTGAAAATTCAAGATGTGATTCATGGAAATTTTCATGGGGAACCTGCATAAACACCGACATCCTTGTCCTGTCTTCTGATTATGCCTCAGATTAAGCAGGTACCATGTGGGGGGGTTTCAGCCAATGATTCAAAAAATCAGAATTTAATCTGGTTTGTGGCAGATTTGTCTTCCATACCTTTTCTCTACACTGTTAAACTGAATTCATACAACTCGGCCTTCAAGTTGCCAGTCTTTTCCCTTGTAGCTGTATGTTGAAGAAATTATGCTATTAGTTCTAAAAACACTGGGTTCAACAGGTCAAATTCATCTCGAGGGTGACTTTGACTTCAGTGAGAATGCCGCAGGGAGACATTGGCTCAGCGTGTCTCCCGTGTTTACTAATCACAGGAGCAGCAGCAGTCCTCTCCATTTGAGCAGGGCTGCGCAGAACTTTCATTACAAAATAACAAAGCACAGCTAACTCAACTTTGAATTTAGTTATGGCTTCATTAAAATTTTGCAAAGTTTCTGACTGAGCATGAATTTTTATAGTGGATGCTTTATGTATTCAGCTGAGTTTCAGTGTGCATTTTAATCCTAGACTCACAGTGAAATACAAAGAAATGCAAATGGAAAACAAACTTCGATATAAATGCCAACAAGACAAATGCTTGAATTTTTTCAGTTCTAATGCTGCTAATGTTGACCTCATCCTACATCACTGTGATTTTAAACCAGATTCTGCTTTCCTTCCTCACTGGGTGCAGAGGGAAAGGTTGGTTATCTAAATGAATATGCCTAGGTTAGGAATGTAGGTTCTTTTATAATTAAAATCTTTTGGTGAATACTAGTGTGCTGAAGCTAGGAATCAGCTCCTGTTGAGATGGCCTGAATCACAAGTGTCCCTAGAGGTACCTCTAGAGATACCTACAGTATCTGTGTTGTCAGATATTGCAGAGGGCACTGGAGCTGCAGCCTACGGCACAGTACATTTTGTAGTCCTGGTCCCCACATATACCCTGTTTGCATCCAAAGTTGGACATCGACTTGCATACTGACTCTGCCTGTACACCTGTGTTTCCTTGGGATGTGTGAGGAACCACAAGAGCAGGAGCCCTGTGCCTGTATCAGGACTCCTTGCCTCCAGAAGTTTAGGGCTTAAGATCAGCTCTGTAGTATGCACTGCAGTGCTGTGTCTTGAAATCCAGAAAAACACTGGCTCAGTTTTCAGGAAGGCACCTAAGGTTTTGTTGTGTGGATATTCCATACTGTGTACAGCACAACTCAAGGAGCGTGAGGATAATGGGAAACAGCACTTGACATATCAGCAGACCTCAGAACACTCTGTACATCACACCAAGAAGACTCTGCCTTACCTCTGGAAGATTTTTGTATTCTCAGCCTCTGCTAAAGTAATTACATCGTCTGGCTTTTAGTAAACTAGCACAGAACATTTTCCATAAATACAGACTACATATAGAAGTGTGTATTTACATATACGTTTATGTATGTGTGCACAAGTAGCACCAGTGTCTCAAAAAACTCCTTTTCAGATGAAATACACAGAAAATGATTTTACATTTTATCAGATCTCTTTAGCACTTCTGAGGCTCTTCCTGAAGACACGTAACATTACCCAAGATTCTCTGACTTTCTAAAGAAGTGTAATAATGTGAAGGAGCACATCTTGCTACTAAAACGGGACTATATGCACAAAGTTTATAACCTGCTTCTCTGGTTGAAACCAACATGTAACCTGAAGTTATCAAGGACATCTCACAGAGATAAAGACGCCTATTGATTGAAATCATTGTAGTAATCTGGAGCCATTCTCTATCTTTAGGATGGCTCCTGCGTCTATCCTTTCTTTTTTTGCTGTGGTCTGTACATGTATGCAGATCCCTTGGTAAGGAATCAATAGGAAGTTGAAGATGCTGCTTGCTACAGGGAAGAGAGTCCTGTGGGGCTTCTTCAGCACAGTGCTCACTTTTCTGTTTTAAAGGAATAGGCATGGAGCAGGTTTTAGTTGGTTTAGTGTACATTCCGTTGTGTTTGTATCTGCTGTGATCTTATTCTCAAGAGGCAAAAGCAAAGCTAACTTTGTTTCAAACACTGTGCCTTCTGAACTTTCATTCTCGACCCTAAAGCCAAACCAGAGGCCTCAAGAGATCCATATCAGTGAACTTTACATGTTGTGCATCCCCCTTGGCAGGGATATGTAGCTCTGGAGGGGGCTGACTCAATCAAAACAGAAATGGCCTAAATGCTTGCTTTAAGAAAATATAGAGTTAACCCCAGCAGCAGAGCATTTGAGAACACTTTCATGGTTGCCTAGCAAATGGCTGTACTACTTGAGAAAAGGTTTGTAGTCGATAGTGCAGTGCCTACAACGTATTTTGCTTTCAGGAAGCCACTTCCAACACACCACTGATATAAAAACCCAGCTGATATTTGGCAGGGAACAATCGTTCAACATTGAAATGATAGTAAACAGCCAGCAGTGTCATTTCTTTCTTTGGGTGTTACAAGGACAGCACACACTAGATATTGCTGTTCAGTTCAAGAGCTGTAACATCACGACTGGTCCCAAGAAGTGCCAGAGACCCTGTGGGGTCTGGGGTTCTCACTGGCCAGTGATTGTGTGTGGAAGATTCTCGGACACTGTGACAATTGCAGACAGATACATAACTCATATATTTGCTGAAGGTCTCCAGTACATTGTGGCTGTTCATGTAGTCAGCATGAAGGCATATTTTAAAAAGGGATGCATTTCATTTCTACTGCAGGTATGGATTCAGCAAAACCATTGTGATGACAGCAAGGTGTTGTGATGTTCTTTTGCAGCAGTCAAAAATCATTCCTCTTTGTGGTGAAATATCCCAGGCTGCACTGATTGTGTTAACAGAACAATGTCTCAGACGGCAGCATGGCTACTGTTGAAGGTTCAGGCACATAAATTCCCTTAAAATATGTAGAAATTTTTATAATTTAAGAAAAAAATGTTTAAATATAGTCCGGTTTATGTGGGAATATGGTAAAGGCTGTACAATCACATTCAACAAAGCTATCTGTTAAATTCATGGGGGATTCCCAAACTGGCTTTTCAGAGCAGCCTCCAGGCATTCCCTTTACCCCCTCTTTGGTGAGATGGTCCAATAGGCGCCACTCTTTTACTTCTAGCACCAGTCCCTGCCTGGAGTTCTCCCTCATATCTCCCCTTGGGTGCTCTCCCGGCTCAATCCCAAAGACAACAAAATTCATGCATCCTGGGTGCCTGATAGGCATTTGTCATAGAATTATGCAGAGAATCATTTAGGTTGGAAAAGACCTCTAGGAAGACCAAGTACAACCATTAATCCAGCACCACCATTTTCACCACAAAACTGTGTCCTCAGGTACCACATTCATATACCTTTTGAACACTTCCAGGGACAGTGATTCCCTGGGCAGCTTCTTCCAATGCCTGACCACTTAGCATGCATTAATTACCACATGTAGTATATCTGACTCTATTCTGCATACATAAGCAGCCATAGCTTTGCAGAGTCATTCTGGAATTGCAAATGCTTCATGCGTCCTACAAATTAGTTGATACAATTTTGAGTTTATTTTGTGTTTTTCATGGAAAAAATTAAATCCTAGCGTTACACTAGTGATGAGGTTAGAGGGGATTGGCTGATCTTCTCTTTCACATTGATGTATGCTACAGTATTGTAATATCACAGTGTAGATGGCCCACCTGTGGTTTCTGTAGACTGAGCCCACTGAGTTCCTCATGTTCCTACAGAAAATCAAGAGGCTATTAGGACCCAGAGGCAGTCCTGTATTCCTGCCTCAGAAAAATGTGATTCCCCAGGGAGACAAGAATAATGTATAGGCTACAGTTCTAACACCACAATAACTAGTATAGATACATAATAATGCAAAAGAGAACCTTGGATTTTCTCCTGACTGTAATAACAATAGCATAAATGTTTATTTGCATCCAAACAAAGCCACCATTCAAAGATGATATTTTAAATCAATTTCCAGAACATCTGGTTGATAGCTAATTTTCAACTTTTCCATTATTTTTTCTCCTTTTGAGTAGAACACTTGATTCAAGTGTTGCTTGACTCAGTAAAATCTGATGTATATGGTATAATCAATGGTAAGGTTGTCAGAGCATATCTCCAGAGTTCATGGCCAACAACAATCATGAATCAGAGACAAAGAACCGTGTGTGTAGTACACAAGGAGCTCCAGAAACACAAACCCCCTAAATCACATACTCAAGAGCTGAAACCAGAGCATATTGACAACTCCAGTATTGGAAGTTTCATGCACAAATTCAGCTTAACTGTGAATTTAAAGTGCATTGTAATTACAAATTTTTGGTTAAAACAACTAACATTTATCAAGATAGAGAGAAAAATCACAGGGATGGGATTAAAAGTGTTGTAACTAGATATTTTTACTTGCTATCCTGTAGATGGAACTGTTAATTTCAGTGAAAATTAACTAGATACAAAATAAAAATATTTGAATATTTGTGCCATCCATGAAGAAGGGATGGTTCTGCTTCAGCCAGAATTGTGAGCAAACAATCTACAAACCAGAATCAAAACTTCTCAGTTTCAAATGCTCTTTATAAAACTTCAGAAACTTCAACTCAAAACACAAATAGGGTAAAAGCCTTTTAGAAGCCTGTCTCAGGGAGATAAGGGAACAGAGGAGATATGTGAATGGTGGAATGATGGAGACATATGCAACAGGCCAGACACAGTGCTATTCCTCTCTTAGAGTCTGGAAGTCCCAGGTCTTCATAAAATACAACTTCAATCTAAATTATTTAAAAAAACTTGCCAGTGAAGCTTTTCTCGATTTATATGAATGAGCAAAAGTAGTCCACATGTGCTTATGTCCAGTTCAAGTGATAGATGGAGAAATGAACATATGTCTGAGCACATACAGAACTGTACAAAGATTCTCAGCAACACAACCATCAGAGTTGTGTCCAGCATCTTGGAGAGCAGTCACATTTCACTGCATCTTACCTTGCACCAAATAATGTAGGTTAGGCTCTCTAGTCTTCAAAGAAATTACTAGAAAATGACTGACTGGAGTTTTATCACATTTTATTTCCTGTTTATTTAGAAGGACTGTCATTACAGAAATGAAAATAGCTGTATAAACCTTCAATAAAAATAAACATAAAAATAAAAATGAAAAACAGCAGTGCAAAGAATGGAAAGTCTTTATAATTGCAACATGAACTTTCTCTATATGAATCCCTTTACTGCCCAGACTTTGTGAAAACAGCCTTATGGTAATACAAGAGTGGTATGTATTTATCATGTACTAGAAATTTAGAGGGTAAAACAGATCTGTTTGTTTCAGTCAAACACTATAAATTGTACCAGACTACAGGCACACAGGCAGATCAACATTGCCTATTGTTAAATAGCTTAATTGCCAGAAATTATGGAATTTCTCATAGCAAGAAAATATAATTGTCCTCTCTGTGCATTTACGTCATCACTTTCAAGAAGCATACAAAAATAAAGCAACAACAGAGGAGGTCTAGATGATTTTCAGAGTTTCTGTATTTATAAAGTAGAAGGGCACTTACAGAGTGGAAGGGCGTTTAACCACCTTTAAGCAAAAGGTGTCTTTTACACAATGATACATGAAATGAGTCTAGTCTACAATAGCTTACAGCACTGTAGAACACTCAGATAAGACAGTGCGTCCAAAAGTCATCTAATGGAAGTGAAGTCAGCAATTCTTATACCCTAGTACATGGAGTAGATTTTGACCAAGCTTCAAACAGGTTGTTTCATTTTCTGAAGTCCATGGGACTGATTCACGTGCTTTGTCTGAAGGTTGTGAATTTGGCAGAATGGAAGAGTCATTGCTACTCATTCCAATTCTTACTGGTGGGCTTACTGCCAAGCCTCAAAGCCCCCTTTCTCTTTTTTGCTCCAGTTTTCTGAGTTCCTGTGACTCTTGATTTTTTGCAGTGACACAGTCCCAGAGAGAGGCATGGAGGAAAGCCCTCAGCTCCTCTGCCTGTGCTGCAGGCTGCTGTGGATAGGGCAGGGAAGTGGATTTCAGACAGTTCAGCTCAATGGCACTAGGTGCCAAAGGAGTTTTCCACCTCCTGGGCAGGTGTTCCAGACCCTGAACTGCTATATGCGAAACAGGGATTGTGTTCTCCTTTTATCTAAAAATAAAGGTAACTGAGGGCACTCTGAATTGCTCCTCAAAGGCAAAGCTCCTGCAAATATAGCATAGTGTAGTTGATTTGAGGTACGAAATAAGGACATGCACCTACCAAAGGCAGCCTAACCTGAGCCCTGGAAATGGGGTCTAAGTGCCTATCATGAACTATTGCAAATCCTTTGCTGGACATCGGGGTCAGCCTACAGTCCCACCTGACACGCTAGTCAGGGTGATGTGGCTGGAGAGGAGTGTTAGCTAGGCTAGCACAAATCAAGGCAGTGCATTCCCCATTTCTGCCTCCCAGCCCCACTGAAGTTTGGGTTACATATTCAATGCATTAGACCATGACGTAGAACAACAAAAATCATCTCATGCCAGTTGTGTACACCAATTTCTTAGACCAATAAAACTCCATTATTGTTAACGCAGGCTTTCACATTAATGATTGGGCCTGCAGGTTTTATGGTAGTGCTACAACCTACAATATTTTGATGAAGATTTACTTGATGCTTCTACAACTCCACTGTATATTTTGCTATCTCACATTTCCACATGGAGCCATTAAAACTATATATATATATATATATATATATATATATATATATATGTCCCCCATAGAGACTGGGTCAGTAAACTAGAGTAAACTAGTTTCACAAGCTTTTTTCACAAGCTTTTTTCTTCTTCTTAAGGCCAGGTCCACCTTCTTGTACTTCAGTTCCATGGAGATCACACACTGCAGCTCCTGCTTTAGATCAAACCTGAAGAAGAGGGGAGTTAAGCTTACCTGCTCTGCAAATAGAAAATACTTCTATTCAGTGTAATTACTCTTGGTCAGAAAACATCCCTTGCACTTTTCCATTTTTATATGTCTTTGCTTACCACATAAAGGTTCGTTTTCCCTCTCCAGTAGCCTGTATCGCTGAAAAAGCTGTATTTGCTACAGGGCATTAGGAAATATATTCCCAGATTGCTAAGAATTCATTTTTGTTTGCTTGGAATAAAAGTACAAGAACAAATACAGCTCGATTAAAATGAAAAGCATTGCTACAAAGCAGAAAGCACATATAGTGCCTTTTCTTCAGTAGAATATATACCTTCAGCAGGAGGCCTGGTGGGATTGCTTTAGGCAATAGCCTCAACTAGTTTCACTCTTTGGAACTTTTATCTTAATGGGGCTGCAGCCTTCGTAATGTTATACAGTGAACCTTGGCTTTCAGTGCTGCTAACTTTTGGTGGAAAGGAACAAGATTTAAAATCATACCTGGCAAAGTCACAGTACGATGGGTTTCCTTCATAAATTATCTTTTTAAGGAAAATATAAAACCCTAGAAAACATTTTGGATGCCCATTGTATCAGATAATATTATTTGGACTGTTCCAGTCATTGTTTTCCCACAAAAATGGGAGTCTCTCACATCATTCAGTCCTAAAATGGATAAGATAAATAGCTACTGCTGCTTCTCTGCAGCCAGCCTGGGGACTGCAGGAGCCTGTCTGGGTCTGCAAACTGTGGGAAATGTTCAGCTTTGTGCAATGCCTCTGTTTGCAGGCAAGGGATGACATGGCATGTGGAGGAGACTCCCCATCTCATTCAGCCTCTAGATTTTAGTTAGCACCATGTGAACCTCCCTACTTCAGCCTTTGTGGTGTAACCATGTCCATGTGCATGGTGGCTTTTTGTCTGTCTATAAGATCCGACAAAATTTAACAGAATTTAAAATTTAGCAGAAGTACTACTCCTGAAAATAACTTCCATTCTCAGTGGCTGCATCACACACTTTCTTTTGTTTACTACAGGAACATGGCAATCTAAAAGAATCACCATTTGTTATATTTTGGTACATTTTTAGAGATAGGCTTTTGTATTACTTATAATTTGATTCCCTTACCTTAGCTTCAAACTTAATTAAAAATATAAACAAGGGTTTAGGAGAATATTAGAGGTGAAATCACAGAGCTGATACTAGTTTAATGAGGTGGCAGTAACATGCATATTTTAGTTGTCTAAGGAGACCAGAAGAGTAAATTTTTACCCAATGTTTTCCAACATGAAATGTCTACAAACAGTATTAATTTAAGTATTAAAATATTTTATTTCCCAAAATAGTGTCTTGAGCAGTAACTGCAAAATTAATTGCAAACATCTCATCTGTTTTAAATGCTGCAATTGCTTCATTCACTAAGATTTTTTATAGCACCCCTGTCCCATTACTGCTCTATTGCACTTTTCTAAACTTGATTTAGAAAAATAAAGAAGAAAATTTACTGCAGAAAATATGAGATAGCTAATTTAAGAAACAGAACAGCTTTTCATTAGCAGTCATATGACTGGTATTCATGACTTACTGGTAATTATATCAGAGATAATACATTTCAGTTGGAAAATTTTCTAATTGGCTTTAATAAGAAAGAATAGACAAAGCAAATGAAAAGAACTGAAAAGGATGCTATTGGTATCATTAGCTAAAATGAACAAGAGCCTCCCAAATATCTGCTCAGTTATCTTTAGTATCTCCAATTGTAAGAACTCAGATCAATTAAAAGTGCCCCAGGTTTGAGTACCTATTACTCACAGCTAACTGCACATCTCAGTGTCTCATGCTCTGCCAGTGAGGAGATGCTGAAAAAAACTGGGAGGAAACATGGCTGGGAAGGCATATTCCATCCTAAACAATTTCATGCTCAATATATTCACTGGGAAGAGTTTGCTAGGAGCCACCAATTGCTCTTGGTAGACAGACTGGGCATTGATTAGTGGGGTGGTGAGAAATTGTATGGTGCATTACTTGTTTCTCCTGGGTTTTATTTCTCTCTCTTTGTCTCTCTCCCTCTCTCTTTCATTTTTCTATTATTATTATTATTATTATTATTATTATTGCTATTGCTATTATCATTACGGTTACTTTTAAAATTTGCTTCCTGTATGAAACAGTTCTTAACTTACAGGATTTGACTTTTTTTTTTAATTCTTCTCCCCATTGTACAGGGCAAGGGTGAAGGGAAGTGGCAGGTGAGTGAACAGGCAGCTGTGTAGGTCTCAGTTACTGTCTGGGCTTAAGACAACAAGCAGCAATTGCAGTCACGTTAAATCTTGTGGTCAGTACCTTGTGCTTGGAGCACCCATGTAGGCATTAAATGCATTGAGACCCTGAGCAGGCCAGAGGTTTGTGATAGATCTGCTTAGGCTTCTTCTTATAGCAATTTTTTTAAAGCAATTTTTTCTTAGAAGAACAGTAGGATCACTATCTTTAATGACAAACCTCTCCAACTGACAAAGTGTAAACAGAACAAAGCAGAAAGATTTCTGCACAATCCTTCCCCTAGCCCACAGTGTCCTTGCTTATGTCTCTCTCTGCTAAGTCAAATGTGTGCCATGTGTCCTTGCACAGCCCTCCCTGGGGTTCCTGGATCCCTCCTGTGGCTCTTTGCTTCTACACCCTGCCACCTCTGCCAGCCTTCTTCTCCAAAAAGGTTCATTTTCTTCCCATTCCTCCCTGAACTCCAGAAAAAACATGTGACAGCTACATCTGAGAGGACTGCAAAATGAATTTAAACAGGGGAGACAGCTGTGGTCACACCTGGCCACACCAGTCATTTCACTTAATTTAAATTCACCTTTCCAAACCTGCAGGAGAAGGCACCAGGCTGTACATGAGGACTGGGGGGAGCGGGGTGGTTGAAACCCTCCCACTGTAGCTGTGGGGATCTGTGAAAGACAAGGCGCAGGGAAGGAGGACACAGAAGTAAAACAGGCTTACCTAAGATTGCACAATAAAAGATGTAGAATTCCCACCTTCTGGTCCCTGTGGTAGTCTTGGTTTTGTTTCAATTCAGTGTGGATGTGGCAGACAGGACAGTGCTTGCTGCACTGTGTGCTCCTGCCTTGCAGGCTGTCTTCCCTCATGAGAAGTGACCATGGCAGGTGAGACTTTCCGAGAAGCCTGGGAGCTGTCTCCTGCCCTTGGAGCAATCCTCCTGCTCCAGCTGCAGCAAGGAGCTGGCAGTCTTTGGCTCCAGCAGAGACGACACTGGCGACAGGAGCAGACAGGCAGGTCACGGGAATGAAGGAAGAAAAGCTTTCTATGGAGCTGAGAGGCTTGGGAGAGAGACTGTATTCCATTCAAAGGCAGGCAGCATGGAGATAAGAGCCAAAGGGCCAAAAAATGCTTTGTGGTCTTTAAAGCATTCTAGGGCATCTTACATTTCTGCCTAAAGACTATCTTATCTGCAAAAATGCCTTCTGCACCCATGTGCTAGAAAAGTGCCTGAAACCTGGTGGGTAAGTTGCTTCCAGGCAGCTTTGACTGTCCTGCTGGTAAGCCAGTTTGAGTGTCTTCATTATAAAACCTTAGGCTCAAGGTTATCTGCAGCATCTTCTGTTACTATTCCTCTATTAATTATAATTTTTATCTATATCTTGTAGATGCTTGAACCAGCTTGACTATTTAACATCTCTCAGGAGTATCCCATAAAATCGGCTGTGCTTCACTTTTGGGACTTGCAGGTGTATCAACCTTTATCTGTAGGAAGCAAAGAGACCAAAAGGTGTGCTGGTCCCACAGTACTGGGAGAGTGGGAGAGATCCCACTTTTGGGTAAAACCCTACACTTCCTTAATGAAGTGCAAACCAAATGAATGAGAAAATTTTGGCTAGAAAATTATCCTCCTCCTAATTAATTCCTCTCCCAAGAAATGTTACTAAGGATTTGCTTCAGTTGTGAATTTAGAGGACAGTGATACTATTTGGTTTTGCCATTCCTCACAGATTTTAATAAAAATGTGGTCCTCCAAATCCCCAGGCCTGGCTTTCAAGTCTTTCTGTTGGTCACCTTGTCCTTCTCCCGCTGCCACAGGAGAGGTAGAATAAACAGTAACTGGTAGTGGACCTGTATACTGGGCTTAATAACCTGAAAGATTTGAGCTCTGGGCTGAAAAACCTGAAAGATTTGAGCTCTAACCCTAACCCAAGTCTGGCTTGCAAGACTTTCTGTTGGTCACCTTGTCTTTCTTCTACTCCCACAAGAGATAAAATGAACAGTAACTAGTAGTGGACCTGTATATAGGGCTTAATAAACTGAAAGGTTTGAGCTCTTGGCCTGCTTGGTTATTTTATACTCCCTTGCTCCCCAGCTCCACCCTTTCTATCACTTAATTTCTACCCTGGTAGAGAAGTCACTGCTGTTCTGGGAAACTTAGGCAGGAAATTCTGTGGGCTCCGTGTGCTCGCAGTGACCCTTCTGGACTATCACTGGAGAGAGTCCCTGAGCTTTCTAGTTTCCATCTCTCTGACTACCAGCACTCTTTCCTAGTCAGGATTGTCCCCATCTTCTTTCCTGGTCTTTCTTCTCTCCAAAACCACTTTTTTTTTTTTGGAAGCCCTGGTGATTCAGCCTCCTTTTTTGCAGGCATCCCAAGCCCAGGGTTCTCCCCATCTAGTTTTTATGCAGAAACATGATCATTATTCTAGTTATTGGTCTTGACATGTGTCTCTTTGGTAGCCAGAGATCTCAAGACATTTCACTGCTATTTAGTCCAAGTTTTAGGAAAATGCAGAGCCAACTTGTATTAGATGCAGTTAGGAAGCAGCAGGCTTCAGCTTGAAACCTGAAAATGACAGTTTTGGACTTTTGCTGAAACATACACACATACACCCAATTATCTGGCACATATTACTCTTCACAACTGAAGGTATTTTTCACCTGTGACACCCATGCATATTCACCCTTTTTCAATGAGAGGGTTCTCCAGCATGGATCAGCGTTGTGCAGTTAGTTCTGCCATGTCACAAGGTAGTGAAAAGCCTTCTGCTCCCTAACCCAGTCTTTCTTCCATACTTCTGCTAAACTCTTATTTCTTTAAAACACAATTCAAAGCATTATGCTTGCTGCATTCCATTTCCTCTCTTCTTCCCATTTAATTTGCTAGTTCAAAATAGATTGCTATAAAATTATACTACTTGTATGTTTTGTAATGATCTCTTCTCAGGTAATGAAAAGTAGGGGTAAGCTCTGTCAAGTGAGTCATAAGATAATGCCAGGCAATTCTCTGCCTGAACACAATTGTTCAATCCAAGTGCAGATACAGATCAAACTACTACACAGATTCTTTCCTGAATAGCTGTGAAAAGAGACATTTAGATTTCATTTCTGACCCTCCCAGGTTCTTACCTCTATTAGAAAAAGACTGTTAATCAGATGCCTCTTCAGTAGAACGGGAGGGATGCTTAAGCAATTTATTGTGTCTTTTAGGAGAAAGGATGTACTTTAGAGGCTTACAATTTTTAAAAAGGGTCATTTAAGATTTGCAATAAATGTAAGTATTATTTAGAGTGGTGATAATTCTCTTGAATTTCATCTGAATGCAATCACCAATTTATTGAATGCTAAATGTCTAAGCTGTAAGCTGGTAAACAGGTAATTAAATGCCTAACTGCATGGACACAAGAAGCTAAAAAATGAGCTAAAGGCATTTTGTTATATAAAGCTCCTGTAAGAATGAGTAGCTCTTCCATTTTCTTTTAAGATGCTGGATAATATTACTTCACCTTTGCTTGCTTTCTTCAGTTTCAGAATTCAAGATCAGTTGTTATTTGAATTTTATTACAATAGAAGATGGTGAGAGTTGTTAGCTAGGGAAGCTGCATAGCCTGAAACATCCCTTGTAGTATACCTAACCACAAAACAATGGGGTGGAAATTTGCATAAATTTTCATATATTTGAATAAATATATGGATAAACTATTACAAACAGATTTTAGTTTAAATTGTGTTGCAACAGAATTATAGTTTATCATTATTTTTTTCTTATTTCAAGTTTTCTTCATTAACCCTTGCCTAGAATAGATTTAAAATAGTAGTAATAGAAATAGCTCCTAAAAGAAAAAGGAAGCAATATTTCTCCATATTGTTCACTCTTATCTCAGTGGGCTCTTCATATTTTCCTAACTAAGTATGAATTTTGCTTTTGTGAATAACCACATGGCTGTGGCTACACTACAGAATTTTCAGCTGACATGGTAAATGTAGATATGGAATTTTCCCCCACATTTCTGTTCCATGGTGCAGTAAAATTAAAGTACAGGCAGGACTGGGGAATGTTGTTCTGACTGGTTCTAAATTTCTCTTTTTCAGCCTCATGGCTCTAGATTTTAAATTCATCCCTAGTACACCCAGAATCCCAGAATTACGTTTTTGGGGGGCAGTTTGGTATTTGGCATCTTTGAACATTTTCACCTTAAGAAAAATCACTAAAGGATTGATCAAAAATAAGTCAAGGCTATTGTTTAAGATTAAACAGTAATTAGCTAGTGGAGGTTTTCTAGGCAGAGGAACCTGATAGGCTCGAATATTTCTGCTACCTGCCTTTCTTATCCCATAATATTATTTTTTAGGAAAAGTCTTTAAAGGCCATTTCCCTTTTTTAGAAATAAGTACGTTTGTACCTCAATCTCAGTTTTTAAGACATCTGAGACATTGGAACTGGAGAGTTTCTGTTTGCTGCATATCTGAAATGGGTTCTCCCCATTTTATACACTTTATTTCTGTGCAGAACTCACAGTCCTCCTTTTCATCAAAACCCATACCTTCTGAATATGTAAAAGTGCATTGGGTAGCACAGAGTTTCTTATTATATCATAACAAAATGATGACCTCCATTTGTGAATTTTTGAAGGAAAATAACAGTAAAGTCTCTATGTAGTCATGATAAACTTCTACTTATTAAGTGATGAATTCAGTGATGAGACTGAACCCAACTTGAATAACTGTTCTCGCATTTAGCTTTGAAGACAAGGTTCTGAAGAGCAGTGACATCAGAGTAATCACAGATTGCTTCAGACAAATAATGCACAGACTATTTCACTTCATAGCAATAGCGCTGAACATATCCATATTTACATTGAAACCCCAGGAGACTGAAACAATCTTCACAGAATCCAATGGTTATTTTCTCCATTGATATGTCTTGTTTAATTGTTGCATTAAAAACATATTTGGGCCACAGCAGCAGTTAATAAATGCTCAGGTCGTGTAAAACATATTGACTTCATCTATATTACCAAGGAGGGAGTCATGGAGTCCGAAGAAGCTCCTATCTGTGTTAAATGCCAGCAAGACTGCCCTTGGGGTTGGCCTACCACCAAGACAAAGCTCACATCTGTATAGGAGCTCAAGGTGACCCCTTAGGGCACCTTCTAAGAGGATCTTCCTGTAGTGTGGATGAGCCCAGACTGCTATAGAAAAGGGTTTTAGTAACAGGCTTTTGCTGTGGCTGTCATAATGGAGAAAAATACATGAAATCCCACTCTATTAATTCCAATACTTTATACACCTTTGTGTAATTTTATTGATAATGTGATATTCCTAATTAATTAAGGTGTTTTTCTCAGAGATGGTTCTTCTACATCCTGAAAATGTTTACACAGCATATAAAAAAATTATTAATATAGTTTTTCATATGGAGATCATCTTTCTTACTGTTTTGGTTGTCAGGGCCTTAACAAGCTCATTAACATGAAATCTAATATCTGCCAGAGGGAAATGATTGAGGTCTGGCATCCCAACCATTAATTCCAGGAAACACAACCCACTGGACCACCCAAAGTACTTTTGGGAATAAGGTGTGGAACTGCTTCAGGTTTGTGCACAGCAGGGCACCGTGGGGGCTTGAGCCTCGTGGGCACTTCAGCGTTGCAAGAGTATACTTCAGCAGCTGGAATTAAACCAACTAGTATGAAAACTGTGTCTGTGATAGCTCAATAAATACACACCAGGTTTAGCACACTAGTTGAAGCAAAATAACATGAACTGTCAGTTATCAATGGGTTTTTATACATCCTTTGAAGGATACATACCCTTGAAGAAAATGTAGCTATCAAACCAACACTGTCTTTTCTTCTCCATTATACCAACTTCTGAGCCATATTTTTGTTTATTATAGGACTAGTTAAACTTTTCTCATTGTGAAGGGATTGTAACACAGGTGGTCAGGGTACTCCTGAAGGGCGCTGGCATTTGCCTTAATGTTGAAAGTTCATGTAAGTGCGAAAGCTGCAAATAGACAAAAAATTCAGTGACGTGATATGCATGACACATATACTTAAACATTTTCCAAGGAAATTTACATTCTCATGTCTTCTTTCCCAGGTTGAATTACTAAAAAGGGAATAGGAAATAGATACCTAGAATTAGATCTTTCACAGATGAAAATACAAAGTTAATTGTGTCATGTAAGGCATGCAGAGGTAGAAAGATACCATGGCTTTAACAGCATGCAAAAGGGATGCAAGGATTCCTGCTTAGTTCAGGAAGCCTGGAGAGGACAAACAGACTGCAGTATTATGTGGGACCCTACTGTAAGCACCAGTACTTGCCACCTTAAAGCTAGGGGAAAAATCTGCATTCCCTTCAGTACAAGAACAAATAAAACATTACGGCTTAAAATGCATCTCCACTGAAAAATAGGTGCAAAACTTTGCATTGGGATGGTGTGGAGACGGATTGTATACTGCCAAAAAATTCATACCTAATCTTTTGCCATGACTGGCAGTCACAGACTAAAAGGCATTACCCAGCAAGGACCATGCAAAAATTATTCCACCTGCTTTTTAAAAGCACAAAGGGCCTGAGAACTGATGTGACAGACTTTTAGGCTTGGATTTGCTCTTTTTGCTGTGAGAAACTAACTCCATACATATACACATATGCATACATATATTTAAATAGAATGAAATCATAATTCATTAATTTTTGTACTTGTTGTCAGCTAATTGGTTCTCCTACATTTAAATATCTGATCTTCCTTGACTGCCATATCACACCATATATATATTAGTATATATTATAATTCCAACATGTTTCTTTCTTTACTGAATTGAAATGTTACTTTTTCTGGGCCTTCTAGGACACTTACACAACCACATACAAATGAACATGTGCACTTGCTTTTAGTTGTATCTATGACTTTAAAACATCCTGAAGACTGAATATTTGAAGTTATTCTTCCTAATTTCCTCTTTTATCCTTGCAACTCTTATGTCTTTGTTGTGTCTGGGTTTCCACTCCAGAGCTCTGCTTATGCGTTGATGGTTCTCCCTCTTGGAGCTCATGTGACATCACAAATATCAAGATTGTAATGCGTTCATCCAGACAGCTCTGCAACAGCCAAAGTTTGGGATGGACAGAAGAGGATGCTCATCATCCTCTCTGCATTTACATTTAAACATTTGTGGAGTGAATGCGGCCAGAAGCAAGACAACATTTGCCTCTCCAGCAACTCAATTGAAAAACCCGACATACCAGCAGAAAACAGAATGGAAAGGGTACAAGGGGTTTGAATCAGTCTCCTGGATCATTGAAATTTTTACAACACATACTCTTTATCATTTCTATCATTCCAGAAAAAAACTCCGACCACAACATGTTATAACTACTTAGAAGCTGTTTTGTGAGCTTTTTAGCCACCCCTGTCACAGGGGCAGCAACCTCTGAGAAGGAGGCCAGCAGACAGATAGGAGCAGAAATCTTGTCAGCTGTCTGACTTTAATCCACTGATGCTTTAGAGTCAAAACCCCAACACATAATTTTCCTTGCAAACAAACATTCAATAT
This sequence comes from Fringilla coelebs, assembly GCF_963513975.1. Lineage (NCBI taxonomy): Eukaryota > Metazoa > Chordata > Aves > Passeriformes > Fringillidae > Fringilla > Fringilla coelebs. Next base: position 18,849,876 of record NC_140030.1, on the reverse strand, counting down.
ATAGTCAGCTCTCCATTATCCCTGGCAGATTATCCAGTTTGCTGATAAACAGTGCCACAATTGCAGACATCCATACTGGCTCTGTGCAGGCTAGCCCAGCTCTGGCAGAGCTTATTAGCTTAAGCTCTGCAAAAATACTTCTGTACAGCTTCCAGCGGCAGCCTGGGGTGCCTCCGTGCCGAGTTGCTGGAAGCAGTGTGCCGGGGAGTGCAGCGCAGACATCCAAACGGGTCTGTGGGAAGCCAGCTCCTGTCCAGCAAGGCGTCAGATTTTGCCAGCCCTGCATTAACTCTAGCTCATACAGGGGTTAAAAACACAGATAGCTTTGTGTAACTCACCCTTTTCCTGCTTGTTCCCATTAATTCATTAGCATAGTTATTGTGAGTTCAGCCTTAGGCCACAAGAAAGCTCCCAGAAGACTTTAGCCTTAGCCAGGGAATGCACTGAGCAACATCTAATTAACCCCAACCAAAAGCAGGTCCTGGGGACTGTGGCGAGGAGGGAGAGCCAGGGCCATGTTGCCAAGTAACTGTAGGAAGAGAGTCCTGGAGCCAGTTCAGCGCCTTGGTCCCCTGTGTTCTCGTATTTCAAGCAGAGCCCCAGAACTCCCTCTTTAGGAAATTTTAAATACAAACAAATTCAGTGTTCCTGGTGTCCTTATCAAGTAGAGTGGATGATCAGATTTAAGCAGACCCCGGTGTCTTGAATTTGCAGGGAGATATACACTGAAACATGAACCAGGTTAATAAATTATAAAATGCTTTGGTATAATTCAGCACGGGAAATATTACAGAAACATGACACACTGCTATTTTCAATCCTCATGCCCTCTCAGGCTTTTCTGTTTGCTGAGATACCCCAAAAGTGCTAATTATTGCACAGATGTGGGATTTTTTTCTGCCAAATTATATTGACATTATCCGCTCAGTTTATTTATTCATCCAAATGGCTGCCAGCTGCAGAGAGATTTGTGTTTTTATTACTCACCTATGCCAGACTCAGACTGGTGGCTAAGAGGTGAAAGGTCCCACATTAGATTGCTGATCCCTTGAGCCAGCCAGTCCTCCAGACCAAGCAGTCTCTAATACATATTTTGTACCACATAATCAACTCACTTTTCAAGGTGACACCATCACAATTGAAAAAAAAAAGGGAAATAGAAAGTTGATGTTCTTAACCACAGTAACCCGTTTGTCTAACACAACAAGTTTAATTTCTGGGGTCACACCTCTCCTTCATTTCTAAAATGCAAGCAAACATGCCAGGTAAATGAAACTGAGGAGAAACATATGCGAGCTTCCTTCAATTTATAGGTGCATATGCAGATACAGTTATACATATCTGTATATGCACACAAACATTTGCACACGCTTTTTTTGCAGTGGAAATATTAGCAATTTCAGGAGGATTTTGGTTAAGTGATTTATGCTAACTGCTTAGGAAAAAAAATTCTACCAAACCTGGGAAAATGAAAAACAAAGTTATTTGTTTCAGGGGGGTCCCACTCAATCAAAATGCTTTGGTTTATTGAGCAGAAATGTTTCATTTGAATCATACTGATGTCAAGTTGCATCTGCTCACCACCTCGTGGGAGTCCCACTGGAACTGTGATGCAGATGCTGCCTAACTCCATGGTTTCTCATGGAGTTCCTGGGCTGGCTGTGATGCTCTGTATCTTCCCCTATGGGCAAGTCATATAGGAAACTTAATCTCATGGTTTACAAGGCTGATGGTAAATATACTACAGCAAATTAGCCCTTCCTGTAAGGCAGAGTAAAATACAACAAGCAAAGTACAATGTCCATAGAGCTTTCCTTTGGAAACTGAAGAGTTTCTATTAATCAAACATTTAAATTTGATTGAGTACACTGAGGTGAAGTATTTCAACTTGAGATGGCAGAAATAATTAATTTCAATTAAAGTACTACAGAAAGTATTGCGTGATGTACAAACTGATTGTTTCAACTTTCTGACTCACAATAAATTTAGATATTTTGACTGCAGAGGAGAAAAAACTGGTTAGAAATTCCTGAGTTTTTAGCTATGTCAAATGACCTGATTCCAACTCAGATAGACCTCGGCTCGTATTAAAAAATTTCACTCCACATACATGGATTCTGATTTTTACCATAAGACACTTCCTCCCCCATATTCCCTCACACTCCCTGTGTAGCAAGCAACAAAACTGAGGGCAGGACAGAAGACGAGGGCATGTCAATCTCCTCTCACACACACAGCTTGATATCTAGAGGGAAACTAGGTAGGACATAAAGCTTACGTGCATAGAGCCAACAAATCTGCATTTCCTTATGCTGAGTAGCCAAAAGAATCTTATGGTCAGCTGCAGCCCACTGGAATTCAGAGATATCTCCCATAGAGCCAGATAGGTAGAGCAGAAAGTTTAACACCAGGACCAAGGCTGCAGAGTGAAGCTGCCTGGCCAGCACGAGTGCCCTGTGCTCACGGGCACTGGTGAGTGGGCAGCACAAGGCAGCTTTGTGCAAGAAAGGGGAGGCTGGCTCTCTTGGGCACATTAGGATTTCAAATCAAAACAATGGCAAAGGCTTTGCAAATATATGATGAAGGGCAATAGTACATAGAAGTATAATTTTGATTTGAAGTAATTTGGGGAGGTCTAATAGTAATTTGGGGGCAATACAAGACAAAAGGACACAGAAAAATTTAGGGTAGAAAGCACTGACATACCCAGTATCAACTTTTTCAGGCATTTCCCTTCGGGTCAGCCAGGTTCTGATGCCACAAAGAGGATATGGCCTTGGGCAATAAATATCTGTTTTTCCTAGCCTCATGCTTTTTGCATTTCCCAAATTCTCACTAGGCAGTGCAATTGCACTAGTACTTCATAGTCCAGGAGGGATCAGGAAAGAAATGTAATTACTCTTATGAAGACTCCTCTTCACAAAACATCTTCTGGCTGTTGGGGTGGATAATACAGCCCTAATTACCTAAATAAGTCATCGGTGTATAATTTAAAATTGAGACCTAGATACAACTGGATGTTTTGACTGTTTACTCTGGAAGTAAATGTGGCTAAGAGTGGCACACACTTTCCAGTTTGCCTACGGCAGTAAAAACCCCTCAAGCCAGCCCTGTCAGGAGTGGTGCTGACATGCATTAATGGTGCAGTTATGAGTAGATAATATAATGCAATTAACAGATCTCATCACTAGTCCTTAAGTGAATGCACCACATTGCAAAATTTTGATATGCATCTCATAATTGTTGCAACATCCATTCAGCCCACAGTACCAGATATTTGGATTTAATCTTACACAGTCTGATCTGGTTTGTACTGCACCATGATTTTCTAAAGATTGCAAACCAAGACCTGACTGACCTTCCTGCCCTAGCACGTGTAACACCCACAATAAGTTACTGGTCTCACAGAACTAAGCCTTATGACCAAAAGCTCTGGAGGGGAAAGATAACTGTACTCCCTCTGTTGGTGGAAAAGGAAAAATGATACTCGAAACACCCTAATCCACAAAGACTACCTTGTCTCTAAACATTTTTTGCTGCAAAACATTTCATGAAGTGGATTTAGGGAGACTAAAGGGAGCTGTAAAAACGAAATTGAATTCTTGTAATATATTTAATAAAGAAATTGTTTACTACTAAATTTTGGAAATAGTTTTTGCCTTTGTTTCTGTGAAGGTCTTGCTTTGAGGGCTAATACATTGTGAAGGGCTCTGCTGTCACAAGGAAGGCAAGGAGAGAAAAGGAAACTCCAGCCTTATTAAAGTGGCATCATCAAAATTTTACTAGATGGTGATGTTGCCTAAGTAAGATCAGGCAAACTGCTCATTTTGGGCAGGGCAGATCTGCAATCTGGCCATGCTGGGACCAAGGGATATGGTTAGATAAGACAGCAGATTGCTGAGGATGACCTGATTTTTGTGACCCCCCCCATACCTCATGAGCTATGCTCAGCTATACTGAAGAACCAGGATTTTTTGCTGGTTTTGAGGGAAATATCATTGTTTCTGGGGTGGCAGCTGCTGCTGTGGGAGAGCAGCATGCTAAACCAACCCTTGTGCTGCCCAACTCACTGGTAACAATAGGAGCAGGAAACCGACCTCCAGCTTCATCTCTCACCTACCCTTCCATGCAGCAAATCTTTCTTTCCATTCTTACCTCCTAGTGTAAATCTTACTTGTAGCCACATTATAATTGTTGGTTCTGCATGTTTCATCTGCACTGGGGCTGCCGTAGACAGAAGTAGATTGGAACTTGACCTGCACTCAGGTGATGGGTTGTAGAGGGTCTGGCAAAGATATGTGTTCATGACAAGTTGTTGCTGATGACGTCTCCCTTGCTAATGGCCCATACATAACTTCAAGTCCTGTCCTTCAACAGATCTTTGGCTAAGAAATCTTTTTGGGTCTTGAATTCTTCATGGGCACGGGCTTTACTCATCAGTTATGGAAAGAAGCCAAGCCAGGAGGCCAGGATCCTGTTCACATTGCCTCCTGCATGCACTGATATATGGCAATGTTCCTTTCTATTTCAGTGTGTTTGCTTAATTAGAAGTGAAGAAAAACTCACCTCTGTTGTAACTGCATGTTCTCCTTAGTAAGTACAGCTTTTACTGCTTATGGCAGCTGCAATCTTTACCTGCTCTCCTGTCATTTCACTGTGTTCTCAGCTGGGATGGTTACTTGATACCTCATTCCATTACTGCTGCATCATCTGAATTTTCAGGGTGAACGTTTTCAAAGTAAATTAATTTCCATTATGCCCATTTATGTCAACTGCATACCATCCCCATCACTGCAAACAAACAAAAAAAAAAGTATTTCACCTCTAGCCAGATGAACTAACCACCATCTTTCTTCCAAAAAAGTAGCTCCCCTTACCTTTTATTTTGAATGCTTAAAATGCATTCTTGAATCACTTAAATGCATTATGTATACAAGTTCAACATATGTGCTAAAGATACTATAAAATCACTGATTAAGATTATGATCTACTGCATTTGAGAAATAGCCATCTAAAGGTAAGTAAGGGTTGATTCTGTCAACGAGTTAATTAAACCAAATCATAGATACCTTTTCTAGCTGCCCATCCTTATCCACCCTGAATAGCATTGCCAAATGGGTAGAGAAGTCCAGACTCAGGACCACAAATAGCCTTTGTGCTGAATGATAAAACACAATATATCCCTTTCTGACTCTGATGGGTGAAAAAATACATGTAGGGTGATAAGGGCCAGGAATAAATAACAGTAGAGTGCACTGTTGAAAAAGAATAGTCAGCTGCCTTCATGTTAAAAAAAAAAAAAAAAAAAAAAAAAAAAAAAAAAGAAGAAGAAGAAAAAAACCCTTAATACAACAATTATCATTAAGAATGATTTTTCCACCACCTAACTGACAAGTAAATTATCACGTCTGTACCTGCATGTTGAGTTACTGCTTCACCTTCATCAGTAAACAAAGAGGGGGAAAAATTGCTTTCAGTGACAATTTTTTTTCCAAAGAGCCGAGCTGTTTGTGCTTTCTTCTCTTTTCCTTTCTCTACATGTTTTGTTGTTGGAAAAAATCAGATATAATTAGATAAAGTGGTAGCATAAAGCCAGGAGAGCTTTTGCTAGAAATCGGGGAAATTATGTCTCATTTACTGTTATCCCTTCAGTTATCTCCCTCCATCAGTGCTTAACTTCTATAACCTTCCCTAAAAATATTAAAAGGTTAATTAATATTTAATAAAATAGAAGCCTTTATTCTACTTCATTGAATGTTGAAGAGTTATTAATGAGCAAATGGATACTGTGTCAGGTCACAAATATATGGACCCTATGGATCCATCTAAATTCAGTTCTACTTCCCTTCTTTATTTCCTGGCATTTCAAAAGAGAGAAACATTAAATCTTTTTTCTTGTTTACTACTTTTTTATGAAACAGATATCTGGAGAAATTAATCTTTAAAAAGGAAGGACAGTGTTCTTACCGCACCTTTATCAGAAGACTACAACAATTAGGTATGGCAAATAAGCATGCTAACATAGAGGAGACTCCTGAGAAGCTGAAAACATCAGCCTGATGAATCACATCCCAACAAGGCCTGTTTTTCATCAATGGGATCCTGATGTAACCAGCTTGTATATAAACTTTAATGGGACAAATGCCTAAAGGTGGATGAGATGAATTCCAACACAAGTATCTACATTTCTGCTTCCTTCTACACCCAGAGGTGTCTCAGCCTTGATGGAGAAAAACAGCTCTTACACACTTGCAGCCAAGGAGGATCCAGAAACAGCCAGGTTGAGGCTCTTCCCTGAGAGGCTCCATCCAGCAGGTTTTTTTGAAGCCCTCCCAACAAGCCCTCAACCCCAGGCTAGGCTATTACAGTGCAGGAGCCCAACACCACTGGGTGGTTCAGCATTCCAACTCTGCTTCACCAGCCTCGGCAGGTCCCTCAGCTGCCCTCAACCAAACCCTGGGGGAGCCGGCTGCCTGCTTGCTCCTTGGGGGCTGGAGGTCTCAGCCCAGGACACCAGGCTGAAATGCCAGCAGCCTAAGAGGTCCTGAAGAAGCTGAGGAGCTGACATGCCACTCCAGCAGAAGCTCCTGGTGGCAGGACAGGGCAAACCCCTGGCTGTGCAAATCTCTGGGGTGGCTCCAGGGAGATCCACCACAGCTCGTGACTCAGGCTGCTCAGTGTGAGGATGCACACCCAGATTCTAAGAGTCCTGGGCTTACTTCTTTTTATTTAAATTATTTTTTCTCATCTGGTAATCTATTTCAAGGTGAAGATATTCTCACTCTATCCTATAAAAGCTATTCCATTGTACAAACCCCAGAATTCAAGGTGAGTGGTCAGGAAGAGAGGCTGCACATTACTCTCTAGACCTTCTCCCTGCAAAAGCGAGAAGTGCCAGCCCCTTGCTGCTGAAGCTACATATGCCTTTTATGTGAAAAAGCCATTAGACTGAAATCCAAAATTCATGACAGGAATATGTCTCTCTTTCTTCTTGGCTGACTGTAAAAGCAGGGTATATAGCAGAGGAGATAACAGAAAGTGCAGATGCTGATTGTAATACATGAAAAAGGAAGTCTTTTCCTATTAAAAAAAAAAAAAGGTTCAGTATCAGTTTGTACTGAACAAGAGATTGCTTCCTTATTTATACAACTGTAACCCCATCTGCCTTGGATGAGATTTGATGTACTGACAGACTGTCCTCCCAGTTCTACAGATGTCAGGGAGCAGTTTCTGTCAGCACATTCCTGTGACCTGCACTGGCACCAGAGGTGTCTCCCTCCTTTCTCCCTGCAGCCTCTCTCCTCCAGGTAACCCTAAGAAAAGCACAGTGTCAACTGCAGTCAGGATTGAGAAGCATCCTCTTAAAATACAGTGAAGTACACAGGATGCTGGAGGTGCAGGACACTGTCAGTGCTGAATGCTGGCTTTAGCTTCATTTTCAAAGAGCATTACAGTTATGCAGTAAACTCAAGATAAAATTTTTTGATCTTTTATACCATCTCACATTGTTTAAATATCCAAATGAAAGTTTAAGCAACCCACAATTTTACTTAGTGAACAAGCTTTGGGGATCACTTTCAAAAACTCCTCATTTGCATCAATTCAGCTGATCTCTTCCTTATTGGTGAAGATGAAAGTGTGCTTCTATCTTCTGTTTCCCTCTACTCAGACAATGAGGCACTCTTTCCTTTCAAAAAGGAAAAATAACTAGATCAGCAAACTTGTTCTCCCCTTTTCCAGGGTTTCTTTGACGGCATAATTGAAATGCAGGAAAAAATGCACAAAAGCAAGAGGCACAGGTGTTTACATCACAGGTACCTCAAATAACTTAAAAGTACCCTAACTGTTTATAGCCTGTGAATATATTTCATGCCTCACTCACTGAGAATTAGCATTGAAAGTCATCACAGTGAACACAGGGAGCTGGATGAATTTCAATCTACTGCAGAAACCAGCCACTTATGTTGTTTGATGTCATCTGCAGTCACATCACTGCAGACATCTTTTGCAAGACTAGTAAAAGAAACGTTGTCATTTTTGACATGGCTGCCTGTCCCTCTTCACTGCTCGAGTGACAGCATTCATAGCTCCCTTCCCATTGCTCGGTGCATATAACAAACCCAGGTGCAGAGATGAGTCTCCCAGGCTTTCCTTTGAAGAATGTCAGATCAGCTCTGCTTCTTTTAAAACCGCTCCCTTGGACCAGCTGACATTTCTGCAAGCCACACAACACTGAGGAGTCAAGATTTCAGGCAACTGATACCACTTTGGGGACACACAAGCTGTAATCTAAATGCAAGCTACAAAGCCAAAATTAACAATACATGCAACTGAATGTCACTGGGATAGGAAAACACACTGCACCATTAAGAGAATTAAGGAAAAAACAAGTATCAAATGGGTGAAATAATTTACAGGAAGCACTGCATTTATTGGCCTCTTCACTTGTCACAGAACATCAATATTGGTTAATGAACTGCCCTGTGCAAGCTCTACCAAAGAGCAAAACGGGGGATTTGTGATAATGTAAAGGAGAGAGAGATCAGTCTACCTAATTTTAAGCACTTATTTCAGGCACCCAAACAGGAGCCTTGTCACCTTGGGCTCTTTCTGTGGTGAGTGAAGTGTGGGAGAAACATCTCCAGGGGATGCTTCTGGCCTCTTGAGCGGTGAATTGGCTTCTAGTGCTGCATCTCGCTCTTCATTTCTCAAGAACAAAATGAAAAGCCTTAATTTAGCAATCTCTGACCTTCTCCTTCAAATCCTCCTCATCCTCCCCTCAAAGGCCTAAAGCTCCATTATGCTTCAAAAACCTGAGAGCAGCACTTGAATGCTGGGATGCAGTTTCCTGCCTAGGAACAAAGTTGAGGTAACTTCTGTGGTGAGGAAGATGCTCAGGGAGCCATGGTTTTGTTCAGAAAAGAACAAAGAACTTGCCCCAATTATCCAAAGTTGTATGTCTACTAAATTGGGCTAGAAATGAGTCTGGAAATCTCAGCTCATGTGATACATTGGTAGTAATGCTTCTTGCAGTGAGAAATAGAAATATTTAAGGCTTTCCCTAGAACCACATTTCTCACATTAGCCTTGTGGAGAAGCAAGAGCTGAAGAAAACCCATATGTGTTGGTATATTTCAGATTCTCATGGGCATCTGGGTAGAAAATCTTTTGAAGAGATCAGTTCAAAAAGCACTTTTTGTCTGTGCTTTCATGGCTATCTTTCCAGAAGCCAGCCTCTCGATGAAATTTAACAGGTTTTTTGTCATCAGGGTTACTGCTGGTTTACAGTTTAGAGATTCTGACTAAACTAATGAAATCACTGCATCAAGAAATGTCCTCATGTATACACAGCCATGTACCATCAAAACCAAGTTGTTATTTATCTCCCACACCAATGCTGTACAGATTAAACGTTGCGTGTGAAAACTTGTAAAAGTACATTTACGTTAAAAAATATAGACATATTCAACACTTGAGCAAACAAACAGAAATGGAGAAAGGAGTGGAGGAAATAAAGGTAATAAATGAAATTCAATTCAGTGTTTTACTTTACCCTAAATGGAAATCACTGCAGCAATACTGCACAACAGAATTGGTAGAATTTTTTAAAAAATTCAAAGTGACTCTAACAGTGAAAAATGGTTGAGGATACACTGTTCTTATCATGAATAATGGAGAGAGGTTAGACTGGCTTAAGCTGAGGCTTTAGTTGGCTGGCTTTAGCTGAGACTGCCTTATGCTGTGCAAAAAAGCCTCTGGACTGGGCAATATAAAAGCTCAATAGGATGGAGAAACTAATGTGGTGTTATTGCTGCCTCTTTGAATCTGGTGGATTTGTGATTCAGAAAACCTGACACAGGAGGAGGATCCCCATCTCACTTGAAGATCTTCTGCATACCCTGTGAGAACTTAAAGCTGAGAAAAAAATGAAGAACAACAAGGGGTATGGGATTTCATCAGTCTGTTGTTATTCAAGCTACATCTGCTGCTACAATTTAAAAAGGCAACTAATTTTTTTAAATCAGACAAAGTTTTTGCTTACTTTCAATGACTGGAGATCCTTAGAAAGTTACTTTTAAACTCAGCAAAGTCACAATATCCACACCCTGGGAAAAGGTAGGTTTGGTCTGCTGGAGAATCTGCAAATTAAGGGCTTAGCAGTGGTCCTGAAGGTTTAGTATCACTTGTCTGTGAGCATCCTTGTGCTGGTGTAGCAACCGTGCTCATGTGATGTGCCAGGGGCATGCAAGGATGAAGGGCACAAGCACCCAGATACAGCCCAGTGAGGGGCTCCCAGGGCAGCTCTGCCAGGGCCTGGTGACACACACAATATATGTATTTATTTTTTTGTGTGTATGTATGCAAGCTTCAGTGCTTGGGCTGAACTTCCCAGCTCCCATCTGCTGTGCACAGTGTGAAACGTCTCACTGTGCAGGAGCCAGAACAGCCATGCATGCTGCAGAAATCCCACTCATCTCAGTATATTTCCAGAGGCACAGCTTGTGCTGACCCAGGGAACAGAGGCAATTTGCATTCACGCACCAGAATCAGAGGTTTAGCTGCTGCCTTCCTCTCCATTTTCACCATTTGACCCATTGTTTTTCTCCAGCTCAGCTGACACAGACACTGCATTATGCTTCCAGTGGCAGAGAGTACATTAAGATTCAGGGGATTCTCTACATCCTGTGCATTTTTCATTACATCTATTGATATTGTGTATTAAAAGACTAATGATTTGGAGTGTCTAATATCAGGAAATGATGCCTGTAATGATAAATGTTTGACCTCAGGAGTCTGCAGCATAGCTTCCTTGTCTGTGTATACATTTCCTAAAAGCCTGGCTGAGTAGTGTGCTGGCCAGTGCAGCAGCTGCTTGAGCCTACACCTTTGTCTCTTTGTGGTACTCAATGTTCATCACAGAAGGGCACTGACTGCTTAGAAAACAAACCAGGACAGTGCAGGTATTTGAGTCAAAGCATGTGTCTGGTGATGGGAGCAGCTTCATTCAGTATGTAAGTGTTCTGTAAAAATGAAGTTTTTTCTAAATTTCCTCTGTTCTGCTAGATGCTCTGAATTTTGTATCACACAAGAATAGCTTAAATCCACTCTGCCAGTAGACAAAGAGAAGGCTGATAAAAGCAAATGATTGATCTAAAGGTGCACTGCTACATGTGTACAAGACATGGTATGGTTAGAGCCTCAAGTTTTTAACACAGAAGCTGAAAATTTCAGGGCTGTTTGCCTTTTCACACTTTAAGACAAAATATGTTCAGCTCACTCTGACCTGCCTTATTGTTTTGCTGGTACCTTGATTTCCTGATTTTCTCCTCATACTGCAGTAAGGATTTTTTAAGACAAGTGCCAACATGAATTTTCAGGATCCAAATACCAAATCCTTTCTTTAACGGAGTCATAAGAAAACACATTTATATAAATGTATGTTTCAAAGGCCAATGAAATATTAGGCAGACTGAAGAACCATTATTTTTAACGGTGTTTCAGCCGTGTCTTGACTTCACTGGCAAATGTCTTGCTGCGTAAAGTTTCATTACCAAACTCATTTCTATAATCCATTTATTGGTCTGTTTTTTTTTTTTTCTCTGTAGGCTTATTTACTGTACACAAACATGATGATGTAAGGCTTGCCTTAGGGAACTGAACCAACATCATTACTTTGCAATTTACAATTTTTATTAAAGATTTTTTTAAAAATTGCTACTTAAAAAAGACCTGTTCTGAATCCTTCCATTATTAAAGGGCTCCTCATGTGAATATGTGCTCCCAGATATAAAGTACTGATCCTCCAAAATCATAAACATGTCCCAAACATCCTTAATTTTATACACTTTGAGTGACTCCATTCAATTCACAGAGTAGTAGGGCTCACAAGTAGGTTCTCACTCATTCAGCAGAGTCCCCAGACATATGCCTAAAGCCACCTTTGTTCAGCAAAACCCTCCTGCAGGGGGATTTTCAGTGATATACTCAAGGATATATTTAATTTTAAGCACATGATTAAGTGCTTTATTGAGCTGGGGCCACCATTTCTTGAATGAAGCATATCAATAAACCTATGTCGTATGGTCTGTTACTTCATAGGAAAGGCAGTTAAATATGTATTTCCAAATACATACAATTCAAAAATTAAATCAGTAGAGAAAACCACTGTTTTGTGAGATATTCAGAATCAGTATTGATTAAAAACAGTGTGCTAGATGGCAGATGCCCCTTTCTCAGTCAAGATCTCACAGGAATGCAGTACACCCACAATGGGAAGACAGATAGTTGAGAAACAGATCCCTGATTATATACCAATAATTCAGGTATAATCTGTTTTGGCAGCATTTATTCAATTAATTATGTAAAGATGCAGTAAGTCCTCCAAGATTCGTAGAATCTTTGAATCTCTAAGGATGGAAAATACCTCCAAGATCACTGAGACCAACTGTTATCCAGCACCACCATGCTCCCTGCTAAACCATATCCCCAGCACCACTTCCATACACCTTTTGAACACTTCAGATACAACGATCCCACCACTTGCCTGGGCAGCTTGTTCCTGTGCCTGATGACATTTTCCCTTTTCCAATCTAATTGAAACCTGGTCTGGTGCAACTTGAGAACATTTCCTCTTGTCCTGTCCCTTGTTACAACCTCCATTCAGGTATTTGTAGAGAATGACGGATTCCATGCTAACATTCCATGGAGTGACGTGGCCCTAACTTTTCTCCCGCTCTGATAAATAAAACATTTGACAACTGGAATTGAGACAACCATCTGTGGTGACTGAGAATATTTTTTTCTCTTTAAATCTTCATCAATGGTAAAATGCAATAGCAATTGCATCCTCCCACACCTTCTAGAAGCAGACAACATTAGACTATTGCATATACAATTACATAGAGTAGTTATAGTCTTGTTTTCAATCCCTGTTCCTTCTGACTACAGTCCAGAAGCCCCAGGAAAGGTAGTCCCATTCGTTGTGTAGTCACATGGATAAAATAGAACATGGCAGAACAGAAGGGCTTCTATATACAGGGTAGAAGGATATAAATTCCTCTTGGAATTGATTGACTGATTGCTTGACTAAGACAAACAAAAATTAAAGAAAAATAGGCTTGAAGGAATAATATTAGAAAAATAGTTTTAGAAGATCAATAATATTAGAAAATACCTCTGCACCAGTCTCAAAATTATATATCATGCAACCTTAGTATGAAGACTTAATAATTTCAGGTGAGCTGTATAGCTTACACCATGACTTTACCACAAGAGATTTACAGGCCACCCCAAAACCATGTTAAGAAACATTTTTACTACAGTGCTATGCATTCTTTATTAATGTTGCAGAGAGTTCTGAGAGTTTCATCTAGATAGATATGGACAGAGATGAGGGAATTATGAAGAAAAAAAGAAAGGCATAAAATTGATTACATGGTCAAAAGATTAATAAGTGAAAAATGTTGAATATAGGCAAGTTTGTTATTCAAATGACAAAAAGGTGAAGAATGCAAAAAAAAGGGCACAATGAGATGCTCTTAACGCCTTACAAACTAGCAACATAATTAAAATAAGATAAAATGGGAGAAAGACTTTTTGTAGTTTAGTTAGAAAGAAACAACCCTTACTGCTAAGACCTATTAATATCTTTTCCAAGAGAAAAAGTGGCAGAAGCCCTAGCACCAATTTAATACTACCTGGAGAAAAACGGAGAACACTCTGCAGAAGAGCAGCACTCCCCACGGTGGTGTGCTGGATGATGAAAGAGGTTTGCCTGACACCCAGTGCTACAGCTTTAATGAATCTTCATTTTCTGAGCCTTCCCCCTTAAAAATGACAATATGCAAGTTATATAAAACATTACAGGCTCTCTTGACTGCTCTAAACTATACTGATGTTCAGGCAGATGTTTTTCACCTGATCCAGATTTTTTTTTTCTATATTTTTTCTCCTTCTGCAGCCCTGCTTTTTCTTGCAGGGTGGTGAATGGGAGCCAGGAGTACACTTGTGAGAGAGCAGCTGTTTTGAACTGGAGCAGGCACACCTCTGCCAGGGTAATACAAAGAGCAGTTAGAGAGCCACTGACAGTTCAAAGTGTCTTGCTTTCATTATGCTGCACCTGCCATCAGCCTCCGTACATCTGTTAAATTCCCTTCAGAGGAATGTTGTTTTCATGAGAAAAAATGAATAGCTCCTTTTTACTAGATGAAAACCTGTAGATGTATGAAGTTAAGACAATTATTAATATTAAACTAACATCTACCATTTAATAGCAGCTTCTCTTGAGACTAAAGCAATGACATGAAATACTATTGTTGCAGAGACTTGCAGCTTACAATAAAGCAATGCTCTGCTTGCGTGTGCAAAGCCACATGTGACAAACTGTGGCAGCTTTCATAGGCTTAACGAGTCTCTTTGGAGTTCCTCTCTCTGGTTAGTCACAGGCAAAGCAAGGGAAAAGCTGCATGCAAATACATACCTCATGTGAGTAGCTGCTCACCAAACAGCAGGAAGCATAATGAGCAAAGAGATGGGTTTGCCTGTGATCTCTTTTCATTGCTCCATACATGACTGGGGAAAAAAAAAAAACAAAGCAGGCCAGGAAACAAAAAATAGTCCGAGCCTTTCTGGTTGTACCCAGACTCCAGAGTGCAGGGCGTGATACACAATGGCATGCCTCAAACTTTCTTTTTTATCCCTGGTCACTACTAAGCTAAGAACAAGTGTTCCCAATTTAGTCTTGCTGTACAGGAAGTAAAATAAGAATTTAGTGCATGCCTAAAACTTCCTGCTGCATGTTTGCTTCTCTAAGCTCATCCCCTGATGAGTTCTTCTCCACTGACAGCAAGAGGACATGGCAGTGCTCCCTTTCCCATCAGGGCTGTAGAGAAACTGACTTAGTGCTCCCTATGGTGCTCATCTTTGAGGCATTGACTAGAAATGTTGTGTCTGAAGATCACTGGGATATAAGCTGGCTGTTTTGCTTTTTAAGATACACTAAATGATAGGGAGGCACAGCATTGTGTTGAGGTATAATGAGAGATTTCACTGCCCATGAGAAATATTGGTCACAGAATCATAAAATCTTATAATGGTTTGGGTTGGAAGGGATTTTATAGATAATCCTACTCTACCTCCTGCCATGGTCAGGGAACCTTCCACTAGACCAAGTTGCTCAAATCCTCATCCATCCTGGCCTTGAACTCCTCTAGAGTGGAGGCATCCTTAACTTCCCTGGGCAAACTTTTCAGTGCCTTACCACACAATAAAGAATTTCCTCCAAACATCTATTCTCAATCTCTCCTCTTTTAGTTTAAAACCATCCCACTTTATCATATCACTATGTCCTGGAGTAAAATGCCCCTCTCTTTCTTTCTTATGAGTCCCCTTTAGGTACTGGAAGGTCCCAATGAGGTCTCCCCAGAGCCTTGTCTTCTCCAGGATCAACAACCTTAACTCTTTCAGCCTCTCTTCATAGGAAAGGTGCAAACATCCCTCTGATCCTCTTCATGCCCTTCACAGTACACTAATGTCACACTTTAGCTTCTGTGACCCTCTCAAAACCCTGACAGTTGCCAGGCAAAGCATGTCAGAGCAACAGTTAGCAAGGCTTTCTTCACAGTTTTTGATTTTTGTATTCTGAACTCAGAGACTCTGAGTTCATGTTTGGAAAAGATAATTACTGTCCCTTATGCTTTTTTGTGCAGTTATGCACCGTGAGGGTAGTGATGTGAACTGTACTGAACTTTAAGTCCCAGGGGTATCAGTCAGCTTTACAGGTCACTTATCAACAAAAACCATTATAGCTTCTCCTGTGATCAACCCAAAGTGATGATCAAAACCACAAAGTTAAAATATAAAAGATCTTGCATGATGGAATGAAGAAGTGGCTTGCTCATCAATTTTCACATTATGGGTGCTACCTATCCAAATAATTGCTGTCATCAGCAGCTATCTTTGATTCAGGAGTTATTTCTCAGAATGAAGTTGCCTCAAATTGCCTATTTACTACACTTCTTGTTCAGCTTCAGTTTATCCAGTCTTTGTTCATTATCAGTGCTATTTTCAGCATTATTCTCTCCTCTTTCCTTTCAAAGATCTTTGAATAATTGCTTTCTCCAACACTGTCCTGTTTTCCAAGCCACAGCGAAGAGATATCATTCTTGTTCTCAACTATGTCAATGAAGTGTGCTGGACTGTACTTACTAAAATAGGCTCAATAAAATAACTACAAATAGCACCAGAATACTGATCTCTCATTGAAAGCTTTTCTCCTGTGTGGTTAAGTGAAATCCCAACTTGTCTGTGAGACCAGTAACTACATATTCATAGCAACCTGCTCATAGGAAATCTATAAAGGATCTATCACCTCCAATGTTTCAAATTAAGACATGTTTAACAGCATAGACTCCTGCATCCATAAAACTCTGAACAGTTTTGGACCTGTTCATTTCTTCGTCTTTTCTGAAGAGATGGTTAAAATCCAGTGTTAAAACTAGAACATGAGCAGCTCCAGGCCTAGCAGTAAGAATTTCCCAGAAGGCAAGAGATCTCCCACAGCACAACAATATGAGAACTTGATAGAAAATCTGAACTTTTCTTAAAATTTTCAAGGAAGCATCTCATTTTCTTCTGTTTTTTTCTTTCTTTTTCTTTTTTTGTTAACAAGACATCATTTTCAGGTAATTAGTACATTCCTTAAAGATGTTATAAGTAAATGCCACTGAGAAAGTATCTTTACTGTTACCTTCATAATGGAATAACCTTTTGATAACAGTCCAGCAAGGGCGTCCTTCCACGCACTGGTCATCCTACTACCACAAAACATGTTAACCATTGACAAATCTCCACTGAAAAGGAGAGAACAAGAAGGTTCTCAATTATTATTAAGCTCCCTCATGACTAATAAATTTTCCATCAGTTAGAAGAGACTGACCAAATTATTTTTCTTGCCCATCATCCATAAAAAGAAAGCAGAAAAATGTCAACTTGTACAAGAGATAGTGTGGGGAAGGACTGCTCATTAAACCCCAGACACAGGAGAATTTTGACTAACAGCTTAATGAGACACCAGAACTTACCTGAAAGAAAATCACCTGGAAACCACAGAAGTGTTTGCTTGACTTTGTGGCTGATTCTTCAGGTGCTTTATTTGAAAGTTATTCTTGAATCATCAGCTACATTTCAATATCAAATGTTCATAATCAATAGGATCTTTCCCCAGCTACCTCCATTTTTGTGATTTTCTTTTTTTTTTTCTGAGATACTTGCAGTGTACCACCTTCCTCAAATCTTATTATAAGGCACTTTTACTTATTCAGTATAAGGCATTGCTCAGAGACATAAGTAAATCCAACTTCAGTGGACTTCAGACTTCAAATGTCCTGGATTACCCCTGAGGCAATTTTTGTCAACAATTGCTTCAAGATTCCTGGTGGTATGGTGGCAAAGAGCTTTTAAAACAGCTGCAGGAATTCAGTTAGAGTGGCCCTGCTATCGCTGCCCAGAAATCCCAGTCATTCTAAGTGTAACCTCAAAGAGAACAGATAGGCTCAAGAACTGACTAAATACCAACATCTTTTTATCATATGTTATTGACTATTGAATCAGAAATACTCCCATATTTAGTGGTACCTCTTACTGACCTGCTTTCCTTGATAGTAAAGGGTAGTTATGACTGTCTTTTCACTCCAGGGTGAAAAAAATCACATTGTTGTGAGATTCTGTAAAAGCATGCAAGAAGCTATGGTGAAAAAAGAGTGCTAGCTATCTGATTAGGTGTGTCATCATAGCACAGGAACTTTGAAATAAACATTGCTGCAAGGTAATCTTGTAGAATCTAGCATCCCTAGGATCCTTGAAAATAAAGTATTCATGGATTATTCACTACTATAATCAAATAAACACCTACTCATTAACTAAAATTCTTAAATTATAATTTTTTCTCTGGATAAACTGAAGAGAAAATAACAACTGTTTTGTTTCATGTTTAGCTCCTAATTTCTAGCACTCTAATTAAGATGACTTCTGGTCTTGCCTACTTGGGCAAAGAGCTGCAACTTTTTAAAATAGACATAAAAGCTTGCTGGTAGAATTACTAAATAAGCTGCAGTTGTCACATTTAGAAAGGTGAGCCAAAGGACATGTGTCTGAGGTGCAAGCTCTCTGCTCTGAGCAGCATGGCTGCAGGGAAAAATGTAGAATGGGTTACAATAGCAGCCTTGCTTCCTTTTAAAAGTGGGACCAGTGAAATTTCGGGTTAGTGGCAGTTCACTCCTATCTTCATGAGGCAATACTTTGGCTAGACTGCAGTGCACTTTGTGATCTAACAATGAATACTTAAACAGAAAATATGCCCCTGTAATAAGCCCCCACAGTAAAAAAATTAATATTAATGCAGTGAAAAAAATTGTTCTTCCTTTTGAACCCAGTGAGGACTGCAAAGACAGTGATTATTAAAGAATTCAGCTGGTTTCAAAATTGACCTTAACCTGGAAAAAGCTAAGCAGAAGCAGAGGGAAAACTGATTAAAAATTCAATGCAGCATTTCATGGCCTTGGTAACCTGGGACTGGGGTACTCAAGAGCTACTGACAGCTTGCATTTCAAAGCTGATTTGTAAAGTTGCCAACAGGTCAGTAATCAGTAACTTTACAGAGCATGCAGCTGACACAGAAAGCCAAAAAGGAACAACAAAAGACATAATTGGATCTTAGGACCCAAAAGATGCCACGAATGCATTCATTTTTGGCACTATGTATGCTGCATGTTGCTACAAGATATGGTTATAATGAAGGCGATTTGCATATTTTTCATGAAGTTTGGATGCACTGAATTATAAAAATAACCCCCTAACATGAAACTATTTCACTGGTGCTTGGAAATCTTATTTGAAACGTTGACAGAACCACAGAAGTATTTAGTGATGAAAACAAAAAGGGAAAAAAAAGTCTGTTAGGTCATCACAGGCATCTGCCTTCAAATGCTGAACTATTTTCTTCAGCTTTCTAAAAAGTTACTCATATTTACCAAAGAAACAATAAAGGAAAGCACCAAAGTAACTACAGACTACTTAAAATTTCACAGCACTTAAGTCTTTGGACTCCAATGGGAAAGTTCTTACCCAGCTGCTGCTGATTTTGAAGAGTTGCAAGATCTTAACAGGCCTATGTGTACTGTTTAATGGCCTGCTGGTTAAAATTCCTTCCCTTTAATGCCCCCCTGTCCTTCTTCTCCCTGCTTGTTGCCAACCCTGAGGACTGGATATCATATTCCGTAGGCAGAGGTTTCCAGGTCAGTGACCACATGCAAAGCTGTGTGCCCTGCCAAAAGGTTCTGGGTCTGTCCTCTCCGACCTTGGTCCAGCGGTTTTGTTCAGCATGGGAACTGCAGGCTCCACCACCTTCTTGCCTTGGGTGGTACCATCCCATATTCCCAGACCCAAAGCTCCTGGAAACACTGGCAAAGAACCACAGATGTCAGAGAGGCAGACTGGGCACACACAAGTGTCAGACAGGGGCTGTTGGAGGGGGCAGAGCCAGCTCTGGCAAACGCCACCCTGTCCCCAGTGCCCTGTCACAGCAGCCAGTGTACAAATGACAGCCAAATGGCAGTGTACAAATGACAGCTGGGCTTGAGGCTTCTCCCCTCCTTCTCCCTCACCGGGGAGGATGCTGAGGCCCTCTGTTTCCTGTTGATGGGTAGGGACTGACCCTGTGGGTTAGTGACCACATGTGTGTCTGTCTGTCTGTCTGCTGGGCTTTGAGAGCCCTTAGCCTCAGCACAGCTGGGGTCTGCACAGCCCTAGGGGAATTACACTGTCTGTGTGTCCCTTGGGCTGACAATGTCATGCCCAGCCTTGCAGTCCCATCAGCTGCCAGTCAGTCCCTGTGGGTGACTCTAGCCAGCCCAGGGACAAAAGTCCTGCCTTGGGAAGGCAAAACATGGAGGAGGGTTTGCAGCACACCAGATAAACACAAGTGGATCACACTAAAAAAGCTGAATTTCTAAGGCATTTGTAACAGAGCTGGATCTTAAAAGTTTTCTTTTGTCATGGCTGTAGCACTCTTGGCAAATCTGTCCTCTCTTCTCCACAGAAATTCTTGTGCTTTGTCTTTCTGACAGTCTGTGGCCATCTACCTCTCTGTCTATACCTACAGCCTTCATGTATTTCTGCTGGAATGTTATAGCTGTATATTTGCTGTATTCATTCAGAGAAAAAAAAGCGTAAAAATAACACAGAACCATATTCCTTTCTTAATCTATCATTATTTTTCTCTTTTCAATACACTAATAATAAATATAGGTCAGTTTGAGGACTAAGTAATTTATTTTTAGGGATTTTAAAAAAGTTCCTGTTTCCTACAAGTTCCCTGTAGGAATTAAACTGTATCAAAATTTGAATATGGAATCAATCCAAGGATTTGTGGATCCTCATTTGTTAGAATTGCAGTCTTCTTTACTGTGGTTTCAGACCGAGTAATGGTCAGCTTTAGGTTTTTGCTATTGAAGGAGTTTTCTCTCGTGCTTCTAGGAAAAATAATCTTAAGTCAGTTTGTTGTTATTGGATAAAAAGTGCTTCTGCCTTCTGAATTAAAAGATGTAAATGGCAACAGGCACCATAAATGAAACAGTGAGCTTTCTGGAGAGGCACCTTGGATGCAGCTTCTGCTCATCTGCTCTGCCAGGAGTGGTGCAGCAGAGATGCAAGGCTTGTAAAAGGTGCTGAATGTCCAAGATCACCTATAGCTAGATGAACACAGGTTTCCTCTGGATTTTTCTTTAAAAGTGTTAGGACAGCAGAAGGAATGGGAAGGAAATGGAGAGCCAAGGAATGGCAAGGCATTAGGGGGAGTCTACATAGTCTTTCATGGTTGTTGCAAACTGAGTGGTGTCAGGGCTGGATGTGATTCTAGCAACATGAAGTGTCACAAAATGAATATAAGTAATACAGCTCTGTCATTACAATGCCAGACTCACTCTTCTGTCCCCACCAGCTTATTCTGAATGCAAATTTATTCATACCGAGCTCTTGTGAAGCAAGAATGTGATTTATTTTTGAATATGCAAGTGCCAAACTTTAGAGATGGAAAAGATATTTCACAAAATATGGTCAGAGGATATAGCTATAATTAGTGAGAGAAAATAGGAAACCAAAATAAATTTTTTATTGGTAAAATCTTCCTATCAGTAGGAACCTTGTACTTCCTTAAGACCCATCCACAGGACTAGGCATTGAAAATATCGCTATTTCTGAAACAGTTAGCTAATGAAACTGATGCATACACTGAGCTAAAGGCATTTAAATCCTTTCAAGCCTGGTTTTAATTGAACAGGACACAGAACCAGTTTGGATCTAGGGCAAAAAATTTCTCACTCTAGACATATCCTTCCAGGTCAGAGGGCAATTTGTTGACAGGAAAGGAATAGGAGGTCTGGTAGCAACTTGCTGCCTACACTGCTGCCAGGTGTGACACTTAATTTGCAGTGACTTTTTAGCCCTTCCTACCAGCATTTGGAAGGAAAGCATGCTGTGATGTGCAGGCATGCATGGCTAACTCAGCCACCTAGGGGATGTGCATATCTTGTCAGGTGCACAGGAAAAGAGGCAGGGCTCCACAAGGGCCGTTCTTGCTTGCCCTGCAATGCTCGTTCTCATAATTTATGAAGCTGATGGCCTGTCTCCCCATTTTAAAAACTGTTAGTAGTGCATTCATACACTAATGTGCTATAACACAAACAAGACTTTGTGAACACATGGGAAAAAGTCAAAGCTTGCAAACCCTTCTTTGTTTCAAACACTAATTGAGGTTGCTAAGAGACAATAGTGTTGATATCTATTGCATCATTTCCAAACCCAGACACTCAAAGAAATAAATAGCTGTGGGTACTACATATCTCATACTTACACATAATAAAATCTGAACATACAATTCCTATCAAATTGAAAAAAATACACTGCAACTCCTCCCTACTTTGATCCTAAAATAATACTATCAGCCTGATTTTTCAGGAGTACTTAGTTCTGGTAGCTCTGAAATATTTAAAAATAAAATCATAACTGGTGCTTCAAAAAAACCCCTTGCTTTGTTTTCTAGCAGAAGTCTAAATGAATGCCCTTCTTTGAAAGAGAATGTGAGAATGATTTATGTGCACATTAATGTCATGTATTGGTCAACCACTTGCTCATATGTAATTTTACTATTATTTGATATTATAGCTGCTCATTAAGGTATATGATTCCAAAGAAATACCAGTTATCAGATTTTGGCATAACACATAGCAAATTGACTGAGATATTTCTTAGTTAAATTCATCCCTTGAAAGAAGATATGTGGCAGGGATTGATTTTGACTAATTTTAGCCATCTGAAAGCTGGATACTTAGCCTAGGCTAGTCCCTTGCACTTCTCTAGAGCAATGGAAAGAGACTGCAGTGGAGAGCAATTCATCCAGTCTATCTCAGACACCTATCTTAAAACGGGATGAATTGCCATTTGGAGGAACTTATCTTTCTCCATTTACTATAAGGGGAACCTGGACAAATAGCTTAGATGAAACCCTTAACTTTAAATGACTAAATGTAGTGAAGATGAATTCTACTCTAAATCAATATAATACAAATAATACATAAAAGCCACAATGCACCGGTCAAAGTTAAGGCCATTGTGATGAAATATGTATTTTCTTGTTCTTGGCAAGAAAAATATAGGAGTTTTGCATGCCAGGAAACTTCAAGATTTGCAAAGACCCTAAACTAGTAATTTCTTTTCTTTCCATTTTGCTGTTCCTAAGTGAGTATCTATGCTGTTTTTCACTGAAATCTTTTAATTTTTTTTTTTTAAAGGGTCAAATGATTTTAATGCACGTGGGTGCAGTTACAAATCCTAAACCAAGAATAACAGCACCTTTCAGATTCCCTGTCACATATGCTAAATCCAGTTGCATATTTGAAGGCATGGTAGTGATGATGCTATCCACATCCCTTTCCAAAACAGTAATTAAAAAAAAAAAAAAAAGAAAAAAAAAGTATTATTCTTCCGTTGTAAGTGAACTAGAATGACTCTTTCCCCTCAGCTTAGTATTAGCATGTAAAAGAGGGCATCTCCAACATTTGCTTGGTGCTCTCTGGCTCACATGTTGGGATTCCTTGCCTGTTTGCACGGTCTCCTTCACGGGACTCCCTTCCCACAGGAGTGTGTTTCTGGGCCCCCATAACCCTGCTGGCTGGTCACCTCCTCCACTCCCACACCTTTGTGGTGAATGATGAAGAAAGGACACAGCTTTTCAAATACCAAGGAAGAAATGGAGCAGTAACTGGAGGACCATAATCTACTTATTGCTGCTTGCAGTGGGTATCAGAGTCAAACTGCTCAGAGGAGCAGATACTATGGGACCATGAAGAAGTGCCACTTATTTTATTGTTTCCGAAAATTTAAATTACAGAATCTGTAAATTTCCAATGGATTGAACCAACTTCCTTTGTTTTTTAAAATTTTAGAGTATTTCTTGTATTGTGTTCTGGCTTTGCCTGAGATAGAATTAATTTCTTTTCTGTTTCTGGTGCAGTGCTGTTTTGGATTCAGTATGAGAATAATGCTGATAACACACTGATGTTTTGTTGGTTCCTAAGGAGTGTCTATCCTAAGTCAAGGACGTTTTTTGCCTCATGCTCAGACAGTGAGGAAGAGCCCAAAAAACTGGGAGGGAGCATAGCTTGGACAGGTGAGCTGAGCTGCCCAAAGGGGTATTCCACAACATAGAACATCATGCCCAGTGTAAAAACTGGGGAAATTACCTGGAAGGGGGCTGACTGGGTGTCAGAGACATCGGTCTGGCATCAGCCAGCAAATGGTGAGCACTTGCATTGTGCATCACTGTTTTTACTTTTATATTATTATTGTGGTTGTTGTTGTTATTTACTATTTTAAGTGCTATATTTTACTTTTTTTCAATTATTAAACCGTTCTTATTTCACCCTGGAAGTTTTGCCTTGATTCTCTTCCCCATTTCACTGTGGTGGGGGTGTGGGGTCAGGGTGAGTGAGCGTCTGTGTGGGGCTTACTTGCCAGCTGGACTTAAACAATGACATGTTGTCATATTAGCTGTTCAGAGGTAAAACAAGAAGTCTGAAGTCTTAGTATCTTTAATTTTTTACTTTAATTTTTTTTTTAAATAATCTTTGGATGGGGCAGAGTTTTAAACCATTAAAACCAGTTTCAGCATCTCTTATGTAGTAGTTCATGTAAGTAGTACCAACCTTAAAAGTTTCACTCTGCTCACTGTAAATGTAACTTTGGAATAGAAGCTACTGTTTGTTCAGCAAATACATCTGTGTGTGTGTTTTAAGTAGACTAAATATGCACAGACTGTAGGTAAATATAAATAGACAGTATACATAATAAACCAAAATGGCCTTGACTGCATCCTCTTCTGAAGGAGATTTGTTGTTAATTGAAATTCTGACCATCAAGAAAGTTCACAAAAGCTGTTTGAAGAGGAACTTCTTCAAGAAAGATCCAGAGAAGACTCACAGCAGCAAGAACAACCCTGCTCAGTGTGAAAAATTGAAGGACAATGATGCTAAAAAGGCAAATATAAACCAGTGAACATAAGTACTTCTGTAAAGGTTTGCTTTTTTTTCAGGTAGATTTCCCATTTGATAGAAAGCCTGGTTAAGCCATACTAAAATCACATTCACTGAAGTCAGAAATTATGTGGACTGCCTACTCCTGTTTTGTCATTGCAGATGTTCAGAGAGGGCTCCATCCCTTTGTGTATAAATTACTTTTGTCTGGTGCAAAGGCAGAGGAGCAGGCATGGAACTGGGAGGCACTTTGTGATCTCAGGCAGGTTGGGCAGTACCTCTTGCATAACTTCAGAGGGAGACTCTGGCTCACACAGTGAGCAGGGCAAGCATCACTGTATTGGCACAGTTATCTTAGCATAAAAGAATTTTAGGTTTACATTCTCACCACTAAAGTTATCACATGCTTATGGAAATGCCTAACAGATAATTAATAACACATATATGGGCTAATGAAGGTAAAAGGAATTATAATCTCGGTGAATTTTTATCCTGAAATCTAAGGAAAATTTCATAAATTTAATGACATTGAATATTTAAAGTTACTTTCTGTTTGACATTTTTATTTTTGCATTTGTTTTAAATGTCATTTTTGTACTGTATATCTTTCCTTCTCCAAATTATCAGCAAATATTATAATAAAAAAAATCTTGAATTGAATTGGCAAAGCTCCTTCCTGCTGGAGACACTACAGATTAATTTTTCCTACTATCCAATTCATCACATTGATTAAAAAATCCTGGTTAGGTCATCACTGGAAATATTTCTACTGTTCACATTTATAGCACATTAAATCCCAGTATTTTAGAGTCTTTGGAAATATTAATTGATCTGCACATCTTAGGTATGAAATAGAAGGTAATGTTCCCCATTGAAAAACAACAAAAAAGGTAAACTTTGTGACATAAGTATGAGCTTTGGTTACATACCCGGTACCCCACTCAATACAGGAGATAACTAGATGAAATTCTCTGACCTGCTTTATGCAGAAAGATCACACAAGATGATCTAATGGTCCCTGATGGCTTAAAAATCTATGGAACTGCCAAATTACTGCTGCAGGGCCACAGGGTGACTGATGACTGAGAGCTACTGCATTGGACGTATCAATAGGAAACAATTAAGCAATTACTGTATTCCTCTCTATCAGAATAAATAGCAAAAAATACAGCAGGAAATGGTTTACTAGGAAAGAGTTCTTGGCTTGCTATACTACTTTTTGATTATGATATACTGTTTCCAGGGAAATTGTTCTTTACAAGCAAGTCTACTGGTTAATTGTTAATATTAAAATTTTGCTAAATCCAGTCCCTGATGGATTAAATTTTCATATCCATCAATCCAAATGACTTCTCAAATTTATTCAAAGAACACATGCTCATGATAATAAATAATGAAGGAAATACCTAGATGCATAATCCCACAGTTCTATTTGCAAATGTAAGAGAAAAGAAAGCTCTGTAGACCTCTGAGAGTAAAGTATCTTACATAATATCATGGGAAAGCATGGTCCCTAATGATCTGTCAGATTTCTAAGAAGGTCACCATGAAGAAGAAAAGTACTGTACAGCAAAACAATGAAACAGTTAAGAAAATCTAACATTAAGATTTTCATTTAACTTTTGCTCTTTCTTTATGAGTGCACAGTATTGATTGTTACATGTACAGTATATTTTACAATCAAGTCCTAACATAATTCAACTATTTTGATCAACTGTACTGAGTCAAAATGTTTTGATGAACTATACTGAATCAAAGTGTACAATCAACTTGAAATTATGCTTGCTGTATTGCATCCCACCCTCTTAAGAACTCACCAGCAAATTCACTGTATTATGTATATATATAATGCAGTTTGCCTTAGACAAATATTTACAAATATTTTCCCCTGGTGTCAAAACTTTCACCAAAGAAAATTACAATAGAGGATATCATTACCTAATGCTCTGATGTACACGTTGCATCAGTTCTCCTTTCAGATGGAGTTTTGCATTTGCCAGTATAAGTTCTTGTTTTCCCTGTGACATGTAGTTACGTGTCTGTGATCCTCTGTTTGCCGTTACCCACTATTTAGGCATAGTACTTTGGTATGCACTTGCTGAAAACTTTGGGTGACAAAAAATATCATCTCACCATTGGAGAACCAGTTTCTTGAAAAAAAAAAACCCACTCAAACCACCTTGCAAACAGCCAACTTGAGCCCAGTAGTGTTTGAAACCTATTCCTCTCTGAGGATGACTGACATTGTACATTCCTTTGCAGAGGGATGGATTTCATCTGGGTGTTGAAAAAGAGCTGCTGCAAAGAGACCGTAGCCTCTATTTGTGATGGATTGCTATTCAAAACTGTCAAAACCACCATGCCTGAGATTCCCAGACTGCACTGAGATTACAGGCTCTATTGTCCTCCCTCCCCATACATTAAGGGTAGGTTAGCTTTAGAAATAAAATATTGCTTCTGAAGTCATAGAAGGCAAAGGATTTTATTAGGTCCAGGATTTAGTTATAGGTCATGATTAGTTTTCTACAGGGTGCAGTTAGAGATACCATAATGAAGTTGCCATCATTTCTAGTTTTTTACAGACAGATGTCACAGAAATGGCAGAATTGTTCCAAAGCACAGAAGACCTTTCCATGGAGAGGTGAAAGCCATTGAAGCAAGCAAGGTTAATTTACTTAGGGCTGAGGCTCAGTAAATGATGCTAACATTTTGTAAGGTTTTCACTGGAGCACAGTCTAACCAGTACCAAAGGAAAAGCTCCATTCTCAAATCTGCCCTGAGCTCACACCTCTGCAGTTGCTGTGCAGGACCTCTGTGAGCACCACCACCAGCCTTCCTGTTGTTCAAATCACAGGAAAGACTAGTTAGAGGGGTTTTATCAATATATTACTAGTAAATTTTAGCATATGACACACTTATTATTAATTTTTTATTTAAAAACCTGTGAAATTTGATCTGTACATAAAATACTTTCCACCTCCCATTGTCAAGACCATGATCAGGCCAAACCTGATCTCAGAAGATTGGTTGCCAGATCCATTTAAGGCTTCTGGAAGAAAGTGAGGGTAAACCAGTGAAGATGGACGCCACTCCTTGTTATTTGCAATCGAGCAGAAGACAGGATGCCATCAGAGAAGCTAATGGTCTGTTAGCTACCCTGTGAGGGCCGAGCAGGGGACAGGGGAATATGGACATGTCAGATACAGTGGGAGCAGTGGGAAGGGAAAATGCATTTGGAAACAGGACAGCAAATTGAGTGAGACTAATGTAGGGACCAGGAGGGATGCAGAGGAGTGTCAGACAAGTGTGAAGATGAGGACGCGGAGTCAGAGCGCAGGCAAATCTGTTGCAACAGAACCAAGGAAAATGCCAGGTAGGAATTTGTGGGAAGGAAGTGTGGAGGTCAAGCAAATGCTGCTGCATCAGACCTGTGTGAAACCATACAAAGAAAATTCAGGTAGCTGCTCCTGCAGCTGGGACAGAGAACTCTGAGTCTAGTTACCCAGCTCCTAGAGATTCCTAGTAGGTAGAGTCTCAGATAAGTGAGTTAGAGGTTGCATTTCTGGAAAGGTTTTAAAGAATAAACTTTTTAAACCCACAAAATTACAAACAATTTTACATTTTCATTAAAATTATTGACTATTTTTGTAGCTTATGTTTTAGAGATAAGCCATTGTTTTGAGAACTGGAATTGCCAGACTTCGTTTCACAGTTATCATTACAGTGTATGAGCCAACATAAACCAACTAAGTAATTGTCACTGTTGCCTTTGTAGAAAGAGCTCACTAAAGATATAAGCGCCTACACAGGATAGTGGTGAATGAACTAAGCCAGGTGCATCTTTGAGGTAACATTGTCTTCATTCTGTTACATGAGAAAAACAACCTCTAGGATCCTTCTCTGGACTTTCAGACATCCAAAGGTGTCAGAGTGTGTTAATGTTGTACAGTCCAGTGGCTGCCAGGATTTATCTTTTAAAGGTTAGCCAGGGTTATAGTGTACCGCTATTTTACAGTCCAGCAACTTCCAAGGTTTATCTTTTTGCAGAAACCCATATAAAAGTTACAGCATCTTGGACAGTTTCGATAGGAAGCATCCATAATCACTGAAAGATTGGAAACTATTTGAAGTTAGACACACCAATAATCTTCATTGCTTTCACAGCAGGTGTCACCTTTTACTTTGGAAGTGCACCATGTCAGTATCCCCCAAGAAGGAAGAAAAAACCTCTAGACTGATGAAGAATATTGAATAGAGTTGTGGGCAGAGGGTTTGGAAAAGGCTTTATTTTTCTGTGACTTTTTCAGTTGTGGTTCTCACATTGAAAAGAGATTTTATGCTTAGATTCTGTCTAACTAGCTGAGATCTATGCTGAGATTCTGTCTAACTAGCCAGATCTTTTATGACAGGGAGGAAAGCCTTAAACACCCTATAACTCTTGCTCTCTGGCACCATGAGTCAGGTAGAAACCTGGCTGAATGTCACCGCATGTTACTCTGTGAAGGAGGGGAGAGAACAAACATGAAGGGATGGTTAAGCTTTGGTTCCAGTATTTTCTCTCTTTAGGCAGACCTGTTCCTACACAAAAGGGGAATATTCTCAACTAAAAGCTGGTCTGTTGTAGGGTGGTCATTAAGCAAGGAGAAATCAGAAACAAATTATAAACCACAATCAGATACCTGTTCTGCTGTTATAGTCTCAAAAATACTTTCCAGTCCTTGGGACAGAATTGCTACAATTGTTACAATTGTAGCAAACATAAAATAGAACTGCTCTATTAATATTTATTTTCAAAGCCTCAGAAAAATGGGTTTTCAGGTACTTTCATTTTTAGTGCGTATAACACATAGTCAATCAAAGATAGTCATTATGATAGTTTTGAGTTTTCCAGAATGTCTGTTTCCTAAATGTCTGCAAAAGATGAAAATTACACAAGACATACTTCATCTTACTGTATTTATTTAGTCATTCATAAATGACTGGTTTTATTTCAGTTTAGGAATGACTGGGCTTTATTCAGGACTTCTCACAGCCTATTAGTGGGAATGTTATCCAGTAGCTTCTGAGATGGCAAAACTTGAATTGGACAACTTTATTTACATGGCTAAGGAGAGTTATTTCATATACTGTAACGTGCTCATAGAAACATTTTTTAGAAGATTTTTATCAAAGTGAATAGAGGATGCCACATTCTGTGGTTTTATTCATATATCATTCACCATATTGCTTTCAGTAATTTACTAGCAGTCCTGGTCCACCAGGCAGGTCCTAATTGACCAGAAGATGGAAATGTGATTCCATGTTATTTCCAGTGAAGGTCATGGAGCAGATCATCTTGAGTGCCATCATGAAGCAACATGGACAGGCCAACCAGGGGATCAGGCCCAGCCAAGACAGGTTTAGGAAAGGCAGGTCCTGCTTGACCAGCTTGACCATCTCCATTCAGTACCAGGTGACCTGCCCAGTGGATGAGGACAAGGCTGTGGGTGTTGCCTATCTGGAGCTCAGTAAAGCTTTTGTTACTGACTCCCACAGCATTCTCCTGGAGAAGCTGGCAGCCCATGGCTTGCACAGGTGCTCCCTTTGCTGGATTAAAACTGGCTGGCTGGCCAGGCCCAGGGAGGGCTGGTGAGTGGTGCCACAGCCAGCTGGGGGCTGCTCACTAGTGGGGATCCCCAGGTCTCAGTATTGGCCAGTCCTGTTTAATATCTATTGATGATCTGGATGAGACCATCAAGGGCACCTTCAGTCAGTTTGCTGACAACACCAAGTTGGGTGAGATTGCTGATTTGCTGGAGGGAGGGAAGGAAGGCTCTGCACAGGAATCTGGACAGGCTGGATTGATGGGCTGAGACCATTTGTATGAGGTGCAACAAGGCCAAGCGCTGAGCCCTGTGCTTGGATCACAACACTCCAGGCACTGCCACAGGCTGGGGGCAGAGGAAAAGGACCTGGAGGGGACAAACATGAGCATGAACATGAACATGAACATGAACAGCTGGCTGAACATGAGTCAGAGTGTGCCCAGGTGGCCAAGAAGGCCAATGGTATCCTTGCCTGTATTACAAATAACGTGGCCAGCAGGATTAGAGTAGTGGTCCCCTACTCAGCACTGGTAAGGCCACACCTTGAGTGCTGTGTTCAGTTTGGGGCTCTGACTAAAACAAAGACATTGAGATCCTTGGGTGAGCCCAAAGAAGGGCCATGGAGCTGGTGAAGGGGCTGTAGCACAAGTCCTGTAAGGAGCAGTTTAGGCAGCTGGGATTGTTTAATCTGGAGAAAAGGAGGCTTGGGGAGGGTGGTCTTATCATTGTCTACAGTTATCTGAAAGGAAGCTGCAGTGAGGCAGGTGTCAATCTCTCCTTCTGGGTAACAATAGACAGGACAAGATGAAATGGAGGTTTAGATTAGATAATAAGACTTTTTCATTGAAAGTGTTGTAAAGCATTGGAATGTGCTGTCCAGGGTAGTGGTATAGTCACCATTCCTGGCAGTGTTCAAGACCAGTGACTCATGGTTGAGGACAGGTTTTAACAGTGAACATGGTGGGGGTACTTGGTTGATGGCTGGACACGATGATTTTAAAGGTCTTTTCCAACCCTTAGGTTAGATTTTATGATTCTATGATCTGCTAATGTTTCTCTTACTAACTGAAGTTTGTAAGGTTTCTTTGCAATGTCTTCACTTCTGTGGTAGGTTGGAAATAGAGGCTTCACAAATGCTAACTGAGATGTGAAAAAGGAGGAGCTTTTGAACAGTGTTCTAATGGAGCATACGTAGATTTTAAAGAAGTGATCAGGCACGCAATCAGAATCCCAATCAATATATTAATTAGAAATTCAAAGACACAAGGCCCAAGCCTCAAAAAACCAGTTTTTTCTATATATGAGTATCCTCATGAACAAGTCAGACCACATTAAACTCTCAAAGAACAGAGAAAAAAAACCAGCTTACAGCAGTGAGGTATTGTAGTACAGCAGTGAGAGTAGCAGTAGTTTCTCAGTTGGGTGCAAGAAACATGACGCTGATTATGTGGGGGTGTGAGAGTGCATGGGAGGATGAGACCACACAAAGGCCTGACTACCTTTCATCACTCTTACAAGTTTACTTTATGTGACTCTTCTGTTTCAAGCAACTAAAGATACAAGTGAGAAAAATGAACAGTTCAAGATAATTTTCAATTAAGCAAGAAATGTATTATTGTTTGAAATTTATGCCTCAAACTATGTGTAGAAGTCATCATCATTGTAGGAAACTGATTTCCTTGACCATGAAAAAAAGATTAAATCTACAAAGTATATGGGTTCGTTCATCCTGAATCCCCAAGACTTCAGCTGCAGTCCTTCTTATTTATCCATTGTCCTTTAGTTTCCAGTAATTCAGTCTGCATGATATCCTTTTCTTTGAAGTCTGTTGCTAACTCATTAAATTTTCCAAACTTTCTAGTACAGGGATTTATGGGCAATTAAGAATTTCTCAGACTCAGTAGTCAGGAAATATAGCTCGTTATCTGTTGCAAAAGCATTTGGCCAGTTTTAGGAGATCCTTCAATAGAAAAATTGTTTCCTAACAGTGTTGCCTAGTCTCTTCCTTTTCAGATATTTTGTCCCAAACAATATTTTTTCATACCTAAAATGGCTATAGTATGAACAGCTCTTTCAGTGAAAAAAATGGCTATATTTTACCCAGTTGTTTTCAAATGGTAAATTTACTGAGCTCATCTAATGGCTCTGATATAATAGATGAAAAAATTCCATTGTCTGCGTGCAGGTCTTGAGACATATATTCAGGAAAATGTTTTGGTTTATTGCCTTTCCCCCCTTATTTCTGGTAATATGTACACAACATGTTTGTGTTAATGTATTTTCTCCAAATTCCAAGGTCCTAGTTCTTTCTGCTAACACGGCCATTTGTTCAAAATCTTTTTCTTAAATGGCAATTTTCATTTTAGACCTATAGGAAATGTGTCTGAGTGTGTCACTCTATAAAGTTAGGTTTCCTGAACCTTTTGTCTTCTACCCCTTGTGTTAATGTAGCATCATTTCTATAGAAAGACTGCTCTTTTGGAATTTGTCACTGCATGGTTTTCTAAACTTTATTAGCAGTTTCTAACAGTACCTTTTATTTACTGGACAATTCTTCAATGCTTTAAGTAGCTGGTGCTGTAGCAAAAGCAATCACACAAGCAGTTTTGAAATATTTATTGTCTGGTTGCAATTTTTTGTGAATGGACTTGACACTCAGACTACGTTCAATGTTTGTAAAAGCGTCAAAAAAAAAAAAGGAGCCTCTGAATTAAGACTTGCATGAAACCACTTTGAGTAATGCTGGGCTCCTTCCAGGGCCAGCTCAGCTCTTAGCACTTGGATACGAGCAGAAGATCAAGTCATGGTGAAAGGCAAATCATATATATATACTTGGTCAAGCACAAATCTCAGCAAAGTTATTCAAGTACATAAGTGTTTGCAGTTTCAAATCCCATTCTTTGTGAAAATATTTACCATGCTCATCCATGTCTAATTTCTAAGAAAAAAATCTTAGAGATCTTTAGGAAGAAAAGCAAAAAAATCACAAATTCTCTTTTGGCTAAAACAAATCACCATCAACCAATTTATGAAACTATTTTCTTTAGTGTTTCCTGAACAAAATTTCTTGTTTTCTGTAACCCTTAACTACTGTCTGAATCTTCTGCAGAAGCCTGGTGGAAAATGTCATTGTGTGTATTTCCAGAATGTGTTTTAAACTGTTGACTAGTATCTACACTTTAACTTCTTCCAACACTGTGCAAGACCACCTTACGTTTCCCCAGAGTTACTGGTATCTGTATGCAAGATGCAGCTATAATCTCTTAATAAAAGCAATCAAATTTTTAATTTCATCAGGGCTACTTTGTGCACAAGGCAACTAATCACTACTGAATTAATAAATAAATAGAAAGAGGAAAAGAGAATATGTCTATTTATAGACAGATTAAATGACCCTAAGAAAAAAAAAGAAGACTACTCAGTTTTGAAGTGTATTTTCAACAATAATAATGATTTCACAGTTTGTTTTTCTTCTCTATATGTGATGGAGAGCCCTCCCTCCAAGCGGCTTCTACCTCTAAAATCTGTTGATAGGCAGTGCTAGCAGCATTTTACTTCTCTTATTGATGGTGCTGACATATACATACCTATATGTACATATCATATATACATACTTACATATCATCCAGATGTATATGCGTATAGATGAATATGTGTGTATGAAATATGTACATATACATCGTATATATGTGCATGTATATGCGCACATATATACATATATAGGAATTCAGGAACATCAAATGATCATGAGTGCTTTTTCAGCCCTCTGCAGTATGCATGTCATAGAGTGCAATAGCTAAGGTTTTAAAAAGAAAGTAACAATCTATATATAAAATATTCTCCTTCAAGGTAGATTTTCTTAACAGCCCTTTTCACTCAAAACTGCTTGCCTCACAGTAAGATCTTTCCATTTCGGTTCAGTTTCAGTTCAGATTAAAGAAATGAACCAGTGAAAGAAGAAACAAAATGCATTTTTACACAGCCCATCTCTTCATGTAAAACATATACAACACACAAACACTGTCAACCGCCTGGCATCCTGTCCCACACATTTCTATCACGCCACATGCATTAATAAAAAGCCCCTCTATCCAATGACAGCGCCTTGTTAAAGCTCCAACATCAATCATGTTTTTAAACAAATTTTGTTTAGTGTGTCCCTAATTGAATCCTTTGAAAATATGCCAGAAAGGTGAGATACTTTTTTCCTTTCTTTTCTCTTCTGGCTCTTTAATTACCTTTCCCTGAAACAAACAGGCTTCTAGAAATAGACTGTTACAGGAAAGTTTCAATAGAAAACTCAAATCTCTCATTTCTGAAATTTTCATGGCACAAAATTTTTAATTAAAATAGATGGGATAGACACAACTTTGGAGAGCAAAAAGGTAAAACCACTGGCAGAGCAGCTGCTTGTTTGACACCAGGTGCAAACTCAAGACACGCGCATGGCCCTGCCTGCAGAGGAAAATGTGCTCTGACAAGTGGAGGTCAGCTAAAACATTTCTTCTTCTCCATGCACTGTTGGGCCTCTCACTCCTTTTACAATTTTCTCTCCTACAATGACTGTTTTAATTGTGACACTTTTGGTGCACATGAAGAAAAAATGGCTCAGATTGGCTCTAACTGCTGTATTCCAAAGGGGTCAGTCTACTGGAATCTGATTTTTGCAGTAAAAGCTTCAGCCTTTACTGCACAATGCAAAATTTAGTTAATAAATTTAGGGCTTTCATTTCAGTTAAGAAGAAATGCAGCACTCTGAAAATCATGTTCACTGCAATATGAGCACATAAGTAATATAATTACATCAATGCTTTCCAAAGTATTTTATGCATCACTCTGTTACTGTATTCTGTACCTTTGGTGATCTGCTTAACTTTTGGCTTTACCTCATTTGCCTGCTAAGCCCTTTTAAATAATTACACAGTACAGCTATTTTAAGTAAAATAGATTTTTCACAATTCTCTCATTCTCTTTTCTGTTGCTTAACAATGGCAGTGGCGCAAAGGCAAGAAACTGCTACAAACCCTATTTTGGTTCCACACAGAACACAGGAATGAAAATTGAGAGATGGAGCCAGATGCTGCAGAGGTAACATCCTCTTTCCTTTATCATCTCATCTCATTCCTCAAGGCAGCCAATCTCCTATCCCCTCTGTGCCAGTGACAGTAATCCTTTGCGAAGCAGTGTCACCATATAACCATTAAAGAGAAGCAGCAGTAGCAATAATACTCAAGGTGCCTTTCCTATCTTTCCTTTTAAAAAGATCAAACTTTCATACATTCTGGGAAATAAGAATGGTTAGATCTGTTCTGTGAAATTGTACCTTCACTGAAGAATAAAACAGGCAGAGACAGAGCTACTGGCAACTGTTCTGATTTTAAAAAAATCACGCTGGCAATATTACAGAGAAAGATTATAGATAGTTATGTACATGTGTACAATCACACAAATGGATAATTGAAAGACCAGAACTACATTGGCTTTTTTTAAGAAAGTACCATATGAAAAGATAATGAGTAAAAACGCCAGACAAGGAGTCCCTGTAAACCTCCACACCTGGTGAGCTGCAGCTCCATCTGCCATCCTCCTTGCTTTTCTCGGCACAGTTCTGTTTGTGCAGAAATAGCGTATATTCATGCCATCATTGGATCCAAGCACACTGTTGGGATTTAGATAATAATGCAACTGATCCCTCTTTGGGCTGTGTCAGTGTGAACATGAGGCCCACTAATGTGCAGACGTGCAGAGAAAACACGGAGTCAGAGCAGGGCCAAAATGTGTGCCTGAACACCAGCTTCCCTCCACTTGAGCCTTCCATGGGCTCATACAAAAAGCTGTATCCTGGAAAATAACACACAGAGCTTCCCACACAGACAGTGGAACTGCCATGGGCATGAATACTTTAGGTACGGTGTGAAGGAGCATGCCACCAACTCCCACCTCAACCCACCAGACAGCATCCACAGACTTTCCCACTTGCACCACCAGGACGAGTTTTAAACTCATCACCTTACTCCCAGAAACAGAGAACAGTGCCCCAACACTCTTCCACAGTTGGGAGCAGGGCACGACTGCCCCTGTTCCATCTGCATCAGGCTGCTCCTTCCTTGCTCCTACGGCCACCTTCAGGACCTCCAGCATCTTTTCCTCCAGCTTCCGATTTTTTTCTCCTCCTAAAAACATTTACTGTTTCACATTGGTCCTTACAACCTGCTAAGCTGAGCCTAACCAGCTGCTTCCTATATCTGCCCTCCTCTCTTGGAGACATCTGCAGGCCTTATGTTGAGCAGTGCCTCATAAAGAAACAATACTGAGACCACTGGTTATCAAGATCAGCCTCTGTGATGACAGTCTTTTAAAATCCATTTGGATTTGCTCCCGTGGTAAATTTTGACCCTTGAGACAACTTACCAACATCATCTTTTCCTAAATAAAATACTAGGATTCAACATAAATCTCTATAAATATAGACCTCAGCTGCTCATGTATCCGCTTTGACAAGAATGACTATTAAGGTGATAAGAACTTAAATCTTAAACAACCAGAGGACAGCTTATCTGAACATGCTAAAAAACATATTTCCTGTCAAACATTTTTTGCCCCTGTGGAATACAGCTAAGAAGATCCTAATTCCTATGAAAATATTGGTGTATGCTTTTGTGAATCAGTTCAGAAATGCACCTGAGATAAATGTTTCCACTAAATATTTTTCCCAGAAAGACTTAACCACACAATTAACTCATGGAAAAAGACATTTAATTTTAGTTGGTAAAGAACTAGATTTAGCCACAATATATTCAGTGCTTCTGTTAGATTTGAGAATAACAGTCTTGATTAGTTAATGATTTTAAATAGCTGAATTCTTTCTGACCTTCCCACTTTAAATGCAATTCATGTTTAATAATTTACAAGTTAGGGAAACGTAATTAATACACAACTCCCACAGGAATTATTTGGTTGGACTATCAATTTCAGAATACATTGCCCAGGACCATGTCAAGATTATTTGGGCAACCTGTGTCAGTTCTGGGTCACCCTCACAGTAACAAAATGTATCACAATGTTCAGACAGCACTTCTTCTGTTTCAGTTTGTGCCTGTTGGTTTGTGTCCCTATGGTTCTGTCACGGGGTACCATTGATAAGAGCTTGGCTTTGACCTCTTTGCATCCTCTCTCTAGGTGTTTATATATATTAATAATTTTCTCTGGACTAAACAGTTCTGGCTCTCCTAGCCTTTCTTCAAATGTGAGGTGTTCCACTCCCTTAATTGTCTTTGTTGTCCTTCACTGCACTCTCTGGAAGAACTCCATCTCTTTTGTTCTAAGGAGCCTAGAATGGTACCCAGAATGGCCTCATCAGTGCTGATGGGAAGAATCACTGTTGTGATAGCTAATACAGATCTCTGTCTTTATCCACTTAAAAATTCTGGAATTA
Organism: Fringilla coelebs; assembly: GCF_963513975.1. Taxonomy (NCBI): domain Eukaryota; kingdom Metazoa; phylum Chordata; class Aves; order Passeriformes; family Fringillidae; genus Fringilla; species Fringilla coelebs. The sequence goes on along the minus strand of NC_140030.1, from coordinate 18,812,272 downwards.
TTCCTACATCTTCTCCAGCTTAATAAATAACTTCCTGTCACATAATGCAGTGTTGTTCAGATAAGAACACAGGAGAATGAGGATAGTTGTACTGATCAGATTAAAGGTCTATCTGTCAATAGCCCACATATATAAAAGAAAATAAAAATGGGCTGAGTAGGCAGCTTTACTTCCCTCAAAATGTCTCCTTACCTCCATGGCTCACAGACTTCCTAATTGGAGTAGGTGTGTGTATATTTAATAGCCTTGAGGGACTTTTCTTCAATGATTTTTTCTGATTGCTATACCAATTTATGTAAACTTCAGGCATCAATGTCCTGTATCAAGGAATCCTTCAGGTGATGTGTGGTAGGATAGATCAGTTGTGTTTTCTGTGTCTAAAAGTGCCTTCTGAGGGAATAAGTAGCAGATTGGTCCGGCCAAATTTCCCTTCAGAAAACCTTTTTGCCTTTTACCTTCCACTTACCTCCATGTCTTCAATTTTTCCTTCCTTGAACTCAGACAAAGGGCATGTCTGTTAGCTCACTTTTTCTGTTTGGTTAAATGTAAGTGCTACTCTTCAAACTCCTTGTACAATCATACCCTGCTTAAAAATCTCTTACAGCTGAATCATGAACAGTCCCACTTCTGACTGTGCATTGGCTCTTTCAGGACGCTGAGAGAATTCAGCTCTTTGAATTTTCCTCTGACTACACATAAAGTAAGTTCACTTTCACCCTTATTGATAACTAGTTCTAGCAGCAGAACTACTGAATCCTGGTCTCCTATTGCAAAAGCCTTACAGACTAACAAAGCAAAACAAGGAATTAATTCACTGCTTCCCAAGGACAGGCAGCTGTTCAGCCATCCCCAGGAGAGCAGCACCTCATCACATGTAACAGTGACTTGGGAAGACAACCACCACCATCACAAACAGCTCCACTTTCTCCTCCTTCCTCATCTGCTTTATGTACCAAGCATGATGCTGTATGATCTGCAATATCCCTCTGGTCAGTCTGGATCACCTGTCCTGGCTGTGTCTCCTCCCAGCCTCCCATGTGCCTGAGATGATAGTTCCAAATGTCTACATTTGTTTGTTAAAGTGATGTTTTACTCCTCGATAACTGATAAAGGTATTGTTTGTGAGTTTTGAATCATTATTTGTGCATTACTGAAAGTTAATCTTTCACCTACTGCTATATTTGCCTAAATTAATAAAAGCTTGTGATTATTTCTTCATTTATTCCTTGATATTTTATAAAAGTCAAATTATTTCCATATCTTTATGGAAAAATCCTCTATAGCTGTGGGTGGAAGCAATGAAGTAATTCTGAATTCATTTTAGTAAAATGAAGTAAGTAATTCTGAATTCATTTTAGAAAACTTCTCTTTTGCTACATAGAAGCATATTTATGTTTTTAATTAAAAAATAAAGAGGCTATAAATTGCTGGTCAATTTTACAATGTTCTGTCACCTTGCATTAATGCAAATATAGAAGATATATTTCAAAGAATAAATATATGGAGCAAGGATTCATGTGGCATGCTGATAGTCTCTCTTTTTACAGTACCTAGCACAATGTATCTATAACCTGGCTGATGTCTCTCTGCTCTACAGCAATATAAATGTTAATAAATTCTATCAGTTAAAACTTGATGTTCAGAGAAGGATTACTAAACAGGTACTTACATAAGCATTATCAGAGAGTTGTACCTATTTCACAGAACTGATCGGTCATTAAGCACAATAGGGAAAAGAACAATACAGAGGGGACTTGCATGGCGTTTTGCTTTTTTATATGTAGACTAGCAACTTGGGTAGTATGCAGAAGAGACACCAAGATTATAATAATCAGATTTTCTCTTTCAGTGCTGTCACTGTTACTGGGTTAGCTGCACATCAGATCCCTCCTCAGTCTCTCCCTGTCTCAAGTGGGCCTTTCTGAATAGCAGATGAGCTGCTCCATTGCCCCTGAGGTTAAATCCTGCAGATCTCTGACTCACAGCCTTATGCCCAGCTGCAGAGGACTACCCAGCCAGCTGTGCCTCCACAGCAAACTGTGCTGAATTTAGTGCTTGAGTGAGACTCCTTTTTGGTTTGACTTTCATTAGTAGATGCAATGACTCAGAACAGCTTTTTCAACACAAAAGTGTAGCACTAAGACCATAGGACAATAAAAAATGTCCTGAAACTAGAAGCAAATGAGTAAAGGTTATCTGATCTAAAACTTAAGTGGGTCTAACTCATATCAGACACCATCCCTAGAGGATGGAAAGTCTAACTCTGTTCCTCTTTTCTCTCTTCCTTCTCTTCCCTTTCAGAGCTCAAGATTTTTCAGATGCGTGAAACCCCTCAGAGCAACTGATCTCCTAGTTATTTCTCAGCAAGATACTCCAACAAGGGACACATGAAAACCACTGAAAAATATTATTTTGTCTACATCTTTCCATCTTAAAACCTGTTTAAATCTGAAAAATTTGCTATATGGTCTCTCTGCCAATGCCCAAAAGAATCAATCTGAGCCAGCTCAAAAAATTTGAAAAAACAGAATTTAAAACACCCTACTGAAAAAAATTAGACATAGCCTTTATTCAGTAAGTAAAAATGTCCAAATCTTAGCATGATCAAAAGTCAAGAGGATAAAAGCTTTTGTTAGGTTCAGACACATGTCCATTGTCTCATGATCAAGGAATATATAACTCACACTGCTTCAGTTACGAGATTTCTGTTTAATCATGTACAATGCCTTGGCCAGAGAGGTAAACAGAGGCAAACCCGCAAAACAAAGAATTCAGTGTCTGGGAGCACCACTTCATTCCACATGATTTCTGAAAGTGAGGAACTCAGCCTTCTGCAAAGCTCATAGAAATGAACTGACTCTGGAAAGATGGGAACAAGACACACATCTCTGAGTTATCCTTCAGGACTCTAAAAACCGTAATGCCAGAACGACTCTTTCAGGTTCTCTCTTGGTAGAGGAAGGGAACCCTGATGTATCATTTATGCAATTGCCATGAGGCCCCCTTCGCCTTACCACACCCTGAAAGGTACAAGAAAAACACAATGGATCATAATTTATTTAAAAATGGATAACATGGACTTTTAAAATATTAGACAGCTCAAAGAACATTCATAAGAGAAGGCAGAAGACCCATTATTCATATTTGCACATACTGGTTTGGTACACCCAGTATCCTTTTTGCAAAAGGTGACCAGCATATAAAAAACTGTGAATTGCTGCCCAAAAGGCAGATTCTTCCATAATTGATCATTAATGTGCTTCTTGTACCTTCTTCTGAACAGCCAGTATTGGCTGCTGTCAGGGGTAGAATAATCTATTAGGCAAATTGATACCGATCCAGAGTAATGTGGCGATTCCTAAATGTTGTTTTTGCTAAACTGAAAACAGAATATTAAGTATTTACTTAAAAAGAAAGGAAAGCAGTTTTTAATGATATCCTATGGAGTTCACAGATGAACATGTTTGCTATTATTGCTATTGTTCCTTTGTGGATGCTCCTGATGCTGATTGTAAAGTCTGGTAATTTTTCATCCCCTGCCCTTGGCTGTACCGCTTTTGTTATTTCAAACAAAAAATGCAAAGCACTGACCCTCCAGTAACAGAAAGTCATTTGGGATGACAAATTTTGTCATTGTATTGTTGTAAACACACAGTTTAAAAGAGTTAAAATAGATATGCAAATTGCAATGATAGTATTCCTAAATGTGCCTGCAGGAACATCAGGTAGGTGCAATCAAGGAAGAAAAATGTTGTTGTTTTAGGGATAGCACCTTGAATTTAAAGACAGGGCTGCAGCTGAGGGCTGCAGAATATAAATTCACTCGTTAAACTGCTCGTTTATATATATTTAAAAACAGAGACTATAATTCATAAAAGCACCCCACATATTTTTAAGTACCTTTTTGCTGGAGAAGAGGGAAGGCTTTTCATCACGTGCCTCCCATGACTGACGGTGGTCAATGAGAAGAGTGCTGCAGTGAGAAAAGTGTACTGGCAGAGCTGAGGTATTTGACTGAAGCAGCTATGCTGGCAGCTGCTCCCAGTACAGACATACATCCTTTCCATTTATATAACTAATTTCTTTTACAGGATGTGGCTTAGCTAACTGTACAACACACATGCATCCAGATCTCACTCCAATTGTACAGACAGAGCAGCAGCTTTGACCTAACAAAGAGCTGTAAGAAGCCTTTTCCCAAATGGTTTGCTGGGTGAGGAGATTTTGAGAACTAGAAACAAAGAAATACAAGCAGATAAATATAAATATGGTGTTATTTAATTCCACCAAGGGTAAAAGAAAAGAAAATATACAGCAGGCTGCATTTCTTTGGAGTTTTCCTACAGAATAAACCACATATCTGTTAAAAGACGAATGGCCAAATTTGGGTGATTTACCAATGCCAGGATTCACAAACTTGTTTTTTAACTGCCTGGTTCTCAAGTCAGCCCTGCTACAGAGAAGTGGGCTGGATGCCAGCCCAGCCATGTGCCCCAGTGCCCTGGCACTCGCCAGTCACGCGCCAGCCTGCACCCACCAGCTGACACGCTTCCCCCCGTGGCACAGGGGCACAGGCAGTGTGCTCCTGGGAAAAGACTGTTTGGAAACAAGCCTACAAAATTAGCAATGCATCCTGGCCTTATTCCCAGTTTTCACTTGAGGTCTCTTTAGTGAAATGCAGTAATGGAGCAGCCTGGGACAGAGGACAAGCAGTACTGGTGTGTCACACAGATGCAAAAGTTCATCTGTGACATTGTAGGACTTGTATAATGCAGATCTTATTGTTTCTTCCTGGCTTCAGACCTCCAGAAGGACCTGGGATGAACAGAAAATATAGACTTTATTTAGAAAATAGCTCCCACTTCAGGAATAACAGCGACTTGGATGAAATCAGTCATAAATGCAAGTAAGCAGTCACTATATTCTGCAAGTGGCTTCATACAAAGTATTGAAGAAATTATCACTTTAAAAATTCATTTCAGTATCAAAAATTTCAATGCATTCAATTTACATGAGTGCTTTTGTCAAAGGCAATTAATGTCATCTATTTTGTTTTTCTATTAACTATGTGTTTATGAGACTATTTTTTGTATAATAAATATAATACAGTTTGAATAAAATGTTATAATTTTATAATTTTCTGCACTGTCAATCAGTTTTGCAAGTTGTGATGAAAACATTGTCAAGTTTTAGCGTATTTTAATACTTCAGGAAGGTTGACAAAGTTTTTTGACAAATACCCTGAGATTAGCTCTGTTGGTTATAGCCTGATGCTAAAAACACCAAGGCTGGGGGTTCAATCCCTGCATGGGCCATTCATTTAAGAGCAGGAATTGATGATCCTTGTGGGCCTGTTCCAACTCAGAATATTCTGTGATTCTGTGAAATATTAGTTTAACATCTTGAAGAGATGCAATATAATAAAGAATGGAAAGAACTCATGGGCAAGAAAGAGACAATTTCCAAGGAAGGTATGTACCTATTGAAGTAAAGAAAGCTGTAAAAGAATAGATTTTATAAACTAGAGTCATGTTTCCAACAATAGAGTTAATGGCACACATAATCACAGATTCACAGGATCATTAGGGTTGGGAGGAACCTCTGGAGATCATTCAGTCACCTGGTCCAGGTGACAGGAACCCATCCAGGTGTGTTTTGAATGTCTCCAGAGAGGCACACTCCACCTGGGCAGCACACCTACCTCCCTGGGCAGCTCTGCCACCCTCAATGTGAAAAGGTTCTTCCTCATGTCCAGTAACGGAACTTCTTGTGTTTTATTCTACAGCCATTCACTTCTGCTGTCTGTCCATGTAATATCCATACAGACAGACAGACTTGGTATTATCTTTTCCTTTCTATTCCTACAAAGGCAATAGAACCTTGCAGAGAAATTGGATGGTTGGACAGTGCCACCAAAAGACCTTCCTGAAACTGACCTCTCTGGATTTTGACAAAGCCTGAATATCCTGAGATTGGAAAAAAAAGACAAAAAGGCAGTGCTTTGTAAAAAATAGTATTCAAAGAAGGTTCTTCACAAAAGATAAGAATATTCACTCCTACTTTACTATTTCAATTTCCATATAATAAATTATATCAAACACAGAATGCACTGACCTTTTAAAACAAAACATTTTAATGACTTCCTATGAGACTGGATTAGAGATTACATTCAAAAATATCCCTTGTGAAACCTTTCAACTTTGTTGACTCAGCACTGCCACTCAGAAAATCTGTTCTGCAAGAATTTCTTAATTACCTGTACCCCACGTATCACCCACACCTTAATGGTGAAAAAGGGAAATGGCAGCATTCCCCCTGCTTTGGTAGGTGTGTACCATGCAGATGGACAAGCAAGTGGACAACCAAACATAGTTTCATGCTTTTCCTTCACTCTCTTATAACAAAAAATGATGAGTCCAAGTTACTCCCTGAATACAGTGTCCAAATGCCTGTTTAACCCCTAACAAAGGCAACCCAAGTACTAAAATCTGTTTCATCTCTAGTTTTCTTTGTCAAAGTCATAATGACTTTGAACACCACTTTCCTTTTTTTTTTCTTCTTTTATACAGCAACAAAAGTTGTCATTCCCAGGGATATCAGACATGTGAGGGACTGTGCAATGCAGAAGTAAATATTGAGACAGAAAAGTTGGTCTTTGGAAAGGACTTAGAGTAGTGGAAGAGCTTGTCATATCATTAGACCCTTGAGGGAGAAGTAACAGTGGAAGAGAGCTGGTAGTGAGGAAGAGCTTTAGGAAGGAGGGCAATGTATAGCCTATCTTCTCCCTCACACTTGGAATTACATGAAAGAGTGTGTATGAGACTTAATGTAAAGATTAAAAAGATTGTAGGTAGATGGGATACCACAGCTCTTCACTACAGTGGGATTAAATTACCACAGAGCAATAACCTTAACAGTTCCTTTATTAAAATTTAAAAAATAAAAAAGGCAAAAGCAAGCAAAGTCTAAACAAGTAAATTTATTCCCCTGATCTGATGGATGCATGGCTGATTTTACTGTAATTTCTGTGGGCTCTGTATGCCATTGGGAGACTTGAGAAAGGCATAGAAGCTGTGTAAAGGAGTGTAACAATGTAGAAAGGACATAAATAATCTGGCTTCTCCACAGCACATCATCAAGTACCAGCTGTTTGGTGGTGGGGTCACTCATTGACATGCTGAGGAGCTCCAATATGCTTTCTCCCCACTTGTGAGCATGTCAAAACTTTTGAATTATCATAGATGTCATTATATTTGATTGCACATTCTATGAAAAAAAGAGGGCAATAGATTCTACTGGAATTCAGTACCTCTGGGAAAGTCTTTTACAGAAGGTTTGAATTCAAGTTCCTTCAGTTTCACAACCATGAAAACCATTGCAAAGTGAATTCCCATCTTCTGCCGGTGCTTTCTCCCTCAGAAAGTACAGAAAGATCACAGTTGCCTTAGCGCTGCATCTTTATGGGAGAGGGTGGTAGAAATGCCTTGCCATGGCACTCTGGCTGAAAATACCATCAAAAATGCAGAAACACCCCTGAAAAATTCAAAGCACGTCATTACCGTTTTTATCAGTGAATTTTGAATGAAACACATGGTCTCAGCCCAGACATGCAACATCTAGAGTTTCTGTCTCTTTCTGGAGACCTAGATTTAATTTAGCACAGGCAAAGGCATAACACAGACTTTCATTTTTATGCTCTCATGCTGTATTCACTCAGTTGTAAGAATCTGACAATAGCAATGTAGAAAAGCCATAAAGCATCTGGCTTCTCTGCAGTCTATCAGCAAACTATAAATGTCATAAGAATTGCTTAATACTAGGAAAAGGATGGATGCACAAAGTTTCCGTTTTCGTGGCCTTTACCATCCTGAGGAAGTAATACTGGTAGGAGGGAAAAGTGAATATCAGCCTTCACCCAGATATGAAGGCAGGCTTGTTTCAGCAAAATGCTCTCTTTAAAATTTTTGAAGATTTTAGTCTAAAAGTTTCTTTTATTTTATCTTAAATACTATTTAATAATATAAACCTAGACACAGAGATGTCTTAAGGGGTTTTTTTTGGTAGCAAAAAACTTAGGATTTGGTCATACAGGAAGCTTTCTCAGTGCCAATGCATTTAATTACACTGATATAGTGAACTGTTAGCTCTTTTGGACTAACTTTCCCATGTCAGCAGAGTTACCTGGAATGTGAGTGTTTTAAACCTTTTCAAATAGCTTGAAAATTGCTTCCCAGGTGGCAGTCTGAAGGAATTGGAGGCAGGCCTGCATCCATAGAATAAATGCTTGTCCTATTTATATGACTTTCTCATGTAGAAAAGCCCTTGGGACAAAAGTGCTGTAAAATCTATTCCATAATACTTACTTCAGTACAATTAAGAGTGTCCACATGATGATCTTGTGTTTGGACCCTGGCCAGATGCCAGGCACCCACAAAAGCCTCTCACTCACTCCTCTGCAGCTGGACAGAGGACAGAAAATATAATGAAAGGTTCATGAACTGAGATAAGGACTAGGAGAGAGATCATTCATTAAATACCATCATGGGCAAAAGAAGCTTAACTTAGAGATATTTAAGTGAATTTATTAGTGACAAAATCAGAGCACTAGGATGAGAAGTAAAATAAGCTCTTAAAAAAACCTCATTCCATCCCAACCCCTCCCTCATTCTCACCAACAGTGCAGGGAGACAGGGAGTGGGGGTTTACAGGTCAGTTCATCACCCGTGGTTCCTCTCACTGCTCAGAGAGAGAAGCTGTTCCCCTGCTGCACTGCAGGGTCCCTCCCACAGAAGGCACTTCTCCATCAACCTCTCCATCCCACGGGCAGCAGTCCTCTCAAACTGCTGCAGTGTCAGTCCCTCTTCCATGGGGTGCAGTCCTCCAAGGACAGGCTGCTCCAGCCTGGGAGCAGGGCCCCACTCCAGGGGTCTCCTACTGGATCACAGCCTCCCCCAGGCATCCTTCTCTGGCATGGGCACCTCCCCATGGGCTGTGGGTGGATCTCTGCATCCCCCTGGATCCCCATGGGCTGTGGGTGGATCTCTGCATTCCCTGTGGATCCCCTCAGGCTGTGGGTGGATCTCTGCATCCCCCTGGATCCCCACGGGCTGCAGGGCACAGCTGCCTCACCATGGTCTCACCAGCTTGCAGAGTAACCTTAGCTCTGGAGCTTGGGCCATCTCCTTCCTCTCCTGCAGCACTGACCTTGGTTTCTGCAGAGCTGTTCTGCTCACCTGTTCTCACCTACTCCTCTGTCAGGAATGAAAACTGCACTACAGTCTTTGTTTTGATTTTCTTCTTAAATAAGGTATCATAGAGGTGTTACCATCAACTCTAATTGGCCCAGCCTTGGCCAGCAGCATGTTCATCCTCAGAGCCATCAGGGATTTGCTCTGCTGGACATGGAGGAAGCTTCTAGAAGCTTCTTACAGACCTCTGTGCCCCTCCCACTACCAAGAAGAAGGCAGTGCAAAACCAACACACCCAGAACAGCAATTTCATTCAATATGCAAGTGCTTACATATGTGGACACTTGTAGGTACTTCACCCTTTCCTACATAATGAAGGCAGCAAGGTGTTGTGAGCTGTGGTTCCAAGGAGGAGGCACTGAGCAAATTTAGTGAGGGCAAACCATGATGAACAATGTGATGAAATGAATTAGGCTACCTAAAATGTCTCACAGATCCAAGTTTTGTATGAATCAACAAGTATGAATGAAGTAATGGAGTTTCTTTCCTAGTACTGGGAATTTCAAGCCTTTGATACACCCCTCATAGACACTAAGAAGAAAATTGGGTAGTCATTGGGCAAGAAGCAAAGAATTGCTCTGGATTAGACACTGGCAAAGTAACAAAACAAATAGTCAATTTTCACCTTGGCAAAGCCTCTATGCTAAATCAGTCTTGGAAATATTCATCAATAAATCAGGAATTAAAGAACAGCAAGATGTAATTGCTCTTGTAATGCAAATAGCAATTAACAACAATATTTGCATTTGACACAAAGCTCTGAGGATAATAAAGGCTGGAAGTGCCTGTAAAGAATCCCACCAGTGGACAAATGCGAAGCACAGCAGCAGATAAAATCTGATCCCCAAACCATCATGACATCTCAAGGGATTAACTGTATCAAATGTTATTTATACTGTCTCAAAGAGGGGAATCACAGCACTCCTCACTGCCATCCACAGCCTGGCTCTCCTCCCTGAGTCCTGCAGGGGCCCAGAGGCTCCCCCATCTCTGGTGTGTGGGATTCCCATGGAAGGGCACAAGGAGCACAAGCCTGGATGGAGCAAGGGGGGCTTTCCCTGCTGCAGAGCAACTGCGTGGGCCACCCCTTTGTGTCCCTTAGCTACAGAGGAATAGGGGTGCCACTGCTTCAGGCTTACTGATAGGAGTTAAGAAGAAATTTTCTTTCTAAATATATTATTCTATCAGGTGACTTTGATACCTTCTCCTGTATTAACTGGTGTCAGCCTCTACAGTGACTCAGAGGGAAAAGCTGTATCATTAATGCCACATTCCTCTGATTAGGAGGATGACATGGAAATGTCCCAAGTCCTCAGGGACCAGCAAATTGCTGCCAGAAGTGATTCTGCTTCCAGCTGGTAGCAGCAACCCCAGACTTGTGCCATTTAGATTGAAAGACATGCAAGGGAAACAGCCAAAATTTCACAGGCTGGGAAAGGCTAAAGTGTATTTTCTCCTAATTAAAACAGAGAAAAATTAATAGTCTATAGTTCCTTTCATGGTCCTTTGATTTGATACACCTGAAGGGGGTTGTTGTTTTAGAAGAGGAGTGCCCAGCACCTTTGAAAAATCCAAACCCTGAATCCCCTGAGGTGGGAAACTCCATCCCTCCATTGCCCACCACATCCCTATATTAAAATGTGGAACAACACCCTGGAAAGAGAAAACTGTCAAAGGGCTGGCAGAATTAACACATACCTTGAGCTTACAGTGAATAAAATAGTCAAAACACAAGTTCCTCAGTTTGGGGGATTTTATCAGCATTTGACCTCACTACTGTATGTACATCTGCATATGAATAGGAAAATTTAAAAAAATGCACACATATTAATTTATTGTCAAAATGACAAAACAAGCCCCCCCTAAAGCTTATAAATATTCTGAAAGCATATACCATCTATAGGAGAGCAAAGTGCCACCTCAGTCTCCACTGCACTGCCTAATGCCTCTGTCTTTTCCCTGGCCTGAGAATGTCCGGGTTTCCTGGTGCTGCCACTGCCACTGCCCATGCATCCCCCTGGCACTTCGAGGCCAGAGCCACGGCATTGCTCCTGCATCCCCCTGGCACTGCGAGGGCAGAGCCACTGCATTGCTCCTGCATCCCCCTGGCACTGCAAGGGCAGAGCCAGCACAGGCAGCTGTGGCTGGTGGGCAGTGACCCCAGTCTGGTGCTGTGTGTCAGTGAGCAGTGACCCAACACAGCACAACGCTGCTGGGCAAGGCAGGCAGCAGGGCACAGCTCAGGACAGCTGGAATTACAAAACTTTGGAGTTACACACTTTGCCATGTTAGATTGTGCTGATCTCCTACACAAGCCCTATATAAGAAAGAGCAGCAGGATTTGGTCTGAGATGGGAGACATTGAACACGGGACAAGTCAGGGACAACATGTTGAGAGGATTCAAAAGAATGAGAGAAATACTGGCAGCATGACTAGAAAAGCTCAGCTTTTGGGAATGGGGCAGAGGGGGGTGAAGCAGCGCAGGGCTAATGGGGAGGAGGGAGGAAGAGAGCATAGAGGGAATAGGAGAGGATAAAAAAAAGCTTTTGTCATAGTCCCAGTACCATGGTCAGAATAATAGTGCTCTGAAGGGAGACTGAGATTTTTTTACAGAGCATTAAAATGAAGCATTAGATAAAGTTTGAAGAAATAATGCCAGAAAAAGCCATGACTTAAATGATGCCCATCTGTTTCTTCAAAGAATGAAGAAGAAGATGGATCCCTGACCATTAATCATCATATATAAGATGGCAGTGTTTAATTGAACTCTGATTTGAAAAAAAACACATCTTTGACTCGTGATAGAGGCAGGGAGGACTTACCTCTCAGCTATGTTTTTAAAGCCATGTATTAGGAGAATCTTTAACAGAGATCTCTGGGACTGAAACATTAGATGAAATATAAATATTGATTATAGTTTAAGTGTTTTGAGTTTGGGAACTAAAAGCAGTTCTGCTTGTTAGTAGTCCAACTTTTGTTAATTAATTTAGCAATTTCCCTAACTTTATATGCCAGGACAATATCTAATGTAAATATGCAGGGAAAAAAATACCACTTTCTTGCAGAAAATATTTCTCAGCCTACAGGAAAGGAAGTTTTTCACAGAAGAAATATGATGGTTCCTGTGGTTGCTCCCCCAGCTGTGTGTTTCACCTTTTGCAGAGGCTGCCTCTCTGGCAGCAGAACAAGCAGAAAAGGAGGACATGAGTGCCTTGGCCCAGCCTGCATGGGGAGAGACAGGAATCTCAGCTCCCACACCAGACAGTCCCCGCAGCAGCTGAAGCGTTGACACGCGATCTTTTCTGCCAGCTCAGTTATGGCGATATGATTTCCAGCAGGGAGAACATTAAAGATAGCTGGGGACTGAGACAGAAAAACCAGTTCTGCAGTTCATGGACATTTGTTCTTAGTGCTTCTTCATTCATTCATAGGTGTTTTTTTCATTTTAGGTGTTTCGGGTTTCTTTTAGTACTAAAATACTCTACATCCTTGTCTATATAGGCAAGAAATTCCTCTGCACAAGTCTTTTCTATAAACACATTTTGTTAAAGGAAAATATTTTCTAAATTAAAGTTAACCTTTGCCTTGCCAAGATAAAAGATTTTTTAAATGCATTACCATCTCAACAGAGATTAGGTACTCTTCATTTGGACTCATTTCTTCCAGTTAAGTAATTGTGACTGGAGAATCTAACACCAGGCAATTGATGGATATTAAATTACAATTTGTGTGTCAACAAAAGAATGGCAACATGGTTAAAAACACACCTTTTCCTAGGAGATACTGTAGTAGAGTTCAGAAAATAAATTAAATTATGGCAGCTAATGAGTTACAGTGCTTCAGCTCCAGTAACTCTTTCCCCACATATTGTCCTGCAGGGAAGGACACATGTCTCTCCTGAACCCCCATGTCTCTCCTCAACCCCTGATAAAACCCCTGCACAGCTGGGCTAGGGGAAGGCAGACAGACCAGGAGGGCACTGGACACTGCCAGATGGGCACTGAGAGGCTGAGCTCAGACTCCTCAGCCCCTTGCTGAACCACCAGAAACCAACACAGTGACAAGCCTGGTACCCCAGACTCTTTGGACTCAGCTACACTCATTGGGTAGATCCATTAGTCCAATTTCTACTAAAATGGTTCTGCCAATTAGATTAAACTGGTTTACACATGGTTTACAGAGATTTCGTGGAAACCTTTAGGAGGTGGGGGAGAAGTGTGCTCTACCACGCTTGGCATAACAAGAGAGCCTGAAGGCAAACTGGGTAATGCCAGAATGGAAATGCAGCTCCCCCAGTAACAGGGAAAATAAGCAATACTGGATTTATACTGCTTGAAAATTCTGAATAAGCTGTCTTCCTCAAAAGGATGCTTTAGATTTAGCCTGGGAATTTTTGGCTGAAGCCTCTAGACTCACACTGTATGGAAAACCAGGGGACCCAGTGATTTCTCTACCTTTAAAAACTGATATTCAGTTCATAACTGAATTAGGGGAAAGAAAAGTGATCATGAATTAATTTAAATATGCCCAGTAAAGCCTATTGTTATTAAGAAATTATTATTTGTTTAACTAAATGTAAATACAGTAATATGCTTACATATTTTTGTGAAAAATTGCAGATACAGAAGAAATTGCATTCATCATGTACCTTACCACAGTATTTTGTTCATTAATCATCTCCACCATGATCCTGTCCACAACACAAATCCATATATGTAATATGTGCTATAGTATGTGGTGGCAGAACAGGGTTTTATACATCAGTCTTAAAGCTTTTAGCAATGTAGCCACGGGAGAGGTATAGAAATGCTTATCACATCCAGGCCAGGAGCCTGGAGACAGGTGATGCCGGCACCTTTGCTCCTCCCCAGCTGGAGTTCCCTTAGGAGAGTCACTGTTTAAACAAATGCAGGCAAATCCTTCCAAAAGGCGCTGAAGAGCTGAAGAGAGGGGGGAAAGCTGCAGCTCCTTCCCATCATCCTGCAGAGCAGGGGCTGGGATGACACACTCGGTCCCCACCGCCTCCCCCTTCCAGCAGCGCCAGAAGTGGGTGCAAGAGGGCATCTCCGAGCCCCGGAGGTGCCCGATGTCAGCAGCTTTCTGCTCGGAGGTGCCCGATGTCAGCAGCTTTCTGCTCTGATAAAGGTCAGCAGCGCTCACTCCCGCCCCGCCAAGGTTCGCTACCCAGACTCTGCTCCAGGGAAAGGCAAGAGGCACTGCAGGGCACATATGCTTTTGTTTATTGAACTCTGCCTGCCCGTGACCCACTTGCTGCTGCCACTCAGACACGCTTTCTCATCCCAAAATACCAGCATGGTATTTTTCCTCTATCAGCCTCATTTTTTTCCAAGTCCATGCAATATTTAAAATTAATACATAAAATTAATGCATAAGACTCTGTTACATTTAGATCTGCAAATGTCAATAATTTTTTTTTCCTATGGCTATGCAGCTTTTTGGGGGTAGGAATTAGGTGAGGTTTTTTCCAGTTTGTATTATTCCTCCATAATTTCCAATTTGGCTTTAGACTCTGGCAATCACACAGCCGAGCACAACATTGCCTAGAGACAATCAGAATTTCATCCTCTGATTAGAAAAAGGGCTGAAAAACACTACTTAAACTTTACTATGGAAATTCAAATTTCTCTGATACAGTGGAAATAAACAGGTAGAGACAGAGGAAGTGAGAGAAGAAAGGTGGGGGAAAAAGACCCTCCAAGACGTGGAAATAAATATTTGGACATACTAGCCCTAAACAGTTTTATATGTCATATAATACTCATAACTTTTTTGTCAGAGTAATCCTGTTTATTTGAGCCATTTTCATATTATTTTCAGCCCTTACTCTTGGAGAGCAGTTGAAAGAGAAAAGGTCCATATAAACTAGTCAAGACCACTCTCTTGACACTATTGGAACCTGCTGATAGTTGCTTTGACATTTCTTAAAGACCCTCCATAAAAAAGGAGGAAGAATGGGCCACAAGAACCTGTGGTACTACTTTTAAAATTCTATCTGCCAACTACCAATATATGGTGAGAAGGGAAAAACCCCAAAATTCAAGTGATAAAAATCTGTGATGGAGATGATGATGATGATGATGGTGATTGTTAACCTTCCAATCTAAATCCTAAAATCACCATTGTGGAACAGCAAAGAGCTATTATTTAATCCTCATGCTTTTAGCTGTTCTTGATCTACTACTTAATTTCTGATAATATAGGATATCACATATGATAAACACAAGAAATATAAGAGGGTAAGTATATGAATAATGGCTTAACACATGTGAGCTTATATTAAAGGCAGTGTAGGTTAATTTAGCATTAAACTAAGTTACAGGATGAGAAAATGCCAGAGCTGCAAGACAGATGAAATGGGACTTTCTTTGGGTGAAAAGAAGCAGCTTGGTTGGCAAGTAGCCAACAAAGAGAATTTTTTTTGTCTTTCTTTATTTAAGATAACATGGATTGATCATAGCCAATTGATGTGTATAGACTGAAAACTTCTGTTTATTGACCAAGATAACCAAAAAGGGTATCAGCATTCCATGCTCAACCTTTCCTTGAAATTTTCTTTCTGAACACAAGTTAGGCGAACATTAAAAGGAGCAATTCCTTTCTTAGATCTTTTGAAATAATCTTAATTTTTATCTTCAGTTTCTCCCCATTTTTTACTTTTTCTCCTCTTTTGTTTTGGCATTATCATTACTGGTAATTTTTTTAGCACTTTAATATTGCATATTAATTTTCCATGCCAAACCTGTCTCTTTATTTATCTACTGTGCTGCATGATTTACTTGCTAAATAAAACTCTTTTCAATTGCTATTATGAATGCCTCTTTCAGTTTCTTGAACTCTTCTCATTTCCCACATATTGTCTCAGGGTCAACAGGAGAGGGAAGCAAAGACGACTGAAGCTGTAGCATTTTTGCAATGTTTGCATTGACATGGACACAATAAATTGTCCTTACTGCAAAAAGGAAATTCCTCAGTGTGATAGTCAGTCTCTGCTGCTCTCCAGTGACTCCTGTTTTGGGAAAGAGTAGGGCATACTTGAGCAGGGCATGAGCAGAAGGGGATAGAAAATCTCCTGCAGGAATAGACTCCACTTATATCAGTCCCAGCATTTTTAGCTACAAATACAAAGCAAAAATGACACCTAAACCCAAATATTTAAAAGAGCAACTATTGTGCAAAATGCTGCTTTAAAAAAAGAACCCTATAGCCCCTATATGGCATCTCCTAAGTGAGATTTACTGTAATTTTCAAACAGCTGACTTAAGCAAGAAGAGTCAGGTAATACTGGCAGAATCCGTCAAGGACTTGAACTAAAAAACCCAAACAAACAAACAAAAACAAACAAACAAACAAATTCCCCCAAAACAAAACCAAACCCCAAAACCAAAAAGAAAACCAACCAAAAAACCCCTCAAGAGATCCACAAACACCTCAGAACAGTGAATAACTTTGAATTCAGTTATTATATCTGCTATCACCACCTGAATATGCTATTTCTTCCCTCCTCTGCTGTTTCCCGTTGTCACTGCTGGCGACGGAATGGAAAGCAGAACTAAGACAGATAAAAGGGTCAGTTTGCTGAGACAAAAGATGATATCACGTCGAGACAAATTACAGAGGTGCTGTGTCTAAATGTGTTGAAGCAATAACTGCTGTACAGCAGCCACATCAGCAGGGCTGCTCGGAGCCTCCTGCTCACGCCCGCTGCATGCAAAGCAGGGCCGGCAGCCAGCGCTGCCATTCGGGTCACACTCAGCGGCAGCTCGGAGACAGCCACCAGGCCACCTGCAGGCCATGCTGCTCCGGCACGGAAACAGCTGCACAGCAAGTCATTGGAAGTGACAGGTAGCCCTGCGCTGCAGGGCAGAGCCCCGGCCCGGCGCTGCGCAGCCGGATCTGCATCCCCTGTGCATCGCCAATGCATCCCCGGCGCGTCCCCAGAGCATCCCCGGAGCATCCCCAGCGCGTCCTCCAGTGCATTCCATCCCCACCTGCTCCCCGGCTGCCTCTCTGATCCGTACACCCTGTCCATCTGAGAGCTGGGGGGAAGAAAAGGGGAAAAATTACATTTATTTAAGTATTTTATTTAAAACCAGCTAGGGAAAATACAGGAGCTCTCAAGTATGCAGTGAATTCAGATCTCACAAAATTGCTGATCAGCCGAGCAACTTGAGACGTAAAGGGTAGTTAGCACCTGTGAAAGATCAAAAGCTGCTCACAGTCAGGCTGTTAACCCTGATGCAGAGAAAATTGGATAGTTAGCACTCCTAGAAGAGAAAGGTGCCATGGCTGCCTGGAGCATAATGGTCACAGAGGGGAAAAATACATATGGATAAATCAATCATGTATAGATACATGGATAGATCAATCTATCTGTCTCACAACACATTGTCATTTGGGATGTCCCCTTCTTCAACAGCACATGGTTATATATATCTTGCTAGGGTAAGGGGGGATTGTATTTTTACAATCCCCCTTTGCAATTATATTAACAATTACTTGCTGGAAAAGCGAGATCAACCTCATCCACAGGCAGAGCTAGGACACCTGCCTTGACATCCCTGTTGCTCCAAGACACAAAGCCACCTTGGTCCTGGTGCCAAGCTCAAGCAGATCTGAATTCCCATTGCTGTGCCAAGTCAAGCACTGGTGGCACAACCTCCTGAAAGGAGACCAGAGTTTTATGAACTAGTTGAACTTGTTCACAGAGTACCTGTGATTTTTAGCAGCTGGCATTACCAAACCAGACTGAATTTCCTAAAGTACTAAAATTGCTAGGGATAGAGTGAATTAATCCATAGGGCTGTGGCACAAAATTGCAAAAGCAGCACGAGACTACCAGAATACTGCTCACATGACATAGTGTTGCCCAAAAAAGACGATCTAGAGCTGAAATAGTCACCCAATTCTGTTATACTGTTGCAATCTTACCCCTGTAGGAATGACCAGCACCCCATTTTCTGTGCCATGCTATGCTGCCAGTATAATGGGCAAGATAACTGGGATGTATTCATCATTTCCAGTCTACGAAGGAGCTCTTCCAGTTTTAAAATTATTGAAGTGTTGGGAAGATTTTG
This sequence comes from Fringilla coelebs, assembly GCF_963513975.1. Taxonomy (NCBI): domain Eukaryota; kingdom Metazoa; phylum Chordata; class Aves; order Passeriformes; family Fringillidae; genus Fringilla; species Fringilla coelebs. Next base: position 18,793,928 of record NC_140030.1, on the reverse strand, counting down.
GGTCCTTAGCAAAGGAGTTCTTTAGATGCATGTTGTCTAAAGGATGTGGAGAATTCTTTTCTTTATGTGAAGACGCCTAAGACATCTAAAATTACCCACACCTCCAGATGAATACCACAAGTCCAAAAGGTGGACAGCAATTTTTGGTTTAGTGTAAAAAACCTCAAAAGAAACTGATTTGTGGAGTATAGGCGATTTTTAAGGTGTGAAGGAAAGAACATGTTTTATAGTTCTTCTCAATGACCCTGACATACAGATTGCATTTTCTCAAGGCCATGAAGACAGATACAAGTGCTTGATCCCCTAAAAGGAAGGTGAGTTAATTGCCAATATAGGCAGGATGCTTTGAGGCCCAGAGAACTCCTAATTTTCCTTGCAACACTTTATCACCATTATAAATGTTATTATTTGGGGAGGGGGAAGAGAATTCAATCTGCAAACAAAGAAATGTTGGTTACATATTGCGATTGCCTTGAAAACCACATTTGTTTCTAGACCTCTATGTTCTATCTATTGAGGAGCTGACAATAGAAAGTTCAGAAGCAATGTAATCAATTTCTCAAAATTATTGATATATATGAGGTGACCAGAATATTTTGAAAGCAAATTAAATTATTTTTTCCTAAATATTTTCTCTCAGTCTCTCTTCTTTTATTCCATCGATCTTGAAACCATGGTAGTCAATATCTCTACTTTTAAAAACATTCCATGTGAGGGGAATGATTTCCATTTACTTCCAATGAGTAGTTTTGACAATGGGGAATCCTCTGGCATTGAATTGCCAGTGGGAGTGATACACTTCAGCACAGACCAAGAGTTAATGAAGAACAGAAAAAGCAACCAAACCTAGGAAATAGCTGAGTAACAATTTCAAAGGAGCAAGGTGGAATATTGAATCTCATCCCAATTCTTTGAATCCTAGGGTGGAATTATTAACATCCTGGGGGTTGTCAAAGCCTCTGGGGAAATGATCAACATGAAACAGTAGTATGCAGTATATCTATATGCAGTGTATGGATCTATGGAGTAAAATATTCTGTGTCTGTGGCAGGTCTTCAAAACCAATCATTTTTTCCTTTACAAATGGTTTCAGGCTTATACAGTCACCTTGAATGGTGCAGATTCTGAGACTGCTTTTCAAATCACATGCAATAACATAATATAACTGGAGTCTCTGCTTTCCAACCTGTGGTAACATGAATGTGAGACAAACAAGGTTGCTGGTCCATCAGAGATGTTCACATCCAAAACCTGATTTAGGAACCAGATACAGAGACCTTCTCTTTGACACTTCCTCTGGGTGTGGATTTGGCTTTCAATGAAGTGAAGGAACTCTTTCTATTCATCTGTTGCCTATCAGCTTCCAGAGAACAGAAATGTCTCAGCCTTGGGGAGCTGGGCACTTAATTCATCATATTGAATTTCATGATTAGGGGTGGATGGTCAGAAGTTATCGATAGGTAAGCTCAGTGTTGTCCTCCATCTCCCTGCTTCTAAGTTATCTCTGAGGTCTTTCCAAAATGAAGAAGCCCTCTAAATTTCAATACATGTGATACAAAGACATATCCTTTCATTTGAATTATGCAAAATGATACCCTTGTAATATAAAATACACTGCTATACAAGTCCCGTTGTGTTAATGAAATATCAGTTGCAAGGGTAAAGTGCAAAGGGTTGTAGCCTTCATATACTCTGGAAACCTGGAGATATCATGGGCTTCCTGTAGTCTCAAGATTCTTTTTATTCACTTTTTAATGTATTTTGTGACACAAGTAGGTACACAATCTGAGAAGACCTATCCATGAGTGAAGTTGTGCACAAGATGGGACCCAGAGGAGGATTTTTCAATAGATTAATTCACAATATTGTTAATTTTATTTTTAATAAGTTTTATTAAATATCTTTTTACCTTAATCACGGCATGAACAGAGAATTGGATTAAGATCTCAAGTTCTTAATTGCAGGAAAGGGTCATTGCCTTGATAATTTTATGTCATCAGGCTTGAATGAATCATAAAATCATAGAACCACAGAATATCCTCAGTTGGAAGGGACACACAAGGATCATTAAAGTCCACCTCCTGGTCCAGCACAAGTCAGTGCCCAGATTCACACCATGTGCCAGAAAGCATTGTCCAAATACTTTTGATCTCTGTCAGGATGATGCTGTGGCTACTTTTCTGGGGAACCTGTTCCAGTGTCCAACCACCCTCTGGGTGAAGAACCTTTTCCTAATACACAGACTGAAGAATTTATGCACATTAAAAAGATCCTTTCTTTAATCTGGAAAGTTTTCACTTTAGTTTACACAAGAGTTTTATAATTTTCCTAAATTGGAAAAGCTGATATAATTTTCTCATGTTAATGAGGTCCACAGGATTTTAATCAGAAACTCTTGGCAAAGATTACAAATGAAAAATAATTCTGGACAATACTTATGTAGTCAAGCTTACTAAGCAAATTCCACCTTAAAGATAGAGTAGCTTCTTTGGTTCTGTGAAGATACTTGTTCACCTTTCAGTTAAGAAATTCTGGGAGTTAAAGGCTGTCATCAGAATTTCTTGGTATTTAAAAATTGGGATAGGTTAACCTCCATTTCCTTTAGTTCTCTTAATTTTAGGGGTATAGTTTGAATTTTCACTTACAGGTGTTCTCAACTATGCAACCTGTATTGACCTTAGCTAATACTTCAAGAATCAAAAGAACTTGAGAAAAAAATGTAAAGTCCTTCTACTGGATAATTATGTGATTTATATTTTTCTCTCTCACATCTGTGTCAATGGTGACTTTTCTTTTTTTATAAGTGTACTTCAATTTTTAATCCTCCCGTGTTCTTTATTCTTCTCTTATATGCTGAAACCATGTGCAGACAAGTTCCACAGGTAGTGGCATAATTGTGTCATTTGTTTGTTCATTTTTCACTTTATCCCTATCAATTGGGTTGATAGACACTTTTTAACTTTCTTCTTATGTAAGAAAGGCCAAACAGCAAAACTCAATTTACTTTATATCACAGTTAAGATGCCATTGAGATTAACAGGAACAATTTGTATCCTTTTGGAAGAATTTTATCTCAGTCTCTAGGGATTTGTTTAAACAACACAACATTCTGTTCCCGTTAGTAACCACAAAAATGAGAAATTTAGATTTAAGTGACTGTTAAGATTTTGCATAATTTTCTTTTTCCTCACTTAGGAGAGGGATTTGTCAGACAAATAAGACAAAAATGTGGGGGGATCTTACAGGTAATCACAGCATTACAGACATACATTCATATTCAAGACAGCTATGTTTTGATATAACCTTGGGTATCAAAATTCTTAGCTCAGACAGAAGGAAAACCAGCCAATTCTAATAATCTCTTGAAGCAAGCTGCCTAATACTTCAAGATTATCTTCTTTTATTTTGAAAAACTTCTAGTTAATAAAGGACAGTGTAAGTGGCAAAAAATGAGTTGAAATACCTGGTTTCTACCTATTCTTGCCAATGACCTGACCCATTCTTTTATCAAGGTCTTCCTGTTAATTAAAGATTAAAAGTCATTCTGAAAGCTGAAATTATTTAAATGAAGCTTACTAATGAAAGCTTCCTTATCAATGTTGTCACTTAAAAATATCAGATGGCAAAATGAAAATTGTATACTAAAAGCCTATTGGTCATGAGACCGTGAATTTTTTTTTGCATTGGAGAATTAATGCTTTTGCACTTCATAGGAGTAATGCATTTGTTTAAAATGGGCAAAGTATAAGAATTTATTATACTTGTTTCTTTGTTTTCCAGTTCTTAGCTTTCATAAAGGGTGTGATCCATATATAATCACTCAACAAATTAATGTGTTTTCAATTAAAAAAGATTTGAAAAATAGAAATACAAAATTTAGCAAAACCTAACAGAACTTCTTTTTTAGCCAGCAAACAAAGTTGTGCCAATAGGAAAGAGGGGCATTCTTGGTAGTTTCAATTCAAGGGTGAATTCCATGTCTTTGAAAGAGCCACAGTTTCACCCAAGGAGTCCTGCAGTGGTGGGCTGCACTGCTGCAGTTTGTGCACACATTCCCCGTGGTGGGCTGCACTGCTGCAGTTTGTGCACACATTCCCTGTGGTGGGCTGCACTGCTGCAGTTTGTGCACACATTCCCTGTGGTGGGCTGTACTGCTGCAGTTTGTGCATACATTCCTCCTCCTCCACAGTTTTCCTGTGCTTATGGTTCTCACAGCATCATGGTGGCCTCTGCCAACTATCCCAGGTTTCACCCTCTGATTGCCTCTTCCCTGCCCCCAAGCTCAACAGCTCCCATTCTGACTGCAAAATTCTGACCTCAGCCAGCACCTGGCCCACTCCTCCTGTCTCACCCCTCAGCTGGGTGAGGTTTGAAGAACATATAAAACTTTATTAACTGCATGCATGTTGCTATAACAGTGCAACATTATATAAAACACTTAATGCAGGATCAAAGTTAGTTACCTGTCACGAAATAATATTTATAATTACAGAGAACTAACCTAAAATGTGCTGTATTCAGTCAGTTAAGTGGCCTGTCACAGAGCCCTGGATTTCTTGTGCATTTTGTCCGTGCTGGGTTTCTCCAGTTTGCATTGCACTGAGGCTGCTGTTGGACCTAATCTGATTTGCTTGCTTGCTCTTGTCCCTACCCTGTGGTTTCTCAGCCTACTCTTCCCTTCCTCTCATAAACCCTGTTCACCTCTGCTCTGTTTTGCTAACACCACAAAATGAGTTCTGCTAATTTGGAAAATAATTAAATATCATTAATAATGCTGAAATTACTCCAATGGGATACAGACAATGATGTGAAAAGGGGCAGGATTTAGCCCTTTGCCATTATCATTCAGAATCTAAAAAATACAAATATCACCTGCCATGCTACAACAGCTTCTTGCTGCCATTTTTTGCTGCTATGCTAATTGTTTGAAAATTTAGAGGGAAAAATGAGAACCTACTACAGATGGAAAAACATCCAAGGCCTTGTGCAGTGGTGAGCTCCCTTAGGCAGGCTTCTGCAGCCCTCTGCAAAGTTTAAGCACATGATACCATGCATTATACATTGTTAACTTCCTGGGCACAGCTCTTGCTTCAAACATTCCTACCGATGCTACTTTTCCTACTATTGACTTTTCCTTTGCTATATTTTTTTTCCAAGAAGAAAACTTTTTTTTGTCTGCAGAAATTGGTGATAATTCTTCTTCTTCTCCTCCTGTTCTGGAGAAAACTTTGTTATTTTACCTGTTACAATTTTACCTGAATGCTGCTGTTACCAGAGACTAATTTGATGCAGTTAAGCTTATGTGAAGCATTTTCCATTTGCTATTATTCCATTATGTGGTTCATTACTGTTCCCCTCCACCCTGTATATGTGAAAAAGTGTTCTTCATATTTCACTTAACCATACTGTTAAACTTTTTCTTGCAAGTCAGCAGAGAAAAAAGGGAGATTACAAACTAATTACTATCTGGCCACAGAATTTCACAAAGCTTGACTCCTCAGGCTCTCTGTCTGGACTGGTTGAGGGCTTCAGGAATTTTTGGCAAGATGGGGACAGATGGATATTTGCAATACAATTGCTTTGCTTCTCCCTTCAAAGTAATCTAATTCATTAGACTTGTCACAGCTTAAATACTAGATCTTTGCTAACCTAGTTTGGCTGAAATGGGTAGAGTTTCACAAGTAGCTCTACCAGCAGACTGGAAGTTGCAGTATCCAAAAGAGTGGTAGCAATAAGTGCTTGAGAATAAGCTAAAGATCAAGAACTTCTTTAAGGCAACATAGCTGCAGCTAATGAAAGGACACGTATTCACAGTCAAATATAAAAATATATCCTAAAACACCAGCTACAATAAAATTGATAAATATAGACTATTACATTTTTCTCTAAACTGGAAAATTTTTATTCTATGTGTATGTTTCAATATAAAGGGACTAGGCAAACATTTTGACCTATGTGGTTATAATATGATAACCATTTGGCTGGGAGCCTATCTGGTTGCTCGATTTCTCTTACTTTTTGTAAATTAAGATAACAAAATTGCCAACCTCTAGAAGGTATTTGCCTTTTGATTAATTATAATAATTATCTACTATTTTCTTATCAGGGGCAAGCACCTAAACTCTGATCTAATTTTCAAATACTTACTAATAATGGCAAATAAAGATTTGGTTTATTCTGGCAGAACTTTAATCGACAACAGAACATTAGGTAAATAAGGTCCCAATACTGCCATGTAGAATAAAAGCTTTATCAAAATAAATTAAAGTATTTGTTAAAAGAAATAATATTCCAAGTGCACTTGTGACAGATTCTGTTTCAACATAACAAAAATTAAATGTGGATTAATATTTCAACATGTATTTTACAAAGGGTTGCAAGAACTTTCTATCAGAAAAGCCACATCATAGCCACAGAAATATGCCAAAAGGCAAAGCTTTGGCATTGCTATAGAGCTGGGTTAATGATTAGTGAAATACCTGAACTTTAATCAAGGAGATGGACTGAAATCAGGCCCTTAGAAGTTGTGTATGAACATCTGAATTGCTTACAAAAATTCTGACTATGCAGGTACCTATAGTCAAATATCAAAGCATATGGAAGAAGTCTGAAAATGACTAGCATACCCTGAGCTGCTGATTGCAATCAAATTCTGTATAACCTTTTAAAAGCAAACACTTATCAAAATTCAGTTCATGTTCTGGCGCTATCTAATGTTTCTGTCTTTTTAGATTAATATAACCTAAGGCAGCCACTCTGCACCAAGAAAAGGACCCAGCTGAGGTGCTACTGATTTCACCAGTAAAATGCTCAGCATCTACAGAAAAACTTGGGAAAAATGTTTATTGTCATTTTTATGCCAAGATCCTAGACTGCATGCTGCTGACTTTCCTGCTGTTTGGCTTTCCTAAACCTTAGCAATGATGTTCTCATTCCTCTCAAAATGCCCATCTACTACAGACTCACTTTTTTACTCACCTTTGAGGTTGGCTCTTGATCCTTTCTTATTCTGTTTGAGTCAGAGTCTGGCAGCTTTTGACACTCACTATTACACCCTAATTAAAACTGACTCTATTGATCCAGCTCAATCCTTCAGGTTGTTTCTAATCAAAGACCTGGCAGCCCAAGCCAGATTTTACAGCATCATGTTAACTTACAATCACACCCAGGGAGGGAGGCTGCCTAAGAGGACAATGCAGAGCTACATCTGTAGAACAGTTATCGTCCACACAGGGCCGTTTGTTGCCTACAAAGAAAACCTGAAGATTTTTTATGGTGAAATGGTAGCTTTTCATGGCCAGCTCTTCGTTTCCAAATATGTTTGCTCCAAAAGTCTATGGCTATTTAAATAAGGACTGTCAAGCAACAGAGTTAAAGTAATATATTTTACAGGAAAGAATATTTTTTACTCAACTGAATAATTTTGTTGTCAAATTAGAAAATATGTAGGAATGCACTGGGAAGTCTAGCTGGTCTGTGTATTCAAATTGAAGAAAACAGATAATATGAAACTGTCACTATCACAGTAAGGCAAGCTGTGATTTTGTTTGCAGCCCACCTATGTTAATATCACAGCTATAAAATGTGAATTTAGGATGTCAATAGCCCTATTTACATGTTGGCTACCCAGCATCTCCTCCACTAACTTACTAGTTTTAAGATTTGCACCTTCTAGAGATGAGAGCCTTGTGTTTACCCTTCCGGCAGAATAAGTATCGGTGTGTGTCTGTGTGTCTACTATGCAGGTAGCAAGTGGATTTGGTTCCTAGCAGGTTTAAATTCGATGCTTTCCTTATAAAGTCAGTTGCCTCTCTTCAGACAGAGATAACTGTGTGAATTTTTTTGCAACTGTCCAGCAGATTTCTTGAATGATCATGTTTTTTAGTCAGTGGAAATTCTGATTCTGCAGCACTTTATCACAGAAACAGTCAGAGGTAAGTAATCTCAAACTTCTCTCCTGCAGCACATCCCTCGAGGCACATCAATCCATGTCTCCAGGTATACAAAATAACCTCTCTGCTGCTAGTCTAGGGCTGATGAAATATCCTGGAGGTAGGAGGGCACTGAGTGGGGCTGCTTTGCTCCCCACAGGTCCTCTTGATTGCTGCTGCTCTCTCAGGTCCTCCTCTTGTCCTTCCAGACCTGCCTGTCTGCACTGGCTAAGTGTCTGGGTTTAAATCAAAATTACCATTCTATGAAAAGGTGTAGTTTGGGGTTTTTCACCTGTGTCAATAAATCTAGACTCTGCAGACAAGCAATCCAATAGAAATAAATGAGTGGCTGTCTCCCAGAAAGTGATCCAGGGGCAGATATGTGGGTCTGCTGTGCTTGGTGCTCCAGGTACACTTTTACAAAGCACCAAGGACACGAAGGAAGAGCTCAGGCCATCATGACCCCTGCCCCGTGCTGCAGTCACTGCCCATTCAGAGGTGGCTGACCCTCAGAGGGCTGTGCCAACCACAAAAGTGCAGTTACACAGGAGATGGCTTCTCTCCTCCCCACTGCCCGTTTATAGGCAGATCCCCCGTGGCTGATGTGCAGGAAAGCCAGCATGCTGCAGCATCACCCCCACGAACACATCCCAGCTAGCACGTACACAGGCACGCTGCAGCCATCTCTCAGGTGAGCCAGCAAGCACCTCCTTCTTTGTCTCTGGAGAGCTCTTGATGACTGCCCACGACACAGAATAAAATCTGCCACTCTGCACTCAGCCCCCATGCCAGCTAGAGCTATCATCTGGATGATTGAATTCAATCACTAATGGCCCATTTACTTTAAGGAGGCCATTCTGCAATTCAGAAAGGTATCTTGCCTTCAATGGGATGATTTTGCCAGGGAATATATCTATAGCTCTTTTTCTGTTGGTATGCAGTAAGAAAAAGTAATTTCTGGCACTAAGACTAAGCAAGCTTACATAGCCCTCTTCTTCGTGTCTGGCCACAAATTTAAAATCATTGCAACTGCTACCAGCATTTCCTCATTAATGTTATAAGGACAATAAAAGCCCATGACTTTTCTTCTATTTGTTGCTTTCTAGATTGTTGTACAATAAGAATTCAGCAGGGTATAAATCCATCTTCCTTCTCCCTTCTTTTCACTTGTATGTTGGTTTATTTACATGCTTTCAATTGAAGATTCTTATGCTAATTGATAACCTTTTAATAACATCATACAGGCCCTGGTGTTCTAGAAGGCAGTCCTGACCCATAGAGGCTTCTGAATGCTTCAACATGTTTTGCATTCCTTGTCCAACTTAACCCTGCTGGCTTCAGATGGATTGGGAACCACCTGAAACAAAACCCAGCTTTTCTGACTTTTAGGGGCAATATCAGATAACACAGGGCAATAACAATTCAAACACTGTGGACAGTGATTATTTGACCATGTCTTAAGACATCCCTATGATTTTTGTGCTTTTTAAAATTTATGGCTTAAATTTTACTCCAGACTGCTATACAAAAGTGTACTATAAAGTGATCCCTCAGCAAGGCCAGGGCAGATATAACTTGAAAATGGACAGGAGGGTAAAAAAGGAGAAAAACCAATTCTGGTAACAACAGTTAGTAACAAGGAAGGGGCTGGGGCAGAGAAAAGATTTCAGTACCTCTGTAGTAAAGCCACTGGTGGGAGAGATTGCTGTGCCCTTCCCAGAATGACTTCTGTATTTTTGCATGGAGTGAATTACATTAGCAGTCATATATCAGCAGGCAATGAAATACAACGTGACCCCTTAGGCAAGACAAGTGAGTTTCTTGCTTGTGAAGTAAATCCTGCTTTCCCTTAGAATTTTCCTGTTCCGGTCCCTGTTGCTGGTGCAGCCCTAATGAGCAGGAAGAGTGCTTCCTTCCAGGCAGCTGGAGTGCTTTCCTGGAAAATAAAAGAGTTAATCTCATCTTCTAGCTCTCTGGGTAAATGTTGTGGCCAAGAGGCTTGTTAGGCAAGGACTGCAGCATCACACCTTGATGTGCTGCTCTGGCCCTGGCACAACACACAGCCCCTGCTCAGCACCAGCCCCAGCTTAGTCCCAAGGACATGAAGAGGTCAATTCCATGCTCACAGGTCTGGGGAGGGAAGGATGAGAGGCAGGATTTAAAGATTGCATCTACTTTCAGGCCCCCGATTCCTTTTAAAAGGACTTGCAGCCACTGAATGACCTGTGATTAACACTAGTACCACTGGAAAAAACATACCAAAGCAAAATGTAAGAGCTATCTCATGGTGAACTATGATCCAAAACATTCTGCACAAAAGGATTAGCACAGGCTTTCCCACCTGCTTACAGAAATAGCTTTCCTTCCCCAACAACCCCTCAATAAAAATAAATAAATAAACAAACACATTCCCTGGGTATCTGACAACTTGACTAATTGCAAACAAGTTTTCAAATGAGGGACAAAACAACAAGATTTTAAATCAAGTCTCTCCTCAGTATATAATTTTAATTTGAAATTTATTGGAAATAAATTAGTGTAATTATCCACTGAATCTATCATTCATTGACAGTGAGAGAGATTTTAGGTCAAACGATTAAAATTTAGTATTTTATAAAACAACACTTGCTGTTCAAAGCAGTAAAATGAGTGAATTTACATTATCAAGTGGCCTTGGGTTTAAGCAGCCAATGTATACAAGTCCCTAAGTTCCCTAGGATTCCTCTCTGCACACATTCACCACAATTTGGCCATTGCCTTCATCTCAAAAGCCCTGACCTTTTACATATCTAACCTAACAGTCATGGTTTCAGCCTGTGGCTAAGATTAAATCCTTCTTGCAGCTGTGTCTGCTTGCAAAGCTCAGCCTCAGCCTTTCTACCTGGTTTGCAAACCAGCTGCAGTCCCCATAACATTTGCATGAAGCCTGGGAGTGATAAATGCATGTGAAAAACATTATTAATGTATCAGCCAGCACATCAAGAGCTGATGAGGCACTGAAAGGAAATAATGACAGTAGATCACAGCTTTCAGTGAGTTGCTGAGCAGCAATATGTTCTACACCACCTAAATTAAAGCTGGTAGCCCAGGTCCTTAAGAGAAAAGTTGAAGAGTGTGGGGGCAGTGGCTCAGGCTGTAGAGAGGTCTGCTTTGAAAGGGGAGCCTTGCAGACACAATCCAGTCCTGCTTCTGCCGGGTAAATGGTGCATTAGGCTCACTCACAAAGCAATTGGGACTAACTGGGCTCCCTCAGTGTTACAGTCCAAGCTGGTCTGACTCCACATTACACCTCTGCATGCTTTAAAAATTTCCAGTGAAACCCAAGATGACAGAGGACACCCGTGACTCAGAAGGTGACATTCTCCTTTCTGAGTCAGAGCTGAGCAGAAACAGCAGCATGATGCTGGAGGACACTGCTCCTTGACAGGATGCAAGGAGCTCAGAAACACTGACAATCCCATGCTGCATCAGAAACACTGACATCCCAACAGTTTTGGGAGACTGCTCAGCTATCCTCATTGCTTTCCAACCAGAAATTTATATCTGCACACCAAAGTACCCCTTGCAGTTCTACTGCAATGACATTTCTAAAAATTTATACAGAAATGATAAATCTTTGCTGTATTTTAGTCTGGAGATGACTGCAACTCTGCACAGAATGAAGCAATTCCTGTATGTTGTTTGTACAGCTTTCGGGACCCCTACAAGGTGAAAGAATCTATCCCGTGAAAATTTTATTCTGTTAAAAATCCAAAAGTCTAATAGAGAAATCGTAATTTAAAATATTTCTGATAATGATAAGATCTTTAAACACAAAACAAATGACCATAGCACTTCATCTCAGCATAACATTTATCTTTAAGAGCTTTGGACTCTTGCATGGTCAAGGAGTGATATAAAAACTATCATTGCGTGGTTGGTGGCGGTGTCAAAGAAAAAGATGGGATTGGGACCTTGTCTCCTCTTGACTCTCTTCTAGAACCCAGGATACACTTCCCTGTAGCACTATGCAGTATGTGAAGGGGAGAGCAGAACCACAGGGCCAAGTGAGCATCACAGATGGGATAAATACCTAGCTAGTTTTCTAATACATTTTATTTGTGATTTTAGAGGTGGTTTAGCTAAGAGAGGCTAAATGCATATAAGGACAGATAAGCCCACAGGCACTAGTGCTGGCCCTTCGAGTGCAGAGCACTTGGTACAGGAAGAAGAAACAGTGATAGAGGCAAACCTGCAGCTTGGGCTGTCCAGCCTCCAGCACTGATAAACATCCACCTCTGAAAGCCTTTATGCACGTTGACATCACATTTCATGAAATGTGTGGTACTTGTTGCAGCAGCTGTTTAGCACACACATAAATGAATTTGCTTTTCTCACCGGTCTGTGGAATTCTGGACCAAAAGAGCAACTGTTGCAATATCCATTGTGGTAAGGACTCCATTCTTCCAGCGGAATAAATGGGAATTCTTGCTGCAAAGTCACAGAGAGAAGGGTGTGACAATGGAGTGACTGCAGAAAGAGTCACACATACACCCCTGTGTGTCCCAGAAGAAAATGGGAAATTAAAGAGCAGCACAGCAGAGATGTGCCAGCTACAAATCTTGTGTTGAAGTTGCCTCCAGGTATTGGAGAAACTATGAAATTACTGCAGATATGGTATACCACATTGTAAATGAAAGAAGAATGAAAGGCTTTAATACAGAATGCCATAAAGGAAGACAGGGCAAAGGAAATTTTTGTTTACAGAACAGCTAAGGGAAATGGGTGAGTACAGTGAAAATGAGACCCCTGCTGAATCAGAAATGGCATATCTAGTTTTCTCAGCCACTCAAGACAGAGAGAAATCAGGTGGGAAAACTACAGAGGACAACAGAAGCAACTGGTATTTGTTCAGGAAGATGAAAGACATCATGGAAATCAAGCTTCAACTTAGCTGAGAGGAGGGTGGAACAGGAACAATATGTAAACCTCAAAGAAGCTCATGATTCAGAAAACAGGCCAAATCCCTGTATGAATTCTTTCCAGACAACAGTGTAAACCCAAAGAAGAAAGTTGGTTTTTATTTAATCTGGTAAGAGTTTGGTCCTTGTCTTTTCCAAGGAAATAGAAACACAAACTACTATTCCACTGCAATTAAATTGCACATGTTTCTCACATAAATATTTGCTTGGAAGATTTAAGCTATCACATCAGAGATGCCAGGCCATCCTGAGGATGTGGAATGCATGCTAAAGGCAGCAAAACTGATTGTAGTCCAGTACAATGTGTAGTCAATGAGAAATGAGAGCTCCAGGATCCTGTTCAGAGCTCCACCAGAGACTCTTTCACATCCAGGTTTAAATTTGGGTGTGGTGTGACTCGGTGTCTCCATGTAAACATACTCAGTAAAACAACTGTACTGCACAGATTTGTAAAGTGTTCACTGCACTTCCAATGAAAGTGCATAATACTGAAAGAACAATTCATTGTCCATAAGAATATAGTTGTAAAACCTGAAGTTTTCTCCCCAGTTTAAGAAAAATCAGCTGTAGTGTTAAATGCAGCCAGCAGATCATGTACAATGTTTTTTTATCAGTGCTTCACCATTACATGTCCCTGCTGATTCATGAATTGTAGCTGACAATTGAAAGTGGATGATTCTTAAAGTGATGTTGTTGTGGGGATTTTTTTCTGCTCACAAAAATAAGAAGAACAAAGAAATTATTATACAAAACCCCACAAAATTTTGTTCTGATAATTATGTCTTGTGCCCATAGTAGGCAAAATTCATAGGATCCCTTCATAGCAGAAAAATGGCTGTATGACTTTGAAAATAATTATGTGTGGTGTTTAAGACACTTTTTAAAAAGCAGAGTCAATGTTTATATGTCAAGCCAATGATGGAGAACTCTGGTGTGAAAGAACTGACCTGTCACAAGACAAGAATTAACTGACTAACATACTAAAAGTTATGAAAACCAGCAGTCATTGCTATAAAATCACTATGTAGAACTTCCCAGGGTTTTTAATGAATCCACCAACCTTAGAGAAATGCAAGCCAGAGACAATATTTCCCATGAGGAATGTAGAGCATCTCAGGGTACTTTGCAAATCAGATATATGCTCATTGTAGAAGCACCAGTGCATCTTCTGTGAAAACATCTTCGGCTTAAAAACATGCCACACACCACACAGATATTTTGGGCAGGAAATTAGAAATATGTCGTCTAAGACTGCTAAGACTAACCTGTTAAACTTAGTCTAAATGCACTACTCAATCAATACTCAATCAAGCTTTGCCCCAGCTTCCAGAGAAAACCCTATTTCTTTTGAGAAAAATGTTAGAATAACAAAATAACATTCAAACACACAATTTTAGTTCAGCCATTCAGCTCCTTCATGATATGCACACCTTAGTCTTGCAGACCTGTGTCCACTTGTGGGGTCCCATACAGCAGTAGCAGAGAGGTAGAAACAGCACATCCTACTGCTTCCAGCTGCCATCTTCCCAGTCTTTCTGAACCTGCCAGCACCCACTGGACCATCCTCAAGCCAGGTGAACAGGTCACCATTTAGCAGCTTGAGGCTTGAGGAGTTGCCAGGGCAGCAGTTCAGGGCTCTCTTCTCTCTGCTATTCAGGCCAGGCTCATTGGCAACCAGACTGCACTGATGGTCCTGGGGAGGGGTCAGGGAACGAGTCATTGCTACAGGGAAGAGAAGAAGGAACAGAAACTACAGCAATTACTACCCCAAAGCATTTGTCAGCAGCCCGGACAGCAATTCCAATCCTTCAGTGTCCTCCCCAGCATCACAACTCAGTCTCATCCCTCCAACACATCATCCTAAAAGTAAAAAAAAAAAAGTTAGTTAAACTGTTAAAGTGCCCAACACATTTTTTTGTTCTTACAAGGAACAGGACATGCAGATTTGCATATCTCTGTACAAGAGGCTTTGGAAGATGTATCTGTATCATCTATACTGACATTTCTTTTTATGTTAGGACATAACTACACAGTCAGTTGTGTGCTTTCCTGCCATGATTCACTGTGGGCAGTGGTTGTACTCTCCCACCAGCACTATTCTGACTCTCCAGACTGAGTGCAATGAAGCAGGCAAAGGAGTAAAAAGTAAGCACCAGAGGTCCCATGTTCTAATCTGACAGATGTGTGTGGAAGGAGTTTGAACACCTCTTTCTCTTTTTTAACCCAAGCTAACAACAAATAAACCTACATTATTGTGGAACCTGAACCAACAGCGATAAATCTAATCCACTTAGGTTGCAGAATAAAAATAATCACTGTAATGTCTTTGCTTCTACTCTTAAAGGGAAAAAAAGCATTAAATAGTTGGTGTAACAGACTCTTAAGGTTTGTTAATAATTCGTATTTCACAACAAGAGGAAATTGATAACAGATTTTATATGGGTCATGAGGGTATGATCCAACTTTAGCAGTCAGGGTTCTGAATGTGAAAATCAGGCATGACCATTTTGGCTGGGAAAGGATGGCTCATGGGGGGCAGCAAAGTGAATTGCTTAAGAGCTAGAGATACAGCCAGTGGTGGTAGAGAGACAAAGTCCCCTGAACAACAGTCAAAGCTTAACAGTCTGTTTGAGCAAATATTTCTTTATGAAAGTATTAAAGCAATTCCTTCCTGACACATCAGTGAACTCTGGGAACAGCTGGAACTTGATAGCTTAAAGGATAAAGAAAGATTTATTTTAGCACCACAGGGTTGACCAGGGATTTTTTTTCTTTTTTTTTTTCCTTGAAATTCAAGATATTCATAGCTTCGTTGGAGAGAAAAGCGGAAGAGGAGATTCATTATACATGTGCAACATTAATTTGGGGTAGGGCTGTTGCATAAGCCATCCACCCTTTTTGGGTTACTATCACTAAATAGTTTATGTTCTTAGTGGACATCCTGCTTGCATTTGTGACTATATCAAAAAGAAGTCACTATCTTCAGGCACTCTAAATCAGTCCTGGCAAAGCAAGGGGGTGGGAATGCTAAACCTTGATGCCCAGTTCATAATTCTGCCTGAGCAATGGCCAGCACAGTGCAAGAACACCTAAGCCAGCTCCACATCAGAAGACTTGCCACATATGGAAACTATTGATGGCAGCACAGAGCATCCTCTCAACAGCACTGCAGGCCAGGAAGCTCTCTCAGCAGCAATTCACTGCAGCAGGTTTTGCTATAACTATCACCTGCCTGAGATGCAGGATGAGCAGAGGAGGGGGTCAGAAAAGCCTGAATCCCATGAATACAGAAAAAAAAGTAAGTTGGATGGATCAAGTGACCTCTGGAATACAAATTTTACAAAATTTTACATCCGTGTCCTTCCTTGACTGGACTCATATAAAGTTAATAGCGCTCTCATTGGTTGGCACATTAATCTCACATATAAATTTAACACAAAGCATTCTACCTTTGTACCTCAGGTCTGTTTCTATGCATGTGTGCAATGCCAGGAAACAGCCCAGCCAAATTCCTAATGATATCAGCACAAAGATGCCAGGGATACAATTCAGAAATTCAGTCTCATATACCAGTAAACTCCTTTATGTCCTGTCCAGCCATTACACACAATGGAGTTTTGAAACACACTTCTTACATGAAAAATACAGATGTTTAAAATTGGTTATGTTTAGATCACCATTGTTTAAGAGAGAGATGGACAGTTTTGTCCCTACCACGAGAATATACAGTGCCTACTGAATTAAACAGATTCGTTGGAAGTCTCTAGTCAAAAGCAACCCATGACCTAAACCAGCTCAACCATTTAAAGTACAAAATTTTGCCTCCTGCAGGGTAATCTCTGTTAGCAAGACGAAATACTACAGATTCACTGTGCATCAGTCTCACTGGAAAAACTTGCCAACTAGTTTAATAACTTGTGAGGGAGATCTTACACAAGGCCACCAAGAAGATCAAACCTCTCCCAACAACATTCAGAGACATAGTCAAACTCAAGAGCTCCTCTGGGTCAGGTTGACTGAAAGGTTTCAGATTTTGGAGTGATTCATTGATTCAATACTTTGATCCCATTTTTGCTCTTCCAATCCTTGTGCAGCTCTGATAAGTTCTTGACAGCAGTCCCAAGCATGAACTCTTCACCAGCATCCGTGTCACTCCTGGTCCCAAGGCACCTGCTAGCCAGCCTCTTTCCACAGTCCTGAACTCACATGCTCAGCAAGAAAAGCCAGCAGCGCTTGATATACTTCATTAACTTAAAAAGCATGTGTAAAGTTGTTGACTAGACTAGGCCTCCATCTGAAATGGAAAAATGAATCTCTGCAGCCACTTGAGGTGAACAGATACAGTGGTGGAGAACAACAGAGAAGCATCTAGAAAATATTGCAGTTAAATACCAAAAAAGTGGTAAGAGGAGTAAAGCACACTACTTTGGAATTTGGGCTAGAGTCTTCATGGTAACAATATATTTGTGCTCTAGATATTTGCAGCTTATATCCAGTCAGCCCTAGAGAAATGTGCTTTTGCAGACCTGGAGCCTCATTGGTGGGTGTGATTACAGCTTAAGCCATGTCACACAAGTCCCTATTTCCCTAAACTGAAAAATTAATCCTGCTACTGCAAACTGCAAGGGGGTCAAATTTCCAGCACTAAAACAGGAAAGCCATTATAAAACACTGAGAGCAGGAAGTGTTTATGAGGTATCTTAGTGCAGAGCTACATATATCAAAGTTGATTTAACACCCCTCAAAACTTAAAGGTTGGGAAGGAGAAAAAAAAAAAAAGAAAAGAAAGAGAAAAATCCCACCCTGGATCTGCTTGAAATAAACATTGTCAATTTGCTCAAGAGGCCAGAGGAGAAAGTGGGTCAGCCAAAATATTTTGGTTTGTGTGATATTTTACAAAACCTTTCTAAAAATCTGTTTCTAAGGACAATATTAAAATCTCATTTGGCAAAACTAACATGCTTTCTTTTGAAAAGACTGAAATAATACAGATTTTCGGGAGAGAAATTTTCCTTTTTCTTGTTGTTGCTTTGGTTATCTCTAAAGGCTTGCCAAATCTAACAGAATTAATAAACATTTTTTGTTTAAATCTTATTTAAATGTTATTTTTGTTTAATTTTTTTATTTAATTAATAAATATTTTTGTTTAAATATGTTTTGTTTAAATTTTCTGGTTAATAATATTTTTTATGGAAAAGGGATGCTTGGATCAACTTTAGATCTTAGCACTTGACAGGATAATGCATTTGTATCTAAAATCAGGGCTTGCAGAGCCCTGAAAAAAAAAAAATCTAGCAGGAAGCCATACCAGGATGCTTTTAGCAGCATTCTGAAAAGACACAGGGTTTATTACATATCAAAGTAGACCAGGAAATAAGAAAATTATGAACTAAGAACTCAATTCTAGATGCAATGTAAAGAAGATCTGATCTTTATTTTATCACCTTCCTTTTATACCCAGCTCCTCGTCTATCTGCTGCCTATGTTTTGCTAGATTTTTAATTCAGAAGGCAGTTGAATACCTTCCAAAAGTGCAAAGCTCACAACAGCCTTAACTCCAGCCACCATTGCTCAGTTGCCTTGCTAAAACCTTTTTGCCTGGCTTTAACTCTTGTTCCAACCTTCTCACCCACTACAAATTCAAATAAGTCTGTTTTCATTAAAAAAAAAAAAAAATCAAAAATTAAAGCCCCATATGGCTCATAAACCCTTTGTCACATCACAGAATTTCATTCCAACTCAATGTGGATAAGAATACTTTATAAAGTGCCCTAACTAGGCTATTATTTGGCAGTCCAGAAACTTGTTTGTTATTTGTATTTTCTGTAGTTTCAATATAAATTGACTTCTCCTAGAGTGACAGCTACTACTGGGTCTCTGTGCACAGCTTTGTCAGAATGGCAGCTTTCATATGAGGCTTCCCAGTAATAAATGCAACACAGTGGGTGGCCAGTAGCTTTGGATTCTGTGACCTATAATATTTTCTGTCAAGTCACATTCTATGAGATAGGTTAGCACTTGCTTCCTTTGGTGACCCTGACATATGTATAAAATAAGTACAAATCAGCTAAGTCTGACTGCATGCAAAAAAAAAAAAAAGAGAAAAAATAAAAAGCACTGATGTTAGATTTCTACCACAACCTGTGAAATGTGCTGCTGTTTTGAATAACTTGAATAACTATTTCTTTGACTGGAATGGGAAAAAAAAAAAGACAGTCTGTCTTTTGTTATTTTTGACATTTAATATTGCTTATAATATCACTAGCAACATGGGATTATCACACTGAAATTCTCAACCATACTCCAACTACATTTTTGAAGAATATCAAAAAACAGCTCAGAACCTCTGAAGATTTACACAGACAGAAGGGAACTAAAGGGGTCTATTCTTCCTTCATGCTGGCTGTGTACAGAAATCCCTCATGTATCACCAAGGGCCTTCTAAAAGCCCTGAACAAGTGCAAGAAATTTAGATGCCATACTTCAGAAAATCCATAACAGAACTCAGGGAGCCCCAAAATGCTGCTGTGCTAAAAACATTTTATCCAGTTCCTTGTGTTTTCCTGATATTTATCTTATTTAGGGTAGTGTGAATATTTTTGATGTTATCAGCTGAAACAATGTAGAATTTCATGACCAATCCAAATGGCTGGGGGAAACTCTGTAGTTAAAAAAGTTCCTGTTTCTTTGCACAGCCATACAAATCTCATATTAGTGTCAAATCTAAGGTAGTCTTTGGAGAAGAGGCAAGACTAGTGTAGCAGCCACATTGTTAGGAAACCCTGGGGTAGGTATTAACTTGTAGCATATGGATGTACATGATGCAAAGTGCACACATCTTCCCAAGTTATTTTAATAGCATTTATGTGTAATTAACAACTTTTGCAGTGACAATTCAGGATGTGAGCTTCACTAATGTTATGTTCTTAACTGCCCTTTGGAGGCAGTTTTTTCTCCACTAGCTAGGTATGGAATGTAGGAGTTCCAATATCTAACCAAGATGTATTTGTCCTGGTTTAGGGCAAATTTGGGAGAGAACCCATCCAAGAGGCTCCTCTAGGAAAGCAGATTCAATCGGCCCTTCTCCTCAACTGGTCTGGGAGAAAATACCTCCTTGGAGAAAAGTGGAAAAAACTGTTTATTAAACAATAAAAGGTAAACAATATTAAATGATAAAACTCCTTGCTGCTCCAAAAGAGGTGACAAATGGAGAAAGTCCCCTCCCCGGGTTGCAGCTCAGCTCACTCAGTCTCTCATCTCATTTCCCTCTGGTGCTGGAAATGCCGCGGCCCCGGCCGGTGAGCCACAGGTGGGAGCTGCCGGTGCTCTGCTGGGTGTTCAGTCCAGAGTAGGTTAAACAGGTCCAGAGAAAAGGGAAAAAGGAAAAAAAAACCACAGCCCAGGGAACTTCTTTGCCTCAGCTAGCTAAACTAACTAAAAGCAAAGGAGAGCTCTGTCCCGCTGTCCGTCCATCCGCAGACAGCACAGTCCAGGAGCAGGAGTGTGGAGGAGTGAGTGCAGTGTCTGAAAACAAACTGCACGCTTCTTCCTCCCCCCTTCACTCCCTGGAACAAGTCTGAAAGGTGCAAAACTTCTTATTCAGCATAAACAGAACAGATGACTGGGGATAAAACCATCACATAGTCAATCTTGGACACCAGATTGCTGCAGTTAGGTATTGTGGAGCTCTGATATAGAAACTATAACCCCCTGTCCTTTATGGACATTTCCAAGATAGCTCATGCTTTTGCTCCTGTCATCTTAGGACTGCAGCATCTCTGAGACTTTGTGCAACCCTGCACGTATCAGATTGACATTTCCATGCTTGTTTCACAGAGGTGGAACTGAGAAGTAAATATTTGCCTGAAATAAGCCAGTGGTTCTAGGAAGAGCACTGTCAGCAGGTTGAGGGAGGTGATCCTGCCACTCTTCCCAGCCCTACGGAGGCCATACCTGGATTGCCCAGTTCTGGGCTCCTCAGGACAAGATACAAAGCTCCTGGAGCAGGTCCAGTGGAGGGATACAAAGATAATTAAGGGACTGGAGTCTTACGAGGAAAGGCTGAGGGAGCTGGGCCTGTTCAGCCTCAAGAAGAGCTGACTGAGAGGGAATAAGATCAGTGTCTGTCAGTATCTTAAAGAAGGTGTCAGAGAAGGGAGCCAAGCTCTGCTTGGAGGTGCCCAGCAACAGGACAAGAGGCAGCAGGCAGCTCCAAAGACTTTCTAGTAGCCTTTCTCATGGTCATCACCAGGCTGCTCCCTGCACATCTGTTTATGCTGGTTCCTCTTACATGTAAATAAAAACAAGTACATGAGAATATGTCTAGAAGCCAGACTTGTCTTCAACCCACATATCAGTCCTGATCTTGGTGAGGGTGTTAATTACTAGCTGCCTGTGGAGTTTCGTAAAGCCAGAGTAATGAATGTTGTACTTTCAGAAGGAGTTAGCAAATTTCTGATCATTATATATAATAAATTCTGTTCTATTCAAGGTCTTAGACACTGCCAAACAATCCAAGACACTTCCATCATCAAAACCAGAACCTGTCTCTTCAAAATTTAGTCAATTCCAGATAGCAATTAAGCACATAAATCTGAAGCTGTAGACAAAATCCATCTCCTTGAGGTAGAACTTGAGTGCACTCGACTATGCATGGCACAATGTGGCACTGCCCATTTTCAAACCACCAGAAACAGCATAAATACAGTCAATGACAGGGCAGAATAAGTTTGACTCAGCGTCATCCACTCTGCATTTATGTGACCTTCAACCATCTTCTTGGTCTGGCAGGAAAAATCAATGTTTACCTGCCAATTTTGTGTACATATATCACGTACTTTTCCCATTTAGGTAGCAGTAATGTTAAGCTGACATGTCTGTTTACAAAATTCTGTTTTCACTGTCCAAATGACTGGTTTTTTTTCTAATTCTTATCTTCCTTAAACAGGAATGAAAACCAGAAGGACCTTTTTCCATTCACCGATAGGTCTTGTTTTTCTGGAAATCATCATATACAGGATAGTGCTATGTTACATGAGGGACTATTCTACTGAATAGAAATTTTTGGCAGTAATTTTTCTTTAGCTAAATTTAGAATACATGAAATTTTGAATATGTCTGAATTATTAGGGAATTCTGACATCCACACCCAGGTAATTTTTCACACAAAACTGTGAAACAAACCATTATGAAACACCTGAAGTATAATTCAATTCTAATGTAGGCTGGTGTCTAAAACTAAAGCAGAAAGCCCAGACAGACAATAATTATGGCAAAATAATGTTTGCAGAAGTTGTACTTTCTTCACAGAGATATATATGACCGACTTTTTATTTGTCCTTCCATGAGTTAAAACAAAAGAATTCTGAGCTGCTTTCCTCTTGTTCTTTGCACACTTTGCATTAAGAAGAGAAAGAGCTACCACACAGAACGGCCAGCAAGGTCTTACTTCATTATAATCCAGAGCACTTATTGCTACAGTCTGTGGTTGTCTTCTTGTTTTTACTTGCATTCACTTGATGCTCAAAGAGGTTTCACTTTGATGGAAGTTTTCATTTGATCAGGTTTTCACTGTCTGCATGAACATATACAAACATAGCTAAAATATATGTCCAATATTGGTTAGTCTTTGATTCACATGACCCTCCTCTTTTAAATTACTCACATATATGCTTATTCAGCATGGCTCTAACCATAATTCCATGTTAAGTGCAATCCTACAAAAAGCAATGGAAAAAATAAGAAAAATAAATAGGCAGAGAGTTGGGAAAAGAAGACTTATGGCCAGATAAAGTGAAACAATAATTAAAAGCAAAGCTCAGCAAATAATTTAACCTCCACACAAATATGTGTCGGTAAATTTTTAGCTGTCCTGTATTTCTCACGTTATAAGCAAAAAAAATCTACTGTAGTGTAACATTCTCCTTATCACCCAGCTATAGTGTTTGCCCAACCCAAAATAACCCATTTGGGGGGGTTTGTATTGGCAATCATTCCTTGTTGGTACCTTGGTTCACCTCAGGAAGACATTCTTTATAGGTCAGGCAAATTCTGAAAAACACAGTATGAGTCCATGATATCACCAAGACTTTCAATATCTCTCAGTAAGCAATTAGACTCTGTCAGCTGCTGATTGTGTAAACAGAAATGACACAGGCATATGGGAAAAGGTGTATCTTCAAGGGAAATACCCAGCACTTGTAATCATTCAACACAGATCCTGTGTTCTCACTCATCACACCTGCCAATTAACAAACTTAAAAGTTACTGGCACAGTTGAAGGAGGGAGGAGGGAGAGTACCACAGAAAAGATAATTAATGCAAAGGAGAAGAATTTTTTGTGAGTTTTCATCAAGTGATATCATATCACATTTAAATTATTTTCTTATGTAAATCTATTCTAAATGATATGGCTAAATGAGAATGTAATTGCTTCCCAAATAAAATGGCATTTCATATAGCATTTCATGTATTTTATATATATAAATACACACACACACATACATAATACATGTGAAGTTAAATACAGGACACTGATTTTGGGAATCTGAACAACAGACTTCCCCAGGCTCATGTGTAAATCTAAAAACTCTTACAGATTCCTTTAATGCATGATTCGGGCACCCTAAACTTTTTGATGGTCAATGCTATGTTAATACCCACGCAAAGAAGGCAGCTAAAGTGATCTAAATTATCTTCATTAAAACATAGTTATGTTTAACAGAAAAAACATAGTCATATGTCTAGAAAAGCTGTGGATGCCCCAGGTCTGAAATTGCTTAAAGTTAGGTTGGATGAGGCTCCGATCAAACTGTTTAATGAAAGCTGTCCCTATCCATAGCAGAAGGATTGGAAGTAGATGATGATCTTTTAAGGTCTCCTCCGACTCCAATAATTCTATGATTCTATGATTCTCATTAAGCACTATCAGCACTTATCCAGTACTAAATAAATACAGAGAAAAAACAAAATAATTCATGTTCTAAATCCAAGTTTATATCAGAGCTCAAGTGCAGGCTTGCATTGATATCACTGATATCTTGCACTGGTACTATCACTGATATCTGATGTCTGATATCTTCTGGTAATAGGAACATAATCATTGATCCAAATGTTTGGTGTTGTATTTGGAACTCCCTCGCACCCCTCTTCACCTGCTTGATGATATCCCAATGAAGATGTGAATTTTCTGTTAGGTGATGTCATCTCTTCATGAATATACAACATACCATAACAGTATGTTCTACATTTAAAACACTTCCGCTTTCCTGTTTGAGACAGTAAAGCCTGGACAAAGACCGTAAATTTTCCTTGATTTCTTTCTTTCAGGTTTTTTGCTCCACCCATACTGCCTCATCTACAATGAAAATATTTTTGTCTGTTTTCTCTTTGCTGACTCTGCTCATGGCCCAGTCCCAAAATCTGGTTTCTTTGTTCTCCTGCTGGAAAAGTGCTTTCTGAAAGTATAATTATTACCATTTAAAAGAAATTTTAGTTTTATTGACTAGGAGAGATGATGATAGGATAGGATAGGATAGGATAGGATAGGATAGGATAGGATAGGATAGGATAGGATAGGTCAGGTCCATTTGGAGGGGATCCATAGCAATAATTTCGTCCCACTGTGATGCCACTTCAGGACAGATCAGGGCTAAGAGTAAAAGCATGTTACTAAGGGCATAGTCCAAATTCCTTTTTAACACTGACAGGTTCCTCTCTAGGAAGTTGGTTCCAGTGTTTTCCCACCCTTGCTGTAAAGAAATACCTCCTAATGTTAAATTCGAACCTCCCCTGATGCATCTCTGAACGAATGCACACATCCTGTCATTGGATACCAGGAGAAGAGCTCAGCACATCCCCCCCCTTTCCCCAGGAAGCTGTAAGGGATTGAGATCTCCTCTCAGCCACCTTCTCTCCAAAAGAGACAAAAAAGAGTTCTCAGCTGTTCCTCACAGGACACTCCTTCCAGCCTTTCACCAGCTTTGTTGTCCTCTGGAGATGCATCCAAGGACCTTTACATCCTTAAGTGGTGGGGCCCAGAACTCCACCCATGCTGAAGGTGAGGCTGAACTCTGAACACAGTGGGACAATCACCTCTTTTGAGCAGCTGTCAATGCTGGGTTTGGTGATCCCAGGATGGGCTTTGCCCTCCTGGCTGCTGGCCACGGCTGGCTCACATGGAGCCTGCTGTCACCCAGCACACCAGATGCCTTTCTGCAGGGCTGCTCTCCAGCCTCTCCTCCCTCAGATTATACTTGTGCCTCGTGTTACTCCATACCAGGTGCAGAAACTGGCAATTTTTTCTTAAGTGGCATTAATGTTTCCACAATGATCCAGTCTCTTTAAATCTCTCCACAAGGCTCCTCGTTCCTTGAGGAAGTCAACAATATCTCTCAGTTTGGTATCATCAGCAAATTTTCTAACTGTGCATTCAACTGGATCATAATAAAAATATGGAACAGAAGTGGTTCTGGAACTGAACCCTGAGGAGCACTGCTGGTCACCATCTGAGAGTCACCATTTGAGTGTTCATTGCAACCCTTTAAGCCCTGCTCTAGAGCCAGTTCCCTACCCAGAGCACCATGTACCTGCCTGTTGGACAACTTGTGCAGAAGGGGTCTGTGAGGGATGGCATCAAAAGCTTTAGCAAAATCCAGAAAAACTACATCCTACATCTTCCTTCATTCACTTAAAAGGTCATCTTATCATAGAATGATATCAAATGAGTTAGACATTTTGTTCTCAGCTGTATAGCCAAGATCTGATTTTGAAATTTGAATTAATTTTATTTAAGGGGTACAGAAAATATACAACCAGAGTTGTACTTGAGTGCCTCTGGAGTAGGACTAAAACTGAAGCTCAACAGAGAGCAGAAGGCAGGGGTAAATATATGTAGTTCACTACACTAACAGCTCAGTTTGATTTCTTTTTGTGGTTCCCATGGCAATAATACTACATTACTGTCACAATGCAAACAGTGTTATTGGACATAGTCCAGTGGCACATCTGATTAATGCATGTCTTCTGAACATGTATCCAAACTTGATGTGATAGAAATGGCAATTCCTCCATTTTTCCTACTGATTTGATCCACTGGCTAATCAACGGCTGTGATAATACTGTGTCTCATTTCCCACGTTAACCTGTCTGGTTTAAATTCCCAGTCAGTTAAACTAAAGGGTTTTTAATATCTAATATTTCTTCCCTATGATGGCACTTATCCCCAAGGATCAAGTCACTTCTCATTCATTGCCACACTAATGGAACCTGGATTGTGACAAAAGGCACTCTAGACTGAAGCCAGGTAATTCTCTGTGGAATTCAAACAAATTCTGCTCTTCAAACAAAACCAAAAATATCCTTAGGTGAGGGCAGGTAACCTGCAAAAAATATAGGAGCCATTTGTGTGATCTGTTGATCAGCACCAAGCCTAACAAGAGAACGATAATGTAAACTTTCAGAGAGGTTTTGGCTCACTAGCACTCTGCCAGAATAAGCCCACTCTTACCTAAACTCGGGAAGATTTGTGTGTTTCAGTCAGGAGTGGGCCCATGCTTACATACTCATCCTCCATGAGTACAAGGACTGATAAGAATCTCTTGCTTCATCCTAGCTGGCAGCACCACTCGTCTCCCAGGAGAGTTCATGGGCATCCTTCTCCCCCTTGTAAATAACCACTTCTGAGAGCACAAAGGAGTCATTCTCCATAATTAAGACCTAATTTAATACTCACTGAAATCAATGGAAGTTTTTCCACTGACTTCAGTGTGCTTCCACCTGAGCCCTGAAACCAACACTGTTTGGTGACATTTGTGTTATATTAACCCAGCCTTTAGGAAGTGTATTGAGGTCTTCAACTTATTTCACATAAGCCACCAAACAGTAATAATTTTCAGACAGTGTCAACCTGACCCAGATTTGAACTGGCAATCTGGAGCTAGAAAGCAGTATAATCCATTGCTAGCCCCGTGAACCATCTGGTCACAAAATCTTGAGCAACTTATAAGGTACTTAGTCACTGAGTTGCTTACTGAGACTTGTGTGGTAAAAACCAGAACGTGTCTGTGGGTGCATGTATGTATTTAAACATAATAAAGAATTTTCTCTCATCAACAAAAGTACTAATAAAAGACACTGATTATCCATTCACTAGTGTGCAATAAAAGAATTTTACAAGTTTTTTATTGGAGTGACAGTTAGTATGAAAAACACAAGGACCTAGGATAAAATCCTAACAAAGTCACTGTGATCCCCTAGTCAGGCACATGGATATTTTTGCAAGAATCTCCAGCACTTCCTGCGGGTGTTTCTTTTGAGTACAAAAATGCTTAGTCAGAGACATTATTTTTTGCAGTTTTACAAGGAATTTATTTCATTTTTGCACTTTCCCACCAAGAACTGAGCTTGCTAGTTACACACAGAATATATTAATTTCTATGACCGTTTCATGCTTATATTTCACTGAAAAGACAAGGGATGCAAATTTCCTATTTTTTGTACTTTAACCACTTGTCTGTATTTAAGTTAAATGAGTGTCAAAGGCTACTAGGTTAAATGATGCCATTTAAAATCGATTTTGCAGATGTATAAGTGACCAAAGGATGGAAGCCAGTGAAAAATCAGATCCAGAGGGAGCTTTGTACATTTTGGATCACAAGTTTGTTCATTAAAGGTTGTCTTTCAGACAAAAAGTATTTAGTCTTGAAATATTAGCAAGAAAGATTTCATATGATCCAATGTATATACTTTGCTATTTTAATAATCTTCCTGGTCTCAAAGCCACACTTCATTTAAGCTATATTTTACAGTAGCAGTCAGGGTCAATTTATACGAAAATTCGTTAATGAAGTGAGAGATGTATGAATATAAATGCACCACAAGAAACTCAGACTAGAAAATCACAGAAAAGGCAGAATATTTACTGAAGTCTTGTATTTAAATTGGCTTTTACAAAGTTATTTTACTGGTGTTATAATGCCAGTTTATAATTTAAGATCGATGCTGCTTGGCACTCAGAGGGTTTTGCCTAGTTTATGAACAGGTACCTGGATATATTACTACAAAATTATTTTTAAAAACATGTGAAATTCCATCTTATATAAAAGAAGAACCTAATATTTTTCCAAGATCCTATATATTCTTCTTTTTGAGTTCTCCACACTGAAGTCACAGTGGGTTATCCATGAGTATGTACAAATAACCTTTTAGCTGTGTCTTATCTACAAAATACTTCAGGTGCTAATACACTAATCTTTCTATTCATTGTACTAGGAAAAAGAAAGGAGAGCTAGGAAATCTCTTGATTTACCCCTTTACCACTTATAAGTTCTCCTTACCACTTATAAGTTCTCCTTATGGCTTATCAAAGGTATTTGATACTCATACACTTAATTCTGCAAGTACTATTCACAGCACCTTTCTCCATTCGTTTGTTGTCCATCCGCTGATGACAAAAAGATCCGCTACACACCAAGCAATGCAAAATCTGTAGAGAGAAAAGAAATAACACTGTAACTAGAATAAGTGATGGCAGAAGACAATATTTTTGCTGACAGTTCATTCTTCAGGACTTACTGAAGGAAAGAAGCAGCCCCAAACTCAGATGGATTCAGCCTCTGACATAGGTGGCAGAAGGGTAACAACTTTGTGTTACACCACAAATACCTGCCCATAAAAAGCAAAAAGGTATTTCTGTCTGAGAAAAGATTTAAAAACACCTTGGCCTCAAAAATAGGCTGTCACTAGAATGTTTATCTGCTTCCTGGTCAGACCTTGTTTTTAATATTATTTATAATAATATTTGAAGTTGCACATAGTCGTGGTGAAATTATCTAGTTGCCAAATAAAATATTCATACATTGGGATACAGTGAAAAAGAAAAAAACATATACTACTAGATGATTGCTAAACTAAAAATTATCCTTCAATGTTCTAAGAGAGCCTCATGTTTGAAGACTCATAAACTGCTAACATGCTTCAATTAGCATTTTTGTGTTTAATTCTGTGATAAGATTTGGTAAGATATTACATAGCATCCCTTTACATTGCAGCTTTTAAAATGTTTTGAAAGGCAAGAGAGGGAGAAAAGTAGCATCCTCCTCTTCTTAAGGATTCTCATTGTTCTAGTAGATTCATAGAAATTGCAATGCAGCATTGGGCAAGAACCAACTAATTTTTTCACTCACTTCCTGTAGTATTTGTTTTATTTCCATTTTTAATATAAAGGCAAGAATAACACACTTTTAATGTAAGGCAAGGATAAGACTTATTCAAAAGTAGAACACTTGTATTCTACAGATCAGTAAATGCTTTACAAATAATAATGAATTATGTTTTACATCCCTACTGGCTTTTTTTTATTTTACAGCAAAGAAGCAGAATAACCTGAGATGTCTCACTAAAGGTCACCTCACCCACCCATTGGCATTTCAAGCCTATGCCCTAGCTAGAAATAAAGGCCCTAGGTAACCTGATACCCAGTTATATATGCTAATCAGTAGGCAAAATTCTGCCAGGAGATTCAGAAAGCCAGGGAGAGCCATGAGTTGAGCAGAAACGTCACCTGCTAAGGCCTGACTTCTGTGGCATTGCTGTGTCAGTCAGAGTCACACCCCTGAAGCTGCACCACCTGGACCTGTAGCCTGGAAGAGAGCAGCACAACTACTCATTTGGTGTGCTTTGGTAAAGGAAGACAGCTATGCCATTTTGGTACCAAACCTGACTTTGCTCTCTTAGCTCTTGTAGCTCTCTTTGCGTTCAAAACACCTTTTGACTGTGGTGGGTTGTTGCAGTGTGTTGCAATTTCCTGTTTTAGACTTCCCAGTCCTTTCCCAGGTAGCAATACCTTCTCCCTTCCCCTCCCCTTGCCTCTTCCTAAGTGGTGTCCATCAAGCTTAACATTCCAGCAAGGGCATGGTGTGATTGGCAGAAGTTCAAAAGATGCTTCTCAGCCCTGGGGTCATTGGCCTGTCTAAGTGTCATTGTCCCCTGAGACTCGCCCTCTCCCATCTGGTTGGTGGCTCACCTGTCCTCTCCCTTCCCCCTCCCCCTGGGCTTAAAAGGACCTGGGACCATGGGGCCGGGGTTCTACTGTGGCTGTTACCATATTCAGAGACCCTGGAATAAAGCTCTGGATTAAACCCTGCGGTAGAATCCGTCTCCTTTTCTCTTCACCTAGCCTAAGGACTTTCACCAGAGGTAAACCTGAGTTCTTACCAGCCTGGACTTGTTCTCAGTGTCTAGCTGCAACATCCAGCCATCCAGAGGGATCTCTGTGGTGAAATACCACAGCTGCTGCCTCTGGTCAAGCAGCGAAGGCCAGACGAGCCCAGACATGTTCCATCCGGTAATATTGGAATAATATTCCAATATTTGGCACCCAATGTAGGGCAGATTGACTCTGCACCCCCAAAAAGAATCTCAGAACCTCAGAAAAGCTCTTAGGCAGCTCAGCATCCACTGGAAGAGCTTTGGCTGCATAGCTCTCCAGAGAGGCTTTGGGACTGTTCCCACAAAAAGTTTCATGGAACACTCAGCGCCTCTGGAAAGTGCAGCTCCTTTCTGGTGAGCAAATTTTCCAGAGGAGAATAGGGGAGCCCCTCCTGCCCGTGGGGTCCTATTCCAGTGAGGACACCCTGCCTGACCTTGCTGTCCTTGGCTGGCCTCATGGTACCCATCAAACCACTCTATCCCTCCCTCAACAGGCTCAGCTTCACTCATAACTCTCCGACGTCCTCCACCAAGGAAGGATGGGGAATGAGAGCTGTGCTCAGTTCATAACACTCACCTCTGAGATCCTTCTTCCTTGTGCTCTTCCCCTGCTCCAGTGTGGGGTCCTTCCCGTAGGAGACAGTTCTTCATGAATATCTCCAACATGGGTCCTTCCCATGCCCTACAGTTCTTCAAGAAGTGTTCCAGTGTGGGTGATTTCCAGTGAGTGCAATCCTTCAGGAATGGATTTTCTCAGTGTAGGCTCCCCATGGGCCCCAGATTCTGACAGGAAACGTGCTGCAGTGTGAGCTCCTCTTCACAGGCTGCAGTTCCTGCCAAGAGCCGACCCCAGAGCACGCTCTCGATGGGCTGTGGTTTCTCTCAGGGGACATCCATCTGCTCTGGCATGGGGTCTTCCAAAGGCCACAGGTTCCACCTGTTCCATCTGTTCCACCACAGACTTCCCATGGGCTGTCTGTAAAGGCCCCTTTTCATGAATGACTCCTGAACTCCTTTGATTGCTATCAACTGTTAATACTTTTCTATCCTTCAGTTACCTTGACCAACAAAGAAAAGGTATGAAGAATATTCTGAACCTTTTCTTTTAAATGCCATACTCATATCAGTAACTACTGTTTATCAAAGTAGATACATGTAATCATGCAGGGCAGGCTTTGACCTGCCAGAATTAAGCATAAAATACAGCAGTGAAACATACATCTATACAAGGGACTGCCAACTGTCCCATTTCAGAATCAGCTAGATACAGACCAGTTCACATAAAAGTGCCAGATGTGTGTTAAAAGCACATTGTTCCAGGAGCAATTAGCCACATTAAAAACTTCTTTTTGCCATCCTGAGGTCTGCATAGTGCCCATTTTGAACCCATTTAATTATTCTTCATGAGTTTCATCCTCAAGTTTTGTCTCTTGAGATACTGTGGATACTTACCACTATGAAAACCTAGACTGCACTAAACTACATTTCACTTTTGACACTGACAGTGACATTGCTCTATTGCAAAAAAAAAAAACCCAAACCCTAAACCCAAATTAAAAATAAAAAAACAGCCAAAAAGAAAGGAGGAGAGAGCGAAGAAAGTCTGTCTAAAAAACTCACAATGCCAGTCTTTGTGAGTTTTCAAATGTAAGTCTGAACAATTTACAAAAATTTCAGTGGAGTTCAGTGATTCTGAGTTCTGGTACAAGGATCTCTGCATCTCTTAAACAGCTGAGTTTTCTTCTGAGATAAAGCTGAGGTAGTGTATCTGGACTGGGCTGCCGACACACTGCCTCAGCTGGAGGTAGTGGACTGGACTGGAGAGCAGACACCAGTCCTGCAACACTCACTGCAGATACTACTGAACAAGAAATCAGGATACCTGAGCAGGCCCAGAAGGACTGGGCTGTGGTGGAATTCTAAATGGGTCACTGTAAACTGCATTCTGCATCCACATCTAATGTTGGCAAGGGAGGGAAAAGGTTGAAAAAATTGAAAAGTTTCTGATTAGAGGTTAGATGATCACAGTGGCCCTCTCTGGCTTTAATCTTTGACTCTATGAATAAACAATGAGAGTATTTAGAGTGCAGAGGGAAACAGGGAAACCTTACCAGCAGGTGCTCAGTTGGATCCCAAATAATATTCACTGCTGGATACCCTTGCTGGTCGGGGTCCACTGTTAATTGGATGGTGCTGAGAACACAAGGCTGGGCAAGAAATGATCACATTTCCCTGGGAAGCCTGTGGAGGTCTATCACCCATTGCAACTGGGGCACCAGGAAACTTTCAGCAAAGTTGGCAGCCAGAGTTCTCTGTTGACAGCTTCTGTGTTTGGAAAGATTGGTTGAGATGGGAAAGTGCTTTTTTTGAGTCTGAGGGAAAAAGGTGAATGGTACTTCAGGGGAAGCTGTGAGAAATTTATTTTGCTGCTGATGTTTATTATGATTATGGCTGCAGTATATGCTCCAATTTATTATGATGCACATAAGATTAAACAAACTGCACAGCTATACAATTATTAGGCAAAGGTCATTGCACTGGGGATGACTTTTAGGATCTATGAACACTGAAATGTAAATCCACTTAAGTGTTCACTTATTTTCACAGTGAACTCTGTTCACTGTTCACTTGATGAACTGAAAAGAATTCACTTATACAAAGGAGACTTGTAGCTCTTACAAATCCAGTGTTTGCACTGGAATCACAGTAGTGGTGAATGAAATGTGCAGTGAGAGAGAAAGCTCTTTCTTTCAAAATGTTGCCTCCATTTGCATGTACTTTTAAAAGTACTATACAGTATATCTTTAAGCAGATGGTATTGGTATGGGATTTCCCTATGGCATTTACTTGTTAAAGACTGATATTATACAGGGAAAATAAAAGACAAAGGAGAATTAAAACAAAAATGGAGTGTATTAAATATCTTTTTGTTGTAAGACTACAGTCAGATTGACTCTCTGAGCAACTAATTTTCAAAAGAGCCTCTGCAGTATTGGCCTAAGCATCCTCTGAATGAGGGTATGTACAATATGTAGTGGAAGAGCAGCATCTGCTTAGTTTTCATAACATACTTCATCAAAATTATTTAAAAAGCTATTCCCCAGGATTAAAGGGTTTATTTAAAATAACAGTATTAATGAACAAGATACAGTTTGATTCTGTCATCATCATTTCAATGAAATTACATACCTAAATGAGGTGAAACACTTCCCTTTGATTCCATCAAAGTCTTTTCTTAATGTCATATTAACCACTTTATCTTGGATTTTACATATCACACTAGCTGAGGTTTAGCTTTCATAGCTAAGCATTGTAATACCTTTGAGACCTTGTCTATAAACAAATGACTGGGCGCCTTCAGTTGCTAAGGTCAACTTTATGATTGATGAGCATGAAAATCCTCCCAGAAAATGTGCTATCCAATTTTGGAACTGAACATTAAAGGATAGGTTGTGTACAAAGTGCTAACAGAAAAGGAACAGAAGTTACACTGCCATCACAGTATTGCTGCCTGCCTTTGTCACAGAATCTTTTTCTTCTTTAACTCACCAGTTCAGTCGGGGGGAATAACACTCTGTGTGTAAATGAGGTAGATCCAGAATAGCATAAACTTAAGTAGCTTTAGCTTGAGGATTACCCATAGCCTGTTTCCCACAGATGTGTTGAATTCCAGGTTTGAGTTTTATTAAGCAATACATCACTTATAAGTTCCAATTTATTAGGAAGTAATACATCAAAATATAATAAAATAAAGTCATAGCTAACAACTATGTGATTACTCAGCTCCTTACTGCAGGGGATACTTGATTTTTATATTTCTATGTAATCATAGGTAGAGCCAGTCAACTCTGCCAAAAAGGCCAGTGTATTGAAACTGCAGCTTTTCACTGAAGCTCAGATGCAACTTTGGTTGAGAAAGGTTTCTTTGCTCCAGAACAGAATTTCTGATCGAAATTAGAGAGTGAGAGAGGCAGACAGACAGACAGAAGACAGGAAAGAGAATAGCCTTGTGCTTGTAACAGCCACAGAAATTTAAGTCTGCTTAAAAAGACCCATGTCAAGAGTCTGGTCCCCTTGCAGTCCAGGTTCCTCACTGGAGCAATCCAATCTCATACCCTCTCTCATCTTCAAAAAGTTGTGGCTTTATCTTGACACAGCTTGAAAAACCTTGTAAAATAAGAAGAGTTTTGAAGTTTCACCAAACTGCAAAGCTGTTTCCAACTCTCTGAATTGAAATTGAATCCCATTGTTTCCATAGCATTTTGTAAAGAAAGCATTGTAAAATGAAGATATATGATAGCAGCAAGGAGTTCAACTAAAAATAGTTTCATGTATGCAATTAGGTAACCAGTCATTAAAATAGTTATTAAAAGAGTTGTCAGATAATGATCTATCACAGCCATGTTTACTTTAATACATGCCTCACTCTTGTGCTCAGTTTTCTATGAAGAGAGGTATTATAATTCTAATGTTTGTTATTTGGCCAACATTAATTTATACGCAAAACATTAGCTAATTAAAAAGAAAACTCATTAAGATGTGTTATTCCTGTGACAGATAACAGAATTTAAGCAAAATTATTATTTTTATTCATTAGTCTACACCTAGAAAATTCATGACAACTTTCTGAATTCATGTCTTCATAAAAATTGTGTTCTGCATTACATGTTTTAATAATTTTAATAGAAAGCTTAATTCTATACTTTAGCACAAGGCAATTAAAAAAAGATAATTTTTCTTTTCCAAACTTATTGGGAGTTTGCTGCTAGAACAATAGGAGTTTGGAGAAAAGAGGCAAGCAGAAACCTACCATTTCCTATCTGAAGCTTACAATGGAATTTGACCCTCTGTGCTGGATAACTGCTGACAAAATGTATTACTCAGCAGGTACAGGTTCTTAAAATGAAAAAATACAAAAAAGTTCTAAAAGAAAAAAAATAAAACTAATACTGCATTGACACAAAAAACCCCTTCTCTCTGATTTACATAATCTGCTGGTACAACACTATCATTGCCCTTCACCATACAATTAGTAAATTATGACTTATGTTACCATTAAAAATTACTGAGTTGGAAGGGACCCATCAGGATGATCGAGTCCAGCTTTTTACAGAAAAGGACAAAGCATATCAAAGGAATGCAGAAATATGGTTTGACCAGAAAACTAGGAGAGGTAGGGGTAGGACTGAGAGTATGGGTGGCAGCAATTATTTTTCTATTCTTATTCCTACTTCAAATTACACCAGTTAATAAAATAGCTCTAACTGTGGAAACTCATCTCTGCAGTGAAGACCAGATGTTCATAGTGTGTCTCAGGCATGCCTCTAACTCTTCCCTCCTTGCTCTACCAAATTTATGACTGGGCTTAATACACCCATCTAGATACAGACAATGTTTCTCTTTTATCCTGTTGACATGGTGAAGACAGACAGTCTTAACTTGTTTCTTTGCCTTGAATAATTAACAATACTGGTACAATTTCCAAAAGCATCTTTCAAAACAAAACTATATTTTCTGCGTTGGTGCAATTACTAGCCATCAATGGAGAAGCTATAGGAAAACTATATAAAATATTTAAATTGGAATTAAAATTGAAAGAGTAGGCTAGGTACATATTTAGGCTTCTGCTTCAATAATTTATTATAATTGCAGTAATGTAGCAGGGGAGCTGCTATGACAAACATAGCTGTAGAATTACTGCTAGAAAGTAAGAAGAGTTTATGTAATAAATATGTTTCTTAAATACAAATGAAGCAAAAGAAATTGTAAATGTTATTTATAGTTTCATTGCAAGCCATGAGACTAAAATCAGATAGTCTAACTGAAAGATGGTGACTGTGCTTCCTTTCAGAGAAACGTCATTTATCACATGATTTTAGGGAAGGTCTCTGCTTGCAGAGGAAACCCACCTGCACCCTGTGACACTGTCCAAAATGTTCCCACTGTCCCTGCACCGCAGCACAGGCTCCCACCGTGAGTCTGAAGTTTCCCTCATCTGCCTCACGATCGTCATGAAAGAGACAGAGGTTGGGGACCACTGCAGAAAAAGACCCTTCTCTGAAATTCTGGCCCTGCTGGAGAACGTTTCTTGCCAAAGGCCCCGAGGCACGAACACATTGCTAAGCCATTGTTCACAGGTGTGTTTGCTGTATGC
This sequence comes from Fringilla coelebs, assembly GCF_963513975.1. NCBI lineage: Eukaryota > Metazoa > Chordata > Aves > Passeriformes > Fringillidae > Fringilla > Fringilla coelebs. The sequence continues at coordinate 18,757,674 of NC_140030.1, read as the reverse complement.
TACACTGAAACTGATGAAAAGAAGAAAGGGGAACTTTGCCCTTTTGCAACAATAGCCCTGGAAGCTGTCCCACCTCTCAGCTTGGCTGGACTTCTCCTGAGTTTTGGGTGGTCCCCCACAGAAGACAGACCCCTCACCTGTTTTACAACCACCGTGACAGAGGGACTGAGATGGGAGAAGCCTCTCCATAAAAGACCAAGACATGAAATCCCTATGTGAAAAGGCTCCCCCGCTCTTTCCAAGGACTGGGACTGAAACCCCCAACCCAGGGCAGGTGTGTGGGGGAGGCAAGCTCACCAAAGCATGATGAATGTTGCAGGTGTGAGCAGTGGACCATGAAGACAATGGCTCTCACCCACTGTTGAGGACATGGGCTGTGTGTACCCTTCTCCAAATACCATTTTTTTCCCCAGAAAATACAATAGACTACTTTTGATTCGATTTCAAGATTCACCCCCTTCCCCCATCAAAAAGAGTATAATAAGAGTTCAGATGAGCTGCAGCCTCTGAGATCTCCCCGGGCGTGACCTGGTGAACTCCATCGGGTGGACATCGAAGGACTTCACCATTCCATGTTTGGTAGCTGTATACCTTCCTTTCTCTTCCTCCCTCTTTTCCCTTATTTCTTCCTTTTTCCCCCAATCCCTCCCCAATGCATTTTGCTGTGGTTATTCAATAAAAGTGCATTTGTTTTGATTATCACTGCAACCCCCTGTGCCGTGTCAGTGTTTTGCACTCAGATCAATCCACGAACCATCACGAAACCCGTTTGTAAGGATGGATCGTGACACCCAGACACCCCCAGAGCTGCAGACCCGTGGGCCAGAGCCATGGCTGCCTTCCTCCTCCTGCAGGGAACTGCCACTGCAGGAACAGAGATCATCCAGAGAGAAGGGAAGCCAGAAGAAAGGAAAGACGGGATGACAGAGCAGGTGTGCAAGGACAGTCACTGAAACCAAAGCAAAGGCCAGAAAACAGAGCTTAGCTCTTTTATTTAGCCTAAAAAAAAGAACAAAAACAAGAGAAAAGTTGAATTACTTTTCTCTTTTCTCCAGCACAGACAGAACATCAGGTGGAAAACACAACTGTTCTGGGATGATACAAACTTTCTGGGCAAACAAAACATGAAAGATCTCTCAACTCTGAACGTGTCTTCAGAAGTTCTGGTTTTTACCTTGTATAATGAATCCACTCTAGTTGTCTTGAGGTAAAAGCATAACAATGGTACAGTACTGTAGTTTTACGTTCAAGTGGTATCCAAATCACATACACACAGAGCTGTGGTAGAACTAAATTCTCCCCGAGATCATCCTCAGGTGGCGTCACATTAAAGCAGCCACCTTTCACAGGGATAAAATGCATGACACAGGGATGTGGGGAAAGGCTGTACTTAGGCTGTATTTTGCATCAAATTCACCAAAATCCACTTGCCCATTCTGGAGGAGGGGATGAGGACTTGGGGAAGGGCACCATCAGTTGTCAGGAGCCAGTGAATTCAGTGTTCAGTGAGACACACAGCGCTGAAACTGGCACATCTTTATCCAGACTCTCACTTCCATCACCAAAGTAACTACAGAAATTAAAGGAGACATTTTTAAAACAAAGTAAGATAGCTTGTAGAGCAAAAAGCCATCATCAACTCAATCTGCAGTGTGGTGATGGGCTGTTCTGAGAACAAACCCCAAAGAAAACTCTGTAGACCCAAGGCAAGGAGAACTGCAAGATCAAGAAAAAGGTCTCTCCTAATTTTGACCCAGCTGGAAGTGGCTGTGAGATAGCATCAGGACAGAGATTAAGCTGGGCAGAGGAAATTCTAGTTTTCCTTTTGGTGCTCATACTTTGAATTTCTGTTTGGAAATGGAAAAGTTCCTGATTCAACTGTTTTTAAAACCACAGAATCATTTAGGTTGGAAAAGTCCTCTAAGATCATCGAGTCCCGCCATTAATAACCAAAGCACTGCCAAATCCACCACTAAACCATGTCCCTACATGTCACATCTACCTGTCTTTTAAATGTCTCTGGGGACTGTGTCTCCTCCATTTCCCTGGGCAGACTTAGCAACACTTTCAGTGAAGAAAAAATTTCCAATATCCAACTTAAATCTCCCCTTGTGCAACCTGAAGCCCTTTCCCCTTGTTCTGTTACCTTGGGAAGGAAACCAACCCTTACCTTGCTGCAGCTGCCTTTCAGGTAGTTGGGGAGTGAGAGGGTCCCTGCTGCGCCTCCTTTTCTCCAGGCTAAGGAATCCCAGCTGCCCCAGCTGCTCCTCAAGATTTGTGTTCGACACTTCTAAGGAAATAACATTTACCTGGAGTGTATGTCTTAGTTCCACCTCCCCTCAGTGACTTGTGAATTGTTTTGCCTGCTTAAGCCACCTCTACACGTGTTAGAGGGATCGAGGATGTAAAGTCCTCCAAACCCCACAGAAGCACACAGCCAGGTGGAGAAGAAAGACACAAGTCTGTGTCCCCACACCAGGGACTGGCAGGAGCTCAGGTGTCATTTTCCCACCAAAGCAGTCTCTTTTTGATGCTCAGGAGCTCTCAAGAGCGCTCCAACCACATCAAAAATATCCAACAAGGCAAAACCAAACAGTGCACCATGGAAAACCATGCCACATATTTTCTGCTATTCTTAAAGTGTAGCTGTTTTCCCCAGAAATCCCTTGGAAGCCTTAGAGCTGGCAGTCCTCCTGCCATGTAAACCTAATGAAACACCTTGCAAATTCTACAGGCCATAATTATTTATTTTCTCCAGTTGGTTGTTCCAGAGGTGGAATTGAAATTAAATGCACACATTTCAAATTTTCTCATTAGGCAAGCCTAATCTATACCTATTTGCACAAAATATGATGACTTCCACAGCCCCAAAGGTTACATACTCTATAAACTTAGTTGCAGTAATTATTTATATTAAGAATATATCTTCACAGCCAGAAGGACTAGACATAACTTTAAGTTCTGTCCAAAACTTTCTAGCTTCTAGAAAACAGATTCATGACCCTAAAGTAAAAAAAAAATTAAAAGCACAAATACATAAATAAAAAGCCTTTCAGAGATTAGTGCAAATGACATTACATTAAAATCTATAATTTTCCCAGAACTTCAGCTGTGGTTCTCCCAGCACAAGTAATAGTGATTGCATTTTAAAGTACTATACTTTTCCCTAAATAAAGAAGCTTAAGCAAGAAATTTGACATGAAAATACAAGTTTATAGAATCTTACCTGGACCTATTAAGGGCAAGCAATAGAAAAGAACAGCTAGCTATTTTTTCTCTTACTACTTTGTATGGAATTATGCAAGAACAATTTCCCTAGATTATCATAATTAAGCAATAGAGATTGTACTTTTGTTTCAGCAATAAATATTTTTACATTTCCATTTGCACCACTAAGTAGCTCAAGAAATATTTACATTCCTTGCACTATGCCATGTAAAAGCTGTAATGAGAGTAAAACAAATTGTTGGGATCACTTTTTAGAGCAATAAAACCTGAAAATATTATTAAATAAAAAGCACAGTTTTCTAGTGGTTCCCACAGAAATCTGAATCAGAGTTTTGAAATGCCAGTCTGGGTTTTGGGTCCCTAATTTGCACAATTTTAATGAGACGTGAACTGTCAGTTTTACATTTTACGAACACACACTTAGATATCTCAGCTCTACACATCCAAAAGTGATTATTATAAAACAAAATATATATTGGAACTGTCAATAATCCTGACCCTGTGTCGTGCATTACCCGTACGTAACACTTTAATGTAGAAAAGATGAAATCTTTCTGATATATTTATTTCACCAATAAAAATAAAAAAATAAAAATGAAAATATTTCACTGACAAAAATTGCCAACCCTCTTGCTTTTAACTATTTTAAGCTTTTATTTTTCTCTCAAGTAGATGATGGTTTCCTGTACTCTTTTAATTGCCTATTCTATGCTGTGATTTTTTTTGTTGGAATCATTAGTACAAAGTAAGGACTGGAGCATAGGTATTCCCCTTGCCAGATTAATCCTTGCCACCTGATTTGCTAAGGCATATGTTCTAATAATTATGTTTTTCCTCCTGAAAATATATTTGCTCACTTAGCTAGAGTCTATTATTATTATTATTAAATATCCTTCAACAAGGCAGTTGAGTTATTTGTAGTCTCTTGTATTTCCAATTTCCCTTTTTTTCTTTACTGTTCTCCTTAGAAACTGGTAAAAAGTGTTACTTCTTTTTACTCAAATGGTCAAGCAAATATGCAGATGTCCAAAAGAAAAGCTGATAATAAAATTGGGCACTAGTCTTTATTTACAGAAATTCTGTGCCTAGTCCACAACAAAATTAATGCCTAAATAGCAGAGACTTTTTCTTGACTTACAGATCCAAGTCTTTTGAGCCAACCCCTTGCCAAAATCTTCCCTTTGTCATTTCTTTTTCTTCAGACCACACTGTAAGAGCCTTGTCTCTGTGTCCCTGTTGTGCTTAGCTGTCTCCCTATCTCACACACTGACAGTTTCAAATAAATTCCTCTTCTCTGCATTTTTTACAAAATCTTCAAAGAAAATGTGACTGAATGGTCTGACTCATGGTCCAAATTTCTGTGTGGGTAATGGCTTCCTATTGTTTACCAAAATAGCATTTAAGTTTTCCTTGATTTACTTTAAATAAAAGCTGGTTTTCAAAAGATTGGTCAATACATCTGCATCCTCTCTCTTCCTCCCCTAATATTAATTTTATCCTTTGCCTTCATAGAAAAGAAAATACCAATTTCCCTCGTGGTGTGATAAGAAAGAAAGCAAAGATTTCCACATGATACAAATTAAATTTGGATCTAATTACATGTTATACATATATTTTTTACATCAGGGCAATTTTACCTCAACCCAAATTGGATTTGTGGCTGTCCAAGCCTGCCTCACTGCTTCCCACCCAATTTGCTTTCAACCACCCAGGATGGGCATCTTTCACTGAGCCCCTGAGGAATGTCTGTTGTTGCTGAGAATTCTGCTGACTGAGACAGGCCCTACTCATTTTGTTCTAATGGAAAATGCATCTCTGTCACAGGAGTATCCTGCCATCAGTCTGTGCCAAGAACTCACATCAACATCAATGGGAGTTTCATGGGCATTGTGCAGGTAGAGAATAATCATCATTATTTATTAAACACTAATGGAGTCCCAGGCCTGGATCATTAAAAGTTACAGCTGAGATGCAGTCTGTATAAGACTGGTGATTCTTTAAGAGTGGTGGTATTTTCTTCTATTCTCTGTTTCTTTGCTGTGTTTCCACAATATTTATCATGAGAAGTGGGCGGTTTTTTGCTTCAACAATTAGTCTAAGTGTGAACTACTCCAACTATTTGGATAACCAGCTAGAAAAAGTGTATTATAATGATTCCTCTAGAAGATTACCTGCATTAAAGGCAGGGTCCAGTTAGTCCTGTATGGATATCTGTACAGGTTTGATAGTGATCAAAATGTGTAATTTGTCCTGTAATTTGCAAATGTCTCATATTTACCTCTCCTAGGATTATGCTGTTTTCTGAGCAACCCACCAAAGTCTTCAGAGATAATCAGGCTAAATGAAAGATCCAACATTTATTTTATTACTTGCAAAAAATTTTCCTAACGCACCATCTTGTGCAAACCACGATTTTTTTATTCTTGCTGTTTCCTTTCATTTAAAAACCAAACAAGTCTGTGAAGCTCCTGATTTATTCTCAGTTTTCTGTGTTTACTTTACCTGCCTTTGTGATCACAGGACTTGACTAAGGCGAAGACAGCAGCTCATGGAATTATTTCAGCGACTGTTTAGTCCAGAAATTAGTCTCCTGATGCACCAAGCTGTTGCACTCTTAGCACATTGCATTTGATCCAGCCAGATCTACTTTTTCTTGTTCTGTTATTAATGGGGAAAAACAGACCTAAAGCCTTATTTTGTGCTATTGATCACATTTTGCCCCACAAATCACTCCTCATGCACAATCCTTCAGCTGCCTCCTGTGAGGAATTCAGCAAGTACAGAGTGAATTTCTAATCAGCTGCCACTGTTCAGCACTAGGGCTGGCAATTATGCTCCCAGTGCCCGTATCTGCAAGTGTTACACATTTGTATTTGCTTCTTGCTGAGATCACACAGTTGGGAAAGCAATCATGCTCCATTACTCCTGGGTTTGACTCTTGGCCCATATGGCTGCTTGCGGACAGTCTTTCAGTGCTTTGCTTCATTTATAGCCAGCATGGTTAATGACTCTCTGCTTTCTGCAAGTCCTGAGCTGCTGAAATTTGCAGCTGCTCTTTGTTAGTGGGGAAAGCTTCCCCGCTCTCACACTGCAGATTTCTCTTCTACCTAATGGAAACTGGACAAGCACTCTTTTTGGGGATGTGAGGAAAGATGAAGCAAGTGGTTGCCCTTTTACTACCAGCAATTTTATCTGGGAATGGATTATATGAGAGTTTTCAGTCTGGCTCCAGGGAGTACCACTGTCCTAGGATTACTTTACTTAAGGTCACAAATGATTTATCACCAGCTGCTGATTCAAGTTAAATTACAGTACTCCTGCTGATGGATCTTTCTGCTGCCTTCAGTACAGTAGATCTTGGAACTTTGTGGAAGTGTTTGAAGCAATTGCTTAGATTATGAAGCACCATCCCTGATCGGTATCGTGCAGAATTGATGGTGTATTATCAGGTTGTAACTTGGCAATTGTGGATCAAGTTCTGCCTCACTGGTCACATTGCTCCTCAGAATATAATATCCTATAATCCTTTCTCTTTTTATTTGCTACAAATGTGGATGGAATTCTCTAGCAGCACAATATTAATTTTTACTGTAACAAAACATGTAGATGTATTTGTCTTTTAGAGCGTAGCTTCTTGCTGCAGTTTGGACCACATCTGTTTGTTTTACCAAAGCATGATCTTGGATAGTCACAAATGGTGTGAAACCAAACTGAGATAAAATATAATTGCTTTTGGCAAACCCTCTCTGTCTACTAGGTGGTTCTTTCTAAGCAATTGAACCCATCTATGCATATCTAAAGTATGCATCTGGAGCTGGTCAGAACATTTTCATTAAATGAAGTCTCATCAAAATATGCTGCTTTGTCAGAGCCAAAAATTTTGCAGACAACGTGTCTGTTTACGTGAAGCTTTAATCAGGGAGGTATTTAAGATTCAAGGCTACTGGTCATTTCTGAAGGCAAAAACAGAGAAAGCGTGCAGTCTGTTTGAAAATCCAAGATTTTTCATCTCAAACCAATTATTTCTGAAAAACATTCAGGAGGTTCTGGTTGTGTTCCCATGCCAACTGAAGACAATGCTGACACCACAAAAGCTGCCATGAAGCAATTACCACCCTCTTAAAGGGATGCTCACGAAAGCTGTACCTACAGCATCCCTTCAGCTGCACAGAGCACCACGTGTAGGTTATGGTCAGTTCAGAAGCTGAAGGACTGGGCTGGCATGGGGCTCTGTCATGGTGATTGGAATGTTTTCCACCCTTGAAAAAAAAACTCCTAGCCAGAGAAAAAATAAAAATTCAAAATCTAATAATTTTCAGAAATTAATACAGGGAGGAAAATTAGGTAGTCAATCAACATGCACGATTAATATTTTAAACATGATATTTCAGGAGGTTCTAACTCTTTCATTAAAGTTTTAAACATTGATATAAGTTTTTCAATGTGAGAAATGTGCATATACAATGATTAATCTCTCAAGATCTCAACAAACTACAATATGGCATCCTTTAGCATTTACTCTTAGAGGTTTTTATGTTTCCCAATCCTAAGCATAAGCCCAGCTGAATTCTGTCAGAGAGACGTACTAGACACTTGTTTCCAGGAGAGAGGTGTAGCCAGGGCTCATTTACCCAAGCTCTGGACAAATGGACTTCTCTGAGACATTTCTGGTTTTGCTGTCCTTCACAGAGCCCAGCTTGGTGATCCAAGGGCACATCACCCTCCCCAGGGCTCTGCAGCCCCAGGCAGGGACCTGGTAAATCCCTGTGCTGGGGCCAGGCGCTGTCAGGAGCTGGGGCTGGGCAGCTCTGCAGCGCTTTGGGAGCAGCAACTCCACATCTACAGCACAGCCCCTTCTGCTTCAACAGACCTCTGAGGTGCTCTGGTGAAGGGCTCACCTCCAAGCAGAGGAGGATGTCTGCTCCTCCTTCCTTTAGAAAGGGCAGGGAGTGCTTTTAGCAGGACTTCTTGAAGAGCAGCCAGAGAACCAGAGACCTGTGCAGCAGACGAAGGTGGATGCACTCAGAGTTTGAATGGCAGAGCTGATTCCAGGCTCCCCCAGGCCAGGGCACACCTTCACACAGGCACACTGTTCCAGATTGCAAGGCAAGATGTATTCTATTGCCATCTGTATGGCAGTTGTCTGGTGTCAAATGGGCAATGCTCCTTATCTCTCTTCCTGAGTGATCATAACCAACAGGGGGACATCTGCTGATAAGAGGCTCTTGAATGTCACCCCATGACTGATAAGAACTAGAGCATCCCATTGTGACATGCTCCGCCCAGAGGGAGGAGCCAAGCATTCCCACCCAGATATAACCTGCAAGATTCTAATGCACCAACGCAGCTCTTCTCCACTGGACTCCCCAGAGGAACAGCACCTGCTTCTACTTCCACGGATCTGCAGAGGAAGAAGACACCCCTTTTCCTACAGGACCCCCCTGCTCCAACAGAACCACGCCTGACACTCCAGGAGGACTGCAGCCCCTTTTCCAACTGGACTGCTACCAACACCCTGACCCACAGGGTGTCAGGTTGTGTTCTGACTGTGTCAGTGTTGTTCTAGTGTATTGCATTGTTTTATTTTATAATTTTATTTTTTCCCTTCCCTATTAAAGAACTGTTATTTCCTGCTCCCATATTTTTTGCCTGAGAGCCCCTTATTTAAAATTCACAGCAATTCGGAGGAGTGGGGAGGGTTTGCATTCTCCATTTCAGGGGAGGCTCCTGTCTCCTTTAGCAGGCACCTGTCTTTCCAAACCAAGACAGACACACAGATGGCCCTTCCACCCTCACACTGCCTCGGCTTCCTGGAGGCAGCTGAGGCATTCTCCTTGTGGGACAGAAGGGCAGGAAAGTCCAAAAAGTCCCATCCTGCTTCTTGTCTAGGGTGGGTAGAAAGCATGTAGGTGATCACTTCATTGTAAAGGCTCAGTAACAAGAATATCGATATATTCATATTAAATCATGTAAATACTTGGCATTTAGGGTGTGCCACACAATGCAAAGTCTTTGGACAAAGAGTTCTCAATTATTTGGTAAAGCAAAGATTGCAGAGGCATGGAAAAATATTTTATCTTTACGTGCATACCACGCCCACACCCCTGCTGCTGGCCGCCAAATGCATAGTTCTGCTTTGCATTAGCCACAGTCAGCTGGGGGAACTAGCTGTTACAAGCTGGAAAAACATTGCCAATGTTATAACAAGGTGCATTAACACCAGCAGTCTGCACTGATCTCCAGTTATTCTCATTGCTCAGCACCTAATCTTGAAAGGATAAGGGACATGAAAAACAAACTAAAACTAATTGTGATCAATATTCAAATAAAACAATCACAAAATTCATAAGAACCTTAAAGTATTGCAGTTATCATTGCATATTAAAGTATCCTCTTATGTGCATTCAAAATTCTTGCAGTGGCTTTAGTTTTTATTCATTAATTTGCTGTTGCAGAGCCTGAAAGAGCCTCATGTTTTCCTACCTGATTGTGCACCTGGTGCTGCAGAGTCCACATTTGATTTCAGGTTGCTTGTTGCCAATCACTTCTTTCTTGTAGATAGATAAAGCACTACCCACAGCTACTACACCAACATGTGCCAATAGTAAAGCCCTGCACTTAATTAACAAGCATTCAGACTCTGCTTTACAATAATTTAAGTAAAACAAACACAAACCTTATAGCCATATAAGGTCTATTCTAAATACTGGATTATAATAGTAGCCTTGGTAATAGTCCAGAATATTTTGGAAATTAGAAGATCTATTCCCCTACAACATTTACATATCATTTTGTACCGGTTTAAATGTGCACTTTCTTTTGTAAAAAAAAAAGAGTAGAAATCGAAATGATACAGCAAGCATTAACTAGATTTTTTTTTGTACATATATATAAACAAAAATTATTTTGATTCTATGAAATTAATAGCAGCCTGACATGAGATGAATCAACAGGCAGAATCCTTTTTATTGGAGATAATTTCTTACCCATCAAGTGCAAATTGGCTATAGTAGATATATTTTCCCTCTACACAAATCTTACTCTTACTACATGATGGGAATAAATCCATTAATATCAGGATACATGGGGTTAATCCTGCAACACAGCTGCACAAGTGGAATTATTCAGTGGAAGCTTGCACACCTTTGTTGTTGCTAGCTCCTATATTGTGCCTCAGCAGCAAAGCACGTGTCTGATACCTGACATTACACCATCTTCCAAAACAGTTTGATTTTCAGCATTGGTGGATTTCAAAGGCTATTTTGATTCCAAACCATCGGAGTTACCCGGTTTGTGCACAGAGCCGTAAGCATTTTCTAACGTGTCAGAGGGAGCAATAAATTGGTCATGGATCCTTGGGACTTTCAAGACAGCTCTGGTGCCAAACAAACACATATCATATATGGACACCCTGGCTTTTCAAGCCAAGGGTGGTGAGGCATGAGGACTGGTTGTTCAGAGAAGCTGTGGAAGCCCCACCCATGGAAGTGTTCAAAGCCAGGCTGGTTGCTTTGGAGCAACCTGGTCTAGCGAAAAGTGTCCCTGCCCATGGCAGGAACTGGATGATTTTTAAGGTCCTTTCTATAGTAAGCACTGGGAGGAAAAAAAACTTGCAAAATATCTTCTCAATTAGCTCACTGGAAGAAACAGTTTGTCACTCTTTGGACATTTTCTTTCCTTTTATTTTCTCAACCCCTTCTAATTCATAGCTTTCGGTTTCCGGCTCTGAGATGGCACTCTGGCTCACTAAGTCTAGCATGATAACACATAGTTCAACACTGCTATTAAGAGCACTGAATTAACTGCTACAGAAAAAGAATATATTTTTATTTTACATCAAGTGGTCCCTTCTGCCCTCTGTCTTCACTATTTGTTGCCTTGCTCTAGTTTTACACACTGTTGTTGTATTTTTATTATTGTACTGCCTAAAACACTTCAGAGAGAGAAATATTCCCAGTTCTAATGCTTCATCATTGCAAAGTTTCCTACTGAAATACACAGACAGAATTTTTCACAAGCATTTAACATTGACAGTATCTTTGGAATCATCTTTTGAAAAATTAATAATCCTAGATATCTACTTATGGCCATGAAGTGATCAAACCTGCTTTTTGTCTTTCGTCTTGCATCTTGATACTCCAGTTAGGCTCTGCTAAAAATGACTTGACTTGCTTTTTTATACAAATGACTTCTTATAAGTTTCTCAAAGCCATTTACAAAGGCATCAGGCATTATCATGGCCTCTGCAGATGTGGAAAAGGGCTAGTGAGAGCTGACTTTGTAGCAAAGTGGCCTGAGTATGAGACACCAGCACTGCTTCCAGTCCAGTAGTTTTACAACTTTTGATCTTAATTTGTAAAAGACCTTCCCAGGATTTGGGTATGTCAAGAAAATAGAAATCAATGACACTTTCCTCAGTCTGAGAAGAATATAACCAGTGTGTTTGGGGGGCTAGATGGGCATAGTAATTTTCTCAAAACCAGTAACTGTTCAAATGCTCAGAGGAAATAAGGTCCTCATAGGATGTGTGAAATGATTAAAAACCCCATGTACAATTAAGACTTACATTATAACCATAGCTGTTCCTCCGAATAAAATTAACTTTCAAACATCAGAGTTTACAAATCTTTGAGAAAAATTATGCAAGCAAACTAATTAAATTCTTAGTCAAACCTTTCCTGCTGAAATTTGTTTCAGGTTGCAAAACAACTTGCAATATAAAATGTGTGCCAGCCTTTTTTTGCTGCATGTCATTTGTATTCACATCAATTTGCTTCTGACAGTTGGATGTTTCAGGACCCCAGCTGCACATGAGAGAGAGGTTGGGTGCAGTGTAGGAGCCTGATGAGCCCCTGATGGATGGATTAATAGATTGTGGATCTGTGAGTGCTCTAGCAGAGACCAAGGACCTACTGCCATCACCACCCAAAAGCACTGAGGGGAAATACTAATTTGTGACCCAGCTTACCCGGGTCTGCAACTTAACCTGCCTTGTGGGTACCCAGGGCAGAAGGGTCCTTTGGGAAGTCACCACATGCCTGGCTTGAAAACCAGCAGCCCTGCAGCACTGGCAGAGACAGCACAGCATTAACAGCTTCTTTCTCAGAGATTAGGGCCACGGAAGATCACTTGACCTGAACTCCTGGGACTTCCAGCCTGTAATTAGCCTGATTTGCTGCCTTAACCTTTCTCCCTGCATATTCCCATCCAGTGAGCCTAATTAAAGCTCCTGAACATAGGAAGTTTCAGACTGGCCTGAAATGCCTATTGCAGCTTGCCTGTACCTATCCAGCCCTGCACACACTGGGGTAGGAGAAGACAGATGGAAAGATGGTCCTCGTGTCTCAGCAGGGCTAGGAGCAGATTCCCTCCCTCCAGCCCACCTAAACATGACAGAATGAAGGTGAAAAGACAGCAGGAATGAGACCTGCAATGAAGCAACACAGTTGCCAAAAGGTGCAGTAAATGGGATTGTAGTGGATGATTTACCTGTATTTTGCTTGATATCCACTTACTCAAAACAGGACATGTTCTGTCCATTTCCTCTGTGTGTGTGCTCAAGTGAACAGAGAAAGACAGCGACTGTTGCTCCCATCTGCCACTGTGGGCCTATATGGCTCATCCAACAGGAACAGGTTAACTACCACTGTCCTACACAAAAGGCAAGGAAAGAACCCATCTGACAAGCCACTTTCTGTACTCTTCTCAGCAGTGCCTAGCAAAAATAATTATAGGAGAAGCATAAAACCTGAAACTAAGCAGCATGCATTCTCTTCTCCCAGATACTTTCTCCTTTGGAACCTTGACTTAAAGCCCAAAGTAGCACAGGGCAGACACTGCTTTAGGAAGGTTCTGGTAATAGTACCAGCAGCTCAGAAATGAATAGCATATGCCTGTCTGGATCAGGCTAGCCAAACAGCTTTGAACGTTGCACTACATGACCCTTGACACAAGACAGGTTGATTTATTACACTGTTAGCCCTCCTGACAACAGGCACTGTGGGCTTGGCACTGTCTGGTCATTTTTCAAGCTCTTTGCACATTACTGGCACCTATATTCTCTAACATATTACATCAGACAGCTCAGCTACAGAATACTAAAAGCCCCTCTCTCCTGCATCACTCTTTTCCCCTCTCTCTGTTGTCCCAGGTAGTGAATGAATATATGAATCTAATGCAAGACAGGAGGTTAATATTCGTATCAGCAGAAAGAATAAATATGCATGATGTAAGTAAGGTCAAAAGGATGGAGCAGAGAGTGTTACAATAATGCATTTGCCATGATTCTTATTAAGTGGTGTCCAATTACCCATAAAAGATGTCCCCTGATCCAGAAAATGCGGTCCCATAAAAGGCCCTGCCTTTTGAGTGCCGGGGAATAATCCAAGACAGCGGACAATCCAATAACAGATTTTTGAGTAAAAGTCACAATATCCTCTACATTTCAAAGGGTTAAAAACTGTTTCAGTTCTGCAGTAGTAAGGAATTATGTTTCTTCAATGGCCACAGACTGCAGAGCACCAGGTGTGTAGACTCTAAGGACAAAAAGGCTTATTTCTACAGCAAGGATGAATAGCTTAAAGCTCTTCAACTAGGCACAGCTCCCAAATGTGGTTTCAGTATTCATCATGCAGGATGTGTTCATGTGCTACATCACATGCAGGCCTGGCGTGGCGACTGCTGAAGAAAATCTACAGAGAACAGCACAGTGAGGAAATAAGTCACTTGCAGCTGTTAAGACAACCATCACTGGACCATCCTCCAAGGATGGCCAGGACAACTGCACACCACAACAGAGTCCGTCCTTCTGCACCCGCCGTAATGAACCAGCCCAGACATCATTTGTTGTCCTCAGTCTCTGATGCAAATTTTGCAGCAGCCACCTGACCAAACACTGTCATTGACTGAAATTCTACCTAATGTTTGCTACAATAAAAGAAACAAACCTTAGGGTAGTCCTGGGCAAGGTATGCAACTCAGTTTAGGGAATCACTGGCAAAGATATATTCTATAAAACCAGGGTGAATTTCAGCATCCCTAAAAGAGTGAAAAAGAAAAAAAAAATAACCACCATGGGTCTAACAGCATTGACATTAGATAGGGAATTGCATAGAAATAAAGAAGTCCAATTAAGGTAAAGAAAAAATAAGGAGCTAAAGGATAAAACCCATGTAATTGGCAAAGGGGACTGTTTTAAGACATCGCTGTGAAGTCACATTAGAAAGCAAAAAGATTGATAAAGACTTTTTCCCTCAACCCCACATATACTGTTACAAAGAGGCAGTGAGAAGACAGCCTGCTGAAAATTGAATCATTGTGTCAATAAGGAAATAAGGAAAATTGGAAATATGCAACCTGTTAAAGGTATAAGGAGCATGAAAAAATACCTCTTTCCCAACACAGTATCCTTGCCAATGGTCACTCAGTCATCACTGAAGTGTCAGGGCAATGTAAAAGAAGACAAGATCGTAACAGACTAGTTAAATGAATTATTTGTATTACTGTTGATTATAGAAAAGTTTTCCATCCTTCAGCCCTTCTCTGCAGGGCAAATATGCTAAAAAAATCACTTCAAGGCTAAGGGTCAGCAGAGGGAGGTGCAGAAGAGCCAGCCCAGACTGTACTCATTCACACCTTCTTCAAAATCTGGGTACTGAGCTGTAATTTGAAATCTGCATTAGCTTTGGCACTGAAACATGTTAATTTTTTTTCAGAGATCTCAGAGGAAGTGGAAAGTACACATACAAATTTTCATGCTAGGTAAAGCGGTTACACCAAGCAGAAAGCACAAAATTAGGACACGTTGAAATGCAACAGGTAGTGTCTAATTGACTTTTTTACTGGGAGTAATTTCTCCCAAATTAGTTAAAGTTGTTTGAAGGAGCAATGAGCAGGTAAAGCAAGATTATACAAAAGGGCCTGAAGACACCCATTTGCAGAGTCTCTTAAAGAATCTAAACTGCCACACACCTTACATATACAAATTATTCTTTAAATGATGGGAAGAAATAATCAAGAATAAAAGGAAGTTCACACTGCAGGAATTTCAGTAAGGCAGTCTCCCAGGGAGCTACAATGGAGCCTGCCTTGCTCAATATTATCTGTAAACGACCTGTATAAGATCACTGATAGTGACAAATCTTCAGGATGAGATAGGTTCACTAACCCTGCAGCAGAGGCTTTCGAAAGGTCTCCAGTCTTCAGTAAATGGGTTGCCAGCTGAACTGCAACGCTGACAACTGCAAAATCATCATCATCATGGGAAAACCAGCAGCAATATGTTAAAGGTCTACATATTAACTACTGTTACTTAAGAACATGGCATAACAACAGCCCACCTGACCCAGGTCCACCTTGCACAAAATTCTGCCTGACTGAGACCAATAGCAAAAGTTTAGAAAGAGGCATGGAAAGGAAGGTAATGACCCAATACAATGGCCCACCATACTGTCCCATTTCCTGACACTGTAGTGCCTGAAACTCCTGGATCAGCAACATTCCTTCTGTTATTTCATAGCCATTGGTCATTTTTTCTGTCATGAATTTCTTTAATTGTCTCTTTAATCCATGTAAACTTGTGGTATTTGTACTATGCTGTAGCAACAAGTTCCTCAGTGAAATATTGCATTTTACAAAAAGAAATTAGGACAGTTCTCTGACAGCTCAGGGCCTGGAGTAATCAAATGAAGAAGCTGCTATTAAAAAGGGAATTAATTGGAAAGGTGTAGGAAGGAAAATAGGAAACATCATGAAGCCGTGTTGCTGATACATGGTGTACCAACATTTTGATGGCTGGACCCTGTACTGGTCATCCCAAGAAAAAAAAAGTTAGAGTCTGTAAAAGAGTGTAGGGCAACAGAAAGATTACCATATGTGAAGTCTTACATAGGATGATGTTTTAAATAAAATAAGATACTTCAGCTTGTAAAAAGAGATGAGGAAGGAACGATAGAAATAAATCAGAGCAGTTTGAAAAGGAAGAATTCAAACGTAGGAGTGAGAAATATCTCTTTGGTTTCCATAATTCTTCAGTTTTGACTTCTTCTAAATAACATACATAGAGATTAGAATTTTTTTAGATTTTTCAAGAAGAACTAGAATAACATGAGAACAAAGCTGCAAGTAGTTGCCATCGACATTTCAGGTTTTACTTCAGGAATTGGGAAGAGTGGAAAGAAATCCAAGCTGTTTCTGCTATTCCAGAGAGCTCACAGTGAGACATCTTCTTTGGCCTTAACCACGTTTGAGGCAGAAAACTCTGTTCTTTAAATCCTGACATCCCTCCTGAGCAGGGAGGTTGGACCAGATGACCCACTGTGGTCCCTTCCAGCCTGGTCCCCTCTGTGCTTCTGTTGAAGCAGCAGAGTCAGCATTTTCTATGCAACAGCTTCTTTCAAAATATTTGTACAGAGCTCCGCTCTGCAACAGGGTATTTGCTGCTCTGGTTTTCTAGAGGACATCCTTTTTATCCTTTGGGAAGAGAAAGGGGGTTGGGAAATCTGAGAAGGAAATATCCATGTAGAACTGTACTATGAAATAAAGACTTTCTGAAACATCCCTATAATCCATCTGTCCTCTACAGACAATGTAGTATTCAGGGAAGAACTAGCTAAAGAATCATTACTGTATCATTACTGTGATGTAGCAAGGGAAATGTTTATATATTTAAATAATTTTTTTTTAGTGTAAACTTTGTATTAGAGGTGTGTTTCTGAATCATTGCCATACCAAAAGCACAAAGAACTTGTGTAGAAAGCAAAGACTTTTTCCTCCCCTTGCTAATATAATTTGCAAATGCATTTAGAATCACTCTATTAGACTGCAATATGGTCATTAAAATATGTAGGGAAACATTTGATACTCGAGATCAGGATGTGTCTTGAAGAAGAGATATATTATGTGATTTTTGTGTATCATTTCTGATGTGTATCATGTGTGTGATGTATAATTGTGGCTCTAAGGATCCAGTGTATGGTCTTCCTCTTCCCCAAAAGCTATTTGATAGCATTATCACAATGATGGCTGCTTACTCCAGTCTCTTGACGCTTGTGTTCAACAAAGAATTTTACTTTTTATTAACCAACAGCTTATTGGCTGGTGGTCCTTTTCATGTTTCCAAAGGTTATATTCTCCCAGTGTGTCTGTTGCAAGTTACTTTTTTTTTTTACTTTTAACTTGCTGCTACTTGAGAATTGAAAGAAAACGAATCTACTGCAGATGAGCCACAAATGGCAGATTTGAATACCCTTTGTCACTGAACGAGCTATTCATGTGCTAACATTATAGCAAAGCAAGTAAGAAGAATACAAAGAGAATTCACAATGCCCTATTTCCATAAGTCTTTAAACTCTCTATACATGTCTAAAGCACATCCCTAAATTGTGGTGACTCAGCACACCTCCAAACCCTTCAGTGTATTACTTCATCCTGACTGTATGTGTTAGAAAAAGATGGGGAGGGTCATCATTGCTCTGCATGTCCTGACAGAAACACAGGTGTCTAAGTTGGAAGTAATCTGTGGTCCACCAAGAAAAGATCCACAAATCCAAATCTGCAGGATACACAGGAAAGCTTATCCACCCCACGTGTTAGAGAGAGATGGAGATACCATGGTCTCTGAAGTTATTTCTAAGTAATGATAATTATGAAAAAAAAATAGCAGAGAATCAAGACTTTGGAAACCTAGAATGTCTGAATTCTGTCAGATAGGGTGCCTACAAGAAAGATGGAGAAAGACTTTTTCCAAGGTCATGTAGGGACAGAACAAGGGGAATAGCTTCAAACTGAAAGAGAGGAGGCATAGATTAGATATTTGAACACAATTCTTTACTCAGAGGCTGATGAGACGTTGGAACAGGCTGCCAGAGAAGTTGTGGCTGTCCCAGCTGGAAGTGTTCAAAGCCAGGTTGGATGTGGCTGTGAACAACCTGGTCTAGTGAAAGGTGTCCCTGCCCATGACAGAGGGGTTGGAACTGTATAATCATTAAGGTCCCTTCAACAAAAACCATTCTGTAATTCTCTTCTAGTAATTGTACACTTATGGTGCTCAGCATTTGAACAGATATTGCTGTAAATTGTACCAAATTATATCAGATGTTTTAAGAACTGACCCATAAAGTAGAGATATTATTTCCTTATGAATTTTTTTAGTGATTTCTTACATTATATAGCAATCTCTGCCTATCTCACCCCTAGCCAACCTTTATAAAGCAATCATTAGTTATATTTATCCTACTTGTCATAGAAAATATTAGTCAAATTACAATGGTCAAATATGGTATCAAGACAATATTCCATTAAGTCACAAACAAAGAAACTGATAGAAAAGTAATCATAACTGGAATGGAATCAACTATTTTTTCAAAATAGCTGCAATGTTCTTGTTTTCGAGCAAAGTAGTCATCTAACATGTATGGATTTTAGTATCATGTGGGAAATTGTTCTTCAAATTGAAGTATGTATGCATGGATGGTTGTTAGGTCTGTAATGTTGGTTAACACAGTGATTTTACTTCATTTGCATTTCCTTCCAGGTTCATTTGAAAGGAATGCTACCAAGCCAAAAAGAGAGGGATGACAGAATTTTTTAAGGGTAAATGTATTTAGTGAGAGAGATCCTATTTATTGTCTTCATTAATGGCTTTTAGAGGAAAAAAGGAGAACAGTAATCATCAAATTTGATGATTAAACAAAGGTAAATCACCATGGAAGCAGAAGAGGACAAGGAGTTGTGGAGGACTCTGCAATAATAAAAAATAATAACAGAATGTAAAAGAATAATAATTTTTGCCATTATCCCATGAGCTGGATGCAGGAAAGAAAAGGAAGGTAGTGATACACTGATGACAGAAGTATGAAGCATCAGCTGATGATGCATCTCCATCATCTACAAACTACAGGCAGATTTTGCCTGGGTCTGATGTCCACCTCCCCTCTTGTCCCCCACAAGCCCTGCCAGCCGCAAACCCACTGTAGCAGCCCAGTGCAAATGCAGGGAGAGACCCCAGAGGGACAGCACTGTGTTACTTGGCACTCTTCAGGGACAAAAACAGATATGGGATATGAATTCTCACATCTGAGCTAAAACTGAAACCAAGGTTTCACTCCCTTGGTGAGTCCCACTTCTGTAAGGCTGCTGGCCATAAAGGGTGAGGAGGGCAAAGTGTCTGAAAAGCATCTTTATAGGTCTCAGGCATCTGCTCTCAGACAAGGACTATGGTCTGTTGATAGCAGCACAACCTGAAGAGGTGATCAGCCCATCAATCCCGTGTTTTGCTGCATTTGGCCTTTCACATTATCTTGGATGCTCCATGGCATGAATGTGTGGAAGCAGTGTCTGTGAAGAGCAGTGCCTGGGGCAGGACACCCTCCCAGCACCTACCTCACTGGGACTGTGGTATGGGCATCCAATTAATCAACAGGAGTCACTGGTCCAGGAAAAACCATCACTTCAAGCTCAATTCTATCAATGGCAGACCTCAGCTGGCAGTACACAGACACATTCAGAGGATTCTCTCTGCCATATGCTCCACAGCACCTGTAATATTCAATTTATACCAGCCTACAGAATAACCTCCTCATTACCAAAGATAACAGAGATTGATGGTGTTGTTCAAAAGATATCAAACAGGTTTTGAACTTATTAAGAAGTTGAAAAGAATGAGCATAGCAGAATTTGAGATGCCTGATGTTGAGATATTTCATGTTTCTAAAGTATTGCATAGCTTTCCTTCCCAAATGTTGGAGACCATATTTATTCCCGGTTAACAATGTTCCAGAAGAAAAAATACATCCTTTGGTGTTGAAGATGATTTTTATTTCACTGATGAACTGATAGCTGGGGTGTAGCTTTTAATACCAAAATAATTTTAGAAATTTATAATTTCTAGTTTATCTGAAATGGGAAATACAGAGCTCATTTTTCATTTGCTAATCTAACTCCATTGCTGTCACTGTATAGAAAAGGCATGTGTTCAAAAAAAGAAGTAAGCATCCATTAAAAGCCTCTGCAAAGGAGATACAAAAAGTGCAGATTGCTGTAAACCACTGAGATTGCTTTCCAAGAGGAAAGTTCTTGTTCAAGCCTTTGCTTTCAACCACAGTTTTCACAAAGGAATGGGATTCCTCTGGAACTAAAGAGCCCTTCTAACCAAAAACGTGTGCAGTGACAGTCTCCTGAGACAAAGATGCATAAAACCCAAATGATTATACTTCAAGCTCTCTTAGAAAGACACACTTGCTACTATTTATGGGGATTCATACCTGGTAAGTGTGGTTTGGTAATAAAAATAGAGGACCTCTATGTCAATGTGCCAGATCATTTTGCACACTTGTTGAGGGAGGAGCGAGAAGAAAGCTCCCACCTAAGTCACTGGTTTTGAAGCAATCCTCCAGCACATCTAAAGCTTACATGGAATATTTTTCCCTCTTTTGACAATCTGCTTTTTCCCCCTGACTTTACATCAAGACAAATTGGAACACTTTTCAGAAATCTTTCATTTCCATAAAAAGTTCTTCACCTTAGGAAACACGTTATGTTCTTGTGGCCCAGAACATTCCCTCCTAAAAAACCAGTGGACACTTAAATACCATAAGTTCCATGGAGCCTTACATCCAAGTCCCTGACCATCTCTAACTGAACTATTTGACCATCATTTGACCATCATTATTCATTGAAAACAAACAGGATTGACAAGAAAGTTTTGAACTTCTATCTGATAAAAACAGAGAAACTTCAGAGGCATGTTGCTGTGTGGAAATACTCTATCTCATAGTGAGGTGGAAAACACAGACTAATTTTTAAATGTCCATGTTATTCCATTTCACCACCAGTGATATAGCAGATGATTAGATTGGGCTAGATTTTTAACCAGACAAAGAATAGCCATCTTTACTGATGAGATGCCAGTCTTAGGTAGGGGGATTTTTACTCAGTTTTGAAATATATTATTTACTTTGACAGTCAGTTTTAGATGTCACTCAAAATCCAAGACTGGGAGTGGTAGTGGAATTTTAATTCATTTTTGAGATATGTCACAGCTACCCTTACCAGAGAAAAAGGAAGTCAGAATCACGTTTTTGTTTAGAAACAGAGGTCTGCTTAACTTTTGGTTCTGGAAGGCAGAATGATTTTCACTGACACCATTTAGCCTGTTTTTAAACTATAATAGGGTTTCACTGAAACCATTTCACCATCATAACCTTACATTGTAATGGCTTCATAATGGCACTGTCAAAAAGGTCCTTATAGACTTGCTCTGAAATAGTTTTCCTATAATAACTTCATATCTCTGACTTCATTGTAATGATTTCATGGTGAGGTCATGGACTAGCAATGAATCCCTTTTGCCATTGAAATCTTAGAGCTCCTCATTACAGCCTCAGTCACCACAGCATTGTGAAGGGGCTCCACTGGATAACAATGAAACTGTTTCCTTGTGATGCATTAGGCTCAAATAATATTACCACCCTAATGATATAGCCAGGGGTTAGGAAAGAGTGAGCCACCCCCTTGCTCTTTTCAGTGTTTCAGTTTGGTGTTTGATGCTGGGGGCTGAAGGTGTGTGGTTTGGCTCCTGAACTGCCGCTCCTTCTCTCGTAATTATGAATGGTGGCTACATACCCTGCAAGAATAGCCAATTTTAAAGGAAAAAAAAACCAGTAAAAGAACCTTTTTACTGCTTCTGGGCCCCAATTCAGCAAACACTTAAGTTCATTCCTCTTTAGCAACAGGTGTAAGTATGTGATCAATTTTAAACCTGGATTCAAATCGCCTTAACTCCAGCGTGATCTAAATACATGGGCAGGTGCTTTCTTGTGTCAAGTCAGACTTGTGAACATTGTCTGCAGCACTGACTCATGTTCTCACATGCTCAACCTAGCTGCTGCAAGAAAAATCCTGAAAAGTGATGCAAGTTCTGAGCTCCTGCCAGGGTCAGTGGAACCATCAAGCCCCACAGATATGGATTTACAGGGAGTGACTGGCAACAGCCTCAGCTCTCCCACCAAACCCACAGCCTTCCAATTCCACAACTCTCCACTTCTATAGAAATTTGTACCTACTCTGTTTATTCAGTTTTCTTTGATAGAACAAATACTCCTGATAAAACTTCCACTCCCTCTCAGCACAGGCTTTCTGCCAGAATTCTAAAATCCTTGCTGTCATTTTCCCTTCCTTGTGGACTTCTAAAGGCTTTATGTTCTATGTTCTCAACAGACTTGCATTTTAGGCTACTGAAGCCTTGAATTACAGCTGTTCTGCAATTGTCCCATCACAAGTTCCAAACTGAGTGATGTTCTTTGTGCTGTCACTATTGTTGCTCTAAAATCCTCCCACCTTCACATCACTTGCTGATGCTTAAAAGATGAGAAAAACCAATTCCCAAGTCAAAATACAAGATATCCATGTTTCTGCTACCTCACAGAATATGAAAGGAACCTAGGGGTGCTGCTGCATGTGAAAGCTCCTTAGAGCTAAGAAGGAAAATTGGAAAAATGTAATGGTCTTAGCATCTCAGCTTCTCTAAAACCGATGACAGAGAAGCCAGGCAATGAAGGGTAAGCATGGGCTCAGCCATTCTTGCCATTGCCTCCTTCAGTTTGATACAGATGGTATTATTAATGGAATTTGTAATGGTAAATATAGGCTAGATTTTTTTCTTTTATTGTTGCAGCTATTTCAAATGCTATTTTTCTAGGTCTATGCATGGATATGCAAATTTGTCCAGAATAACTCAGTAAACCCGTGGATGCCTTTACAACTTGCATCCACCAAGAAAGTGATAGTCTGTAAAAAAACAGATGAATAGTGAACCCTTTTAGTTACTTGCAAACTGAAAAATAAAATGGACTCAAATGAACTGGGTATTTTTCAATTATTTCACCAAGGCAGGAAGAAAAGCTGTTGAAGAAGTTGTTTCATTCAACACAAAAGGTCCTTTTGAAATCAAAATAAAATGCTTTGGTTTTTTCAGACACCTGGTAAGCAATTCCAAAATTTATTGAGGGATAATCTTTAAAAACCCTGTGTTCATATCCTCCATTTACTTACTCAATGGCTCAGCAACCACTGGATGTGAAAGACTTGTTTTGGTACCTTCTACCACCTCTAAAGAAAATGTTGTCTACCCAGTTTCACTACATCCATTCAGGTTTTCCCTACTTCAGCACCAAATAATTCTTCCATTTTTTTTTTACTTCAAACTATTTCCCAACGCATTTTTTAAAAATCAGATGGGATGGATGTCTTACCAAATACACTTTTTTGCCTTTGGCAATCTGCAAACTACCTGGAAAAAAAAACTTAAATTCATTTACCAAAGATAGAGAGTCACATGTCTCTTCCAGGATAAAAGAAGAAACAAGAAAACTAATATTTCTCTCATGGTTTACTATGATCTACTGTCCCACTTATAAAAAGATTATTTTAAATAAATTGCCTCTACATTCATAAAATAAACAAAGTCTCTTTTCATGAGGTCTAGTCAATTAATCTGAAAATCATCCCATAAAGATTTTATTTAGAGCTCAGCACTTTCCTCAGAAAAACACACACACTGATGCAGACAAATGACTTTCAGTTACAAAGGTGTAGCTGCACATTTTTAATTGAATATAGAGTCTTCATATGGACTCTATATTTGTACTCTATCCTAATATTCAATAACAATAGCCAATATTCAATTCTCACCATCACCATGTGAAAATGGTCTTCCTGGGCCAGCCATCTACTTAATATAAGTTCTTATCAAACCCTGCTACATTTGGCTGCATAGATTTAAAAACATATAGTTCAAATCTTTTCCAGTGTAATTTTGAGTGTATGGCACATATATACAAATCAAAATGGCTATTACAGAAAATGCACTCAGAAACACCTAGAAAATCGGATAAATGAAGTCTGAGGTCCAAAATCCTTCTGATCTAAGTGATAAGCACTCTCTCTTTTAACTGTATGCAGTTATATTGACTCAAGTGTTAGCATTCTTCACCTCTGCCATTTTTATGGTTCAAAATATCTTTAAATGACAAAGAGAATATGGCCCCAGCTGAAAAAAAAAAGCTTAGAAAACTATGGGTCAAAATAATGCAAGACGCCCAAAATCTGGAAGAGGTAGCATGCTCAAAAATGGGGACTACAGATTCTGGAATACTTCCAAATGTAGAGAGAATATAAAGCACTGCTAGACAACCACATGACCCCAAGATTATTCCACAAATGACCTTATGGATAAAGTATTTGTAGTGAGATTTAAATACCTGCTTTTTCCACACACTCCATGGTATTAGGCAAATTGTTGGGGGGAGCAGTGGGATAGAGGAGAAAACACCTGTGGGCCAGAGTATGGGAACAACCAGATAAAGAAGAGTTGGATAAGCAAGACATGTTTAAGTAAGCTGCATTTTTGCTGCAGGTTTAGGAAATTCCAGTGCCTTCCTAGGTGTGTCTGCAGGGAGTATTATTGTGTGTAATTTTGCTTGAGTGTTTGCTATCTCTGAGCAAAGCAGGCAAGACTTATGAGCATCTCCAGGTTACTAATTTCTCAACCAGCAGAAGCTGCCACTGGGAAGTGCCCTTTCGTACCACCAAGCACTGCTCTGAAAAAGCACATTCCTGATACAGAAAATATTGGAGATGGTGTCAGTAGCTGACATTATAGTCCTGGAGGAATGATAAACCAAAGCTCTGCTTCAATTTGAGCTAAGCTACCAGCGAATCCAATATAAAGAATCCAATATAAACAAGCATTTCAAATATGCTTTAGCAGCCTAGAAGCACAAACTTCTCAGGTTTTCTGGGACGGCATTTATCTCAAATCATGTAGTGCTTTAAAAAATCTCAACTAAATAGACTTACTAGAGGTTTATAATGCAGGTTAGAGTTGTTGGGTTTGTTTTGGTTTTTTGCTTGCATTTTGTAGTGTTTTTTAAACATGGAGCAAAGAAAGAACTGTTTTCTTAAGTATAAAACCAAATGTGCTTTATGCTCTTCTTCCCTTCTGCCCATGTATGTGTGCTTCAACACATTTAGTCCTATGCTGTAAAATTGAATGGAATCAAAAGTGATACCATAATGAATTAGAAGCATGTATATGCACAAACATGCACAGCCACCTGCAATTCTGCACCTATTACCAAGAAAAGCATCACAGTGAGGAACAGACACTGCAAGCTTAATCCTCCATGTCTACCATAAAGCTTAAATAATGAATTTACTTGACAAAATTCACATCTAAGCAGCTCCAGTTCTAGTAGGTTCTTACTTTCCATGATGCTCAACTATTCCTTTTTCTTCATCACTCATTTCAGCACCCAGTGGATATGAGCAGAGGTTGCAGGGAAAAGTATGCTGCGTATGCAATAATAAAAATATGATGTCTCTTATTTTTTCCACCCCAACCAATCCTTAAGCTTCTCTTTACAGCCTCTCAGTGACTATCTCTGCTCTGCTCAAAAAGATGGCTCAGTGTGTCCCTGCTGGGTGGCCAGACATGGTGCTATCTCACACATCTGAGAAGAAGCAATTTGAGGCATACACTCTTTCCTCCTATTTTAGGAAGAAAAAAAAAGTTGGAGGGAAAAAAGAAGGGAAAAATCTAGTCAGGCTGAAATTGCAGATCCCTTACCTTAACTATGTACACCACTCAGAATGCAAATTGCTGCTAGTAAAAGAGTGATTACCAAAAAACCCACCCTGCCATGATATCTTTAGACTAAATATACATATTAGACAGAGTTGCCAAATCTCCAGTGACATGTGGCCTTTGCAATTTCTGTGAATTCCTGGAAGGTAAGTGTTAATTACAGTATGTGGACAAAAACTAATGACTTGTTTTGGAGTTAATGTCCCATTCAAAAAGGATTACTGTTGTTATCAACCACATCAGGCAATTAATGGCATCCATAATGCTTAAAAATTAACAGTGGCAGCATAGCTGAGTGACTGTTTTGAAAAAAATGGTCATTCCTTGGAGATTAATGAGCAATTTTCTGTCAGAGAGCAGGATGCACTCTGGTAGAAAACTGACAAAAGAGGCACCATCCTCAGGGGATTATTTTTAACAATCCATTTTGCTGCGCATATTTAAAAGGAAATTTGGTAGATATCGCTGCCATTCCAGAAGTATATTCTCATTTATTTTTCCCCTTAAACATTATAAGCCAATACTTGACAAGTTACACTGAACTGGATATCTAGAATCTAAAACGAATAATTACAGGGGAAGAACCAACAAGGTGTAAACACTGCATAAGGATTTTTTTTTCCCAATTACTTTCATTTAGGTTTGTTAGACAAATAAGTATCAGCATTGTAAGCAATTAGGCTTCACTTTAATCAGTCACAATCAATTAATGTGAACTGTTTCCCTATTTTTGCTTAATTGTGTCTAAGCAGGTATTCGGTTTTAAAGCAAAAAGTTTCAGAAGACTGTGATTAAATAAATTTAATTAGAACTATAAGGAGTGTGATTCTTACTAGAAAGTTGAAGCATGGAAGTCTGGTTTTCAAACGTATATCCACATATTCTTTTGTAAAATATTGCCCTACTTTAAAACTTCCTATTTTTTTAACTCAAAACTTAGCCAAGACTATTTTGTTTCCCCACTTGCCAGTTTGGTCATTGACTTATACCTACACAGACTCAGACTGATCAACTTAGCACAAAGTATAGAAGGGGCCAGCAGCTCCCAACTATTCCAGCTCACACTGGTATCTCACATGAAAAACTGGCTGTGACCCACAGCTTGTGGGCTTGCAGTTCAGGTCCAGGTCTGAGTTTCCTTTTTTTCCCTGAGGATTGCTGATGATCCTGCTCTACTTCTCACACAGAGCCTCAGCAAGTTCATCATTTATAGCTCTCCAATGAAATTCTAATGAAATTATACATCACCACCAAGGGCATCCTCTCTGGGCCTGGAAGAGACTGGCATATATAATCAGTTTATAGGTAGGAGGGAAAAAGTTTCAAAGTGAAAATACTGCCTATTGATTTGTTTTGCATGGAAGTCTTCACAAACTAAGCTCCTCTTTCAGAGGCTGCAGAATTGTCACAGCTGTTTATGATGTACCCCTGAGCAGATCTCGTCCTGTCAGTGAGCCCACATGACAGACAAACAGTAGAACTTGCTTCTAGAGAAAGGGAAGCAAAGGAGAAAAAGGTAAAACAAAGAAATCAGGACGCATTGATTCCTTCAGAAAAAACTCTGCAGAAGTCTAGGCTTTCCTGAGAATTGGCGGGCAGGAAAAAAAAAAGGAAAGCATAAGCAAACTAGGCAAGCTTTAACAGGGCCACCTGGGTAACTTACTTTCCTTTCCAAGGACCTTTCTGAAAACAAGTAGCTTTTTTGTCTCATTCAGGATTTACACACTGCAGTTCCTAGAGCTAACCCAGTGCAGGGTCCCTGGCAGTGAGTTTCTGAACACTCTCCCTTCACCCTGGTTAAGTCCCACTCATCCTCAGAGGGCTGCTGAGAGGATAGCCATGATGGTTAGAAGTGTGGGGTTTGATGAGGGAGAAGTTACATACAGCAGTGTGATTGGAGGGAGTTGATGATAGTGGATAAAAGGAGGCTGGTGATGAGAGGAGAGCCTTGAAGTACTTCTGGAAATCAGAAGTGCTTGGCTGCAGCCATGGCTTTAGCTGCAAGGCTTGGCAGTGGTCCACAGCTTTGTCCCAATGTTCTGGTGGCTGCTCTCCCAGCATATGGTGCATTCAATTTTTCCCCAGCTGTTACTCAGCCAGGGAGACCAGGCTCTCTCCCAGCTACAGACCTTTGTTCAGAAACAGGGAATCAATTTTCTCCTTATTAAATGGGCACGAGGAGCAGAGGGGAAGTGACAAGGAATTCACATGAACCTCAAGCATCCTAAGCCATGTGCTGATACAGGGGCTTGCTCTCACTCAATAGTCAGTCGAGCCTTTAAAAGGCAATTCAGACTCTTTTGTGGTGGAGCACTGTTTAGGAGCATGTGCCAACCCACCTTCTTACCTCCCTACTATTTTTCCCACTCATTTATCCTTCCCATTCTACTCCTTGGAGGCTCAGTGACTCTCTGGATCTTGGATTCCTTATGGATTAAATTGCATGGTGCCTATGCCAAAATCTGTGCTCCTGGTAGGACTTTAAGGGACCTTCTGTGTCTTTCAGTAGTGGACAAGGTCAAATAAACAGAAATAAAGAACTGCCTCACCTCTCCTTGGATTGTAGGGGTGTGATTTCACTAACAAATTAAGGTAAAGCCATGCAGAAATAGTGCTGCAAACTTATCTGACTTTACTTATGAATTGCTTTAAGTCTTCTTCAAAAAAAGATTTGTAAGTTAAAACATGTTAGACCATTTGATAGGTGGAAAAGGTACACTGAAGGAATGACACTGGCACACACCCCAGAAAGCCAATGAAATAAAACTACAAGGAAGAAAAGATGGGGCTTGAGTTGAAGAAGGTTGGTGCAGCAGGGACATCAGATCAGTTCTGTAGAAAAGGTGGTTTTTACAAACTCTTGTTAAGAAATCAGTTATCTACTTGAAAGAGAGATATTTCATGGCTTGCTTATGTGGCAGCCATGAAATGACTGCCACATAATGAAATGACCAAGACTAGTAGGTACTGGAGTTATTGGAACCCTCTTTCAAATTAGAAACTTATTGTTTGCTTTCAGTTCCTTCTAAATA
The DNA here is from genome assembly GCF_963513975.1 of Fringilla coelebs. NCBI lineage: Eukaryota > Metazoa > Chordata > Aves > Passeriformes > Fringillidae > Fringilla > Fringilla coelebs. The sequence continues at coordinate 18,728,772 of NC_140030.1, read as the reverse complement.
AAATAAAGTATTATCAAGCACAAATTGCAAAAGAAAAAAAAAAAAAGAAAATTTTCACATGAATAGGGTGCTGAACTAATGAAGAGAAATTTCAAGCAACAGGACTCTCAGCCACATGCCAGAAAACAGAAGGATCTAAAGAATGAAAAACATCAAGAGACATTTTCATTTATCAGAGTTTCCATGATTTTTTAATTGTCTGGGACAGTGTTATGAGCATGACAGCATAAGAGTCTGTTCAGATAATGAATTTATGGACAGAAAAATGCAAAGGAAATGGATTGCAAGCTTCACAACAGATGAGATGTAGCAGATGTAGCTGGAGTTGACTTGTACTTCCAATCTTATATTTTTCACATGTGTAAATCTGTCTTGAGTTGTACACGGCAGAGGTTGGATGGCACTCAGAGGGAAAGCCCCCAATATCTCCCTGCAATTCCACCTGAGGTCACCCAGCCCATAACAGCACAATAGTTTTTCTAGCTCTTACTATATTGATTACTACCTGGGAAATATTCCCACCCTTGCTGCAGCTGCTTCAGTAACAGCCACAGCCACGAAGACAGTGGCAGCCATTTGCTGGGTTTGACTCCAACTCTGCTGCTTCTTTCTTCCATGGATTCATGTCCCATAGGTCCTCAGCATCTGCTCAGCATAACTTCCAGGTCATCAGGTCATGTTGGGTCTGTTTCTTTTTCCTTCCTCCTTTTGCTATGGGATTCACCAATGCTTACCCCAGAATTTCATCTGAAAGAGAGAGCAACCTCAAAGTTTGTGGATAAGGGCTCATGGAACACCAAGGAAAGACTGCAAAATCTCAGTGAAGGGTCAATTGCCAGACTTGCCTGTTGCTGTGGTTTTCAGAATTTACACCAACCACTGTTTCTTTTGTCCTGAACTAAACTGAAGCCCCTTCCTTTAGCATCCCCACACATTTTTGTGCTCTCACTAAATAGATGGATTAGCATAACACTGAGCTTTGATTTGAGAGCACACAGAGATAAAACAAGAATATCAGGAAAAGAGAGCAGGATACTGAAGTTGAGGTGACAGGGAATAAGACAGTAACTGTAGACTTGAGTGCATGCTCTGAAAGGACACTTAGCTCTAGTTTTCATTATCACAAGACAGCAAGACTACAAGAGCAGTGACCAGCAGAAAGTCAGTGGGTAGGAAAGAAATCTTCTCCTTGGAGTGGCAGATTAATTTGTGCTGCAAGAGCCATGTCAGGGTCATGATTCAGTAGATACAGGGTTGCTAATAAAGAGCATGCTGGCCTTTACAGAGGTGTCTTGTAGCCCATAGCAGAATGCAAAATGACAAATTTTGCCCAGGCCCCTACTTTGTGACTTAGGAATCATAGCCTCCTGTACAAAATAGTCCAGAGGACAACTTAAAACATTTAGCTATGAAATACTCTGTGAGAGTAAATTGCATCAATTTCTTTAATCAAAAAGTCTTTTCTTTCCCCCTGTCCTCCCTGTCACTCTTCTTTTTCTTCCCTCCTCTGCCTCATTTGCTGCTTATCTCCTTCTGGATTTTCTACTTGAGAGCTCAGCTTCCAACTCAGCTTTCTAAATTAGATGGCATGGATAAAATACTTCAAGATGTGCTTATGTGTGCCCAGAACTAAGACCAATTTTGTCTTTCCTTCAGAGGTGGAAATATTAACTCACAACCTCTACCAATGAATATCACCACAGCTGACTTAACAGTGTTCTGGTCAGTAATCACCAACCTCAAACAGATTTTTTTCTTTTTATATTTCTGGTCTGAGACAGATGCTGCTGGTCAGATATGAGACAGAGCATCTGAAATGAGGATTTAAATGGTAACCATACATAAACACATATGCATACAGCCTCTGGTGCAGGAGGAAGGAAAAAGGTGAGAAATTCTCAGATATAAAATAGAATTGGGGAAACAAAATAAGTTTCACTCACATGTTCACTGCTCAGTAGATAGGCTAGAACTGTTCTTAAAGCACAGCACAGACTTTATCTTGTAGCTGCATCTGAGCAAATGTCTCAATTTTCAGTGGACAGACGGGCAAGGATTTAAGGGGATGTCAATAGCAGGGTGGGATTCCGGGTAAAACTCAGCTAAGAATGTGGATTTCACCTTCTATGAAGGCATATCCGTAGGAACCACTGCTATTTCTCCCCTCCTGTACTTTGGTATGGATCTGTTTCTTTTCAAATGCAATTAAATCTAATTACCAACTTTCTAGTGGACCAAGACTGTGGAAGTTTCACTGACATTAGTCAAGACTCCAGTAATTCCACTAGTCTTAGTGGATCTTTCTGCAGGAGCAGGTGTTTGTTAACAAGAGAAGGGATTTCATAATCTGAACTCTACTTACTGAAAATCAATCTGCTGCCAGGATTATTAAAATCCCTGCACTGGGGATACAGCACCTTGGACCCCAGAAAATCTATTTCAGTTACAGAAACTGAAAATTTACAATTTCACAGGATTTATGTGAACCAACACAGGGGTTCCTTTGCAGACCACTGCATTTTGGATATTGGTGCGAAGCTTTCAAACTTGTGTATCCAAAACCGGGGGCATATTTCCCAATTTCTCCTTTGTAAGCAAATCAATGAAATATACTCACACATCTCTGTCTCCTTGTACTATCCAGACACCCCAAATGTAAATATACACAAATCATCTGGGGTTCTCCTTCATGTCCAGAAGGGTCCACCACATCTGTGAATCCCACAGTTCTACAGAAGTATTAAATGTCTGGTAGGAATGCACATTCAAGCAACACTGGCTTGTTTTCATTCTCTACTTACAGATGCAGTTTGCCATGGCCAGTCTATTTTCTGAGGTTCACTGATAGAGATATTCTGGATTGGGAATCTCTGACATATACCCTTGTTTGGTTCCATGCACCATAAAATATGCTACTAAATCAGTTCCCTCCCCCAGCCACCCCAACCCGATCCTTTGGGCTTTAACACCATTCATTGACAGCCACCTTGCTCGTGGTCCTCTGGAGAGACTTCACTTAACAGATTGCTTCTTGGTTTTATCAGAATGAGCATAAATGCAGGCTATCTCAACCCAGCAGCCTAGCTCTCCCTTAAAGTACAGAATTACTTCTGTTTCCCACTGTATCAGCACACTGAGATAGCAGCCCTGAGAAAATGAGCCCACCTTGGTATGACTTATTTCCATGAACTCTTGGTTCCCTGTATTTTGAATTAAATTAAAATATACTGATTGATACTGGCATACTGGAAAAAATCAATAGTTGACCCAAATACCTTCAACAGTAACATGTTCAAGTGTTACAGTGATTTCCTCTAGAGAGCAAAGATTAGATTTCATATTCATTCAGTCCAGAAATGACAATATTAATGGAATTCAAATGTTAAGAGTTGAACCCACAAACTACAGGTAGATCAGAAATAAAGTGTGTCTGTGTTTTCTGTCAGACATTAGGGCCTGACAGAATGTACATTAGAGTATATATAACCACAAATCAACAAGCATGGAGCTCAGTACAACTAACAAGGACTAACTTGTTTTCCAAATCAACCAGGAGAACATATAGAAGTACTTCTTGGGCTAAACAAGTAAATTATCTAATTGCCACATCATGCTGACAACACAAAAAGAAATCCCATCACAAGACAGGGAGGATGGAAGTACAGAGGACCACCAATGTGAAGAAGAGACAGAAACAAATCCATCCTTCAATAAAGCTCTACAAAATTCCTCCACCCTCCTTTGCCTTGCTCTTCATGCTGTGTTGTTTTGTCTTCATTCTCAGTTGTCTTCTCTTTCCTGGTGTCCTTCTTACTTCTTCTCTCTTTCCTCCTTTTTTTTTTGTCACTGCCAAATCACGCAGCCTAACAAATTCCCCGTGTGAATATGGAGCTTGACGTACACATTACTCCTCTATTTTTTGTGCATGTTCAAAAAAAGGAGGTTGAATTTAGAGCTTGGGGTTCTGTGTTGAGCCCAAATGGAAAGTGTTCACATGGCACGTGATATATCCCCTTCAAGGAGAGCTGGAACACTGAGTGGAGCTCAGCATTCCCCTGTGTGCTGCTCTTCTGAATGAAAGAGAGCATAGAAGACCTGCACACGTTTGAAACCTTATGGTACCAAAAAGGTGTAAAAAATCTCTAGAGTTCTAATGCAATAATATTGCAAGGAAAACTTGTGTTATTTTTGTGCAATGACAACTTTTTGGATATTCTTACAGTGCTCTTGTATTTGCAGCAACAGACAACATAATTGCCTCTTTAGGAGTTTCTCAGCAAAAACATATTAATAGCATCAGACTGGCTTAAAAGTACAAGGTCATTCAAATCCTTTCCAAATATATTCTTCACAAAGGGCAACCACCACTACTAGAAGCAACTCCTTAGGTTGCTAAAACAGCATTTAATCCCTTGTGGTATGATAGAGCCACAGACATTTGAGGGAGGGGAGGGGGAAAAAAACCCCAAAAGATAGCCTTATTACATTTACTTGCATGAAAATCACAAGTCTTTCCTTTCTGCTTCTGACAGAAATGTTTCAATTCAATTAGAGGAGTTGCATTTAGTATCTGCATATTTATCAGCTGCTGTCTGTTATCCTAGCATATAAGGGCAGAATATGGAATATGTTTTTATATCCATATCAAATAACATGAGAGAGCTGGAACACATGAGTATAGCTTAGCATAAACTTCTTAAAATGAGTTGAATTAGGCACTGATCTCTTTGAATACCTTAAATGAACACTTGCCAAAATGGAAAAGGTGGTGTGTTTTCATTGACGAGAAATGAGTTTTACAAAAAAGAAGATTCAATTTTATAACCTACATAATTAGAGTAAACAAAGGGAAAGACAAGATATTGGAATTCCTTTCAGTTTGTGGACTTTTTTATTTAGGGATTTGTATTGAAAGCATTAAGTTCAACAAGGCAGGTATGATCTTTTTCATCTACTGTACTTCATATCTTGAAAATATGAGCATGTGAAATGAAGGTATGATCAAACCTGATACATGATGTCCTAGGCAGAGCTCGTATGGGATGACATCTAGGTTTTCTCTTCAATACTGAGGACAGAGTGGTTAAAGAAAGACAAGGGCAGCCTAAAATAACCAAGCTAGAAGTTACAAGCTTTGCTCTACTATTAACAACTATCTGTGAAGCCCACTGCAAAACATCACCTGTCAGCCCCAGACATGTGGCAAGAGTCTGCTACTGCCATCTGCATGCTGTTTCCTGACTGTGACACTGCTCATATTGCCTGTTTTGGATAAAACAATTCTACACAAACTGTGCTCTTTTACAGATATTTGAAGAACCCCCACATGATATTACAGTGTTACATTACAAAGAAGTATAAAGAATTTCATATTATGAAAAATTTAGCACTTTTCTTCCCACCAATGTCATCTCCTCTATCTGTTCAGAGGACTGTAGGGTGAATCAGATTCCTACTCACATCATTCACAACTGAACACAAAATCTGTGTATTGAGTGGGAAAAGGGGGTTCAAAGAAAGAAATATATTTTTTCAAGCATTACCTTGAAGAGCTAAGTTTTAGCCTTACTGCTGCTATGGAGTTTTTGTGTTACACTGTCAGTGTACAATTAGAGAGGTCCCTCAAATCAGACATCCCTAGATCATTTCATGCTCTTCATTTTATGGCCTCCACATGGCCCATGGAACCTGTTTTAGAGTTAAGGTAAGTACTTTGTGTTACTCCCAACAGCCCAGGGAATCTCTGCTACTAGCACACATAAACTATGAAAACAGATTTATTAAATTATAATATGAATGCAAATTATGAAAAAACACCTCCATCCTTGTTTTAGGCAAGCTTAGGAATCAGCAGTAGTCCTTTACTTTAGTTCTCCCATCTGCTAAACAGGAAAGTGACATCCTTTAACACAGGAGCACACTGAAGTTATGTTAATGAGCAGATAAGAACCACTAGGACACTAGGCAAGACTACCATAGAAAGTATTTCTACCCTGACATGGTCAGTATTTCTACATTCAGGATTAGATTTGAATCTTAGGAACAAAAGGGAGGGTCATGCCTCAAACCACCCCCACCCCCCCCCCCCCAAAAAAAAAAACCACAAAAAACAAACAAACTAAAGTAAATATTAAATTACTACTCATTTTGTGGGTACCAACCATTCAGCGTGATAAACTAGGCAGTGACTATGATTATATGAGATCTTGTAATTAAAGACACTTTTGCATTACATACAGTGCAAAGGGTTGTATTAAGATTGCAAAGACTTCTAGATTTTCCATCATTTATGGTTTTGGTTTGGCACCCTTTAAATTCTCCAGATGAAGTATTTCAGAATGCAAAAGATTTTATCATTTATTTCAGAGTCCAAGAGAATCCACTTTCTTCCACTGATGGGGATACCAGCCCTTCACAGAAAGTCTCTATGCTCTTATATCTCAAAGTTAGCTGAGAGTACTTTGATATTCTTCATCACATGCTCATCATGTTTTGGTAATGGAACTGGAACACCCTTTAATCAACAGGTATAAATAAATTCCATCATAATATGAATAATGCCAGCCAAATTTGGCTTTTGTAGTCTATTAAACAAGTAAAATACTAGCGACAATAGAGGTACACCAGTGTAATTTAATGGAAAGTGAAGCTCTATGGTCCATGGTTGCAGAAGTACTCCAGTTCCTACTTGTCATTGAAATAATTTTGCAGGGATTTTGCACCTGAATAACTTGGAAAAGTTATGCCTTCAAATTTTTGGTGTTATTTTGCATTTGATCTTTGAATGAGTAACTCAGACTGTTAGTAAGACCACATTTAGGAGGTAACACCATTTTCTGTATCTATGAGATGAACATGTGTGGTCTGATACCTCTTCATATCAGTCACCAATTTCCTTTTTGTTTAATATAAAATTTCTGGAAGGCCAGTGGAAAGCAAATTGTCTTGTAAGTAAATGCAAAATACTTTTAGAGGATGGAGGGAATTAATTGCCTACCATATGTGGCAGTCAGGTCATCTCCTGAAGTATGACAATTCATAGATTGACAAGGAATAAAAGTAATAGCTGTTGTAAAATTATCTAACCATTAGTCTTACTGGTTCTTTGCCAGGCTAACCTTTCCATCAAAAGTGGTCTAATATACTCAGAAATATTTTAAAATTCAAGTTTCTTCTGCACCTATTTGCTATCTGTTAATGTTTGGGTTTTTTAACATTGGCTCACATCAGTAGATGAGGGTCTTGCATCTATTCTGAGACTCTTCTATTCACAACATCCCAAGAGATAAAAATATTTCCACTTTATAGACCAGGCAACAAAATATATTGAGAAGACTGGAGGGGCAAAGGAGTTGGTGCCCTATCACTCTGGGAAAGTCATAGGCCAAAGTTTGGCATTAGGCTCCTAAACAATGCATGGAAAGAGCCTGGGGTGCCCTGTTGGGATTTGTTGGGCCAATGTCTGAGTTGGGAGTCAGTCACTTCAAGCCAGCTGATGCTGCACGGTTTTGGTAAGCCTCAGTGAAGGAATGTTATTTTTGCTCTCTCTGACTGCATATCATGGTTCCTTTACCTCCTCCTGGAGTAAAATCAGCCTTTTCTCAAAAATGCGCTTGGAAGAGTTGTACAGCAGCTTCTGCCTCCCTTAATGCAGTGTCAGTGGTTAAAGTGGTTAAAGCACTCCACCCACCTGTGAGAACAGACCCTCAGCTCCTTTCTCTGATTGCAAGGAACTTGCAATTCCCAGGTGAATCATTTCACTACAAGGTTGCATACTGTGGTGATATCTGATGTTTGTAGCAGCGTCTGTTGAAAGTGCTGCATTTTGCCAAAATACAGAAGGAAATAGTAAGCATGAATGTGGCTGTTTAGGTGCCATGGTGGTTGGGAGGAAAAGCTATGAACCATTTTCTGCTCCTCTGAATATTTAATACATGAGACAAACATTCATTGAATTCAGATAATATTTACTTAAGCCATTAGTCAATATTTTCCTCATTAAGGATGGCAGGATTTGACCCATTCCACAATCAATCCAGTGGCACCAGGTAAATAACATAGTTTTTAACTCACATTTGTCATACAGAAGGCTTCCTTAAGAAAATTGAATGAAATTTACAGATGCAGCACACATAATATTTAGATGTAATATTAGCTCCATTGGGAAGAAAAAAATCCTGAAAGTTAACAAAAATTGATTGATGCTCCCTGACTGGAAGTGTCTGTAATTTTTTGCATGATAGCAATATGGAACGTGTTAACTCCATGAACACCAGTCTCCTTTACAACTGCTGTTGCTATTCTAACCACATTATCAACCTCACACATGTTTACCTCAGGGATATTTAGCCAGCCATAATTGACTTTTGCACAAAAAGAAAGCTGCAGGCAAGGTTTAATACTTTTGGGCTTGCCTTCTCAGTAAAATAAACAAGTATCTAAGAGAATTGTAACTAGATAAAGTATAAAATCAGACCATGGGGTGAACCTGTTCAGTCTTCTTCAATTTTGTAATTCTTAAAATTTTCACAATTAGGCTATCTGGAAATTAACATCTTTGCATGTAAGATGTCACAAATAAACAGAGAATTCAGCATCTCCACTTTCAATAACAGCATTTCTCCAATTGTTATTTAACCCTGCCAGATTCCTTTATAGAGGTGGAGTTTTAAAAAGCCTGTTGTACTAATATCACCCTAAACTTTATCTGATAAGGTTAATGCCAGGTAGCAGTGAGTGCACATAAACTCTAGGTGAGATTAATCTTGGTGAGATTAATCACTAATGTGGTAGGTGGTGTCATGGTTTAACCCCAGCTGTCAGCTCAGTCTCACCCAGCTGCTCAGTCCCCCCCAAGGAGGATGGGGGGATGGTGTGGGATATTCCATTGCTCAGCTGGGGTCATCTGTCCCCTTTATGTCCCCTCCCAACTCCTGCACTCCCAGCCCCCTCTCTGGTGGGTGGGGTGAGAAGCAGAGAAGCTCTAGAGTCTAAGTGCTGACCATCAGTAAGAATATCACCCCTGAATTATCAACAGTGTTTTGGTCACAAACCCAAAGCACAGCCCCATAGCACCTACTATGAAGAAAATTAACCTTGCCCCAGTCAAAACCAGCATAGGTGGCTAAGACTGGTTTTCAGTACATTTTTTAACCTCATGCTACCAGGGAAAGAAAGCAGGCCTGCACTGCTTTTACTCACATGCCCTATTCCCAGTCCTGCACAGATTTGTCTTGTGCTGATACCAACATTTGCATGACTTTATGGTAAATTGTTCAGGGAGCTGATCTGGCTGAAAACCAGCCATTTTCACCCAAGGTTAGTTTTAGCTCAGATCCACTCACCACATGGTGCATCTCACACTTCATGATGAACACATGAAGAAGGGGGAGGACTCCAAGACTGTTTCTTCTGACAGCAGGACCAGCTTAAACTGATAATTTATCTTTGTCTTCAAATGGTTGGAAAGAAGCAGACTCTAGAGTTGCATCTTTTCCTCGCTGACAAAAAAGAAGCTCAGAATACTAGCTCAAGCATAAATTTCTAGTTGCAGATGGCTGAAGTGAGAGACATCTCATCCATGAGCAAAGCAGGCCATACTATGATAAAAATTCAAAACAAAGTATTATTTTAGGGTTTTAACTCCCTGTATCAGGTCAATTACCTCAAGTGTAGGTAAAGGCAACCAGTGCTAGGCTATTCAATAGAGGAGAAGGTAGAACAGTTGGGGTAGAATTGTTGCTTCATAAATTGAACAGCAAACTTCTTGTTGATGTACAGCACATAAGAATTTTATCCTACAGTCCTATGTTTTAATCTGTTTTTATCCTTTGCTTAGTCCACAACAAATCAATTAATTTATCTCTGTTTGTAAAATGGTCATTGATAGGACTGCATTTGTAAAATGCTTTCTAATAATATGTATGAAAGAATTATTTAAATGTTAAGTACATTATCATCTAATATCTGACAGGTCATCTGCTCTACTAGCAGAGCAATTACAGAAAATGTCCTATATATTTATATGCAGAAAAATCTAGATTTAAGTTAAAAGATTGAAAGACAGGAGAAATTAGTGATTTCCTTAATTTACTCTTTCATATATGAAATTTTGTATAAAAGCTTTTGCAAACTGTTCTCTGACCTATGTTATAAATCCTATTCCCTGAAGGAAAAAGAAAAAAAAAAAAAGTTAACATCTAACTTTCATCACTACTCAAGTAATTGTGGTCCAACTGAATGTGTATGTGGAAACAAGCAGCAGGTTTTAACCAGAGACTGATATTCTACACAAAATAATAGAAAGAAGTTTGATTTTCTAAATACAGCAATTTGGGGTGTTCCTAGCAGATACAACCATTTTAAGCATATGTGTATGTGTAGAGGAGGTGCTGTACTGAGTCAGGCAGGATATTATTGTTTTAATCAAAATGCAGCAATCATGGTATGAAAGCCTGTAAAGATACTATAGATATCTATAGATATCAATACCTAGATATAGTTATAGAGATAGATAGATAGATAGACAGATGATAGATAGATAGATAGATAGATAGATAGATAGATAGATAGACAGATGATAGATAGATAGATAGATAGATAGATAGATAGATGCAAATAGAGATATTTATAGCCTGTAGATGCCTCATCCATGTCCTATTTTCCTTTTTTTCCCTGAAAATCTATGAAGATATTGAGTAAAAAAATTTGAACTGAGTCTACATCTCACAAGAATACCCTTATTTTTATTCATCAAACATTGCTATTTGTGACTGTCATCATTACAGAATACACTCAGTGAGAAAAACTTGGATCATAATATGGTTGAGGTTGGAAGGGGCCTCTGGAGGTGGTGTGGTCCAACCCCCATTCATGAAGGGTCACCTAGAGCTGTTTGCCCTTGACCATGTTCAGATGGCTTTTGAGTATCTCAAAAGAGAAGTTACACCACAACTCAGGGAAGTTACACCACAACTCCAGAACTATCTCTACAGATACTTTTGATTGTCATTCCACAGAAGGATGAGGAGGACTTCCAAAATATCCTCAAAATCTTCTTCTATACCTTAGAAAAATCTGGGGTATATTAAATCACTAATTTTGGGACAGGTTCTTTTATTAAGGGTATAGCAATGCCTTCTGCAGGTTGTGAGTCTGAGAATAGAAAGCTGTAGGACATATGTCAAAAATGTGAATATTCTCAGTTTAAACTCCTGTATAAAAATTAGACTAGGCTATGGAAAGGGATTGAAAGCACAAATTGAGTCTGCATTGAAACTAATGCATCACAGAAAATATAAAGAGATACTAATAAATATACTGCATTGAAGATGAAGACAGTTTATTAATAATCATCCATTTTTAATACATCAAGATTTTTCTCATGTACTTATGTAATTGCAGAAAATGGGAAATAATTTTTGCTTAAATCATTAAAAGATGGATTACTTCTATTTTGGAATATCATATGCCATTACCAGTCTAAAATTGTTAAGAGGTGGTCAAATCTTTTATTATAGTGTTTCTAAAACCTCCCAGAGTACTTGCAAAGCTGAAATTTGTTTTCATGTATATGAAAAGATAAAAATCTTTTCACTGTATTTTAAGTCCCATGTGAAGTTGAATAACATTTTAAGAATTGTCACTTATGCACTGGTTGTGTGATTTGTCAGCCACTGGGCTGCTGTTATTAAGGAATGAAAAGGCAAGAAGCAGCAATTTAACCAAGTTACATGTTATGCCCTGCTCTGCTCGGTGGGCTTAGGGGAAAGTTGTTTGATTTACTCCAGGCAGTGCACAGGAGAAACAAGAAAATTCTCAAGATGTCCAATAACAAACTCTTACTTGCAAACTTTAGAATATTGAGGTACAATACAGTACTCAGCAAATTTTGAAATGTAGCCATTTTGGTTAGAAATGCAACAATATAAAAGCATAAAAATAATGCTTAAGAAAATGTATAATAAAAAGGAAAGAGAAAAAGGATAAGAGCAGAAATGTGTACAGTCTCCATCCTCAGATCCACAAATAAGACTTGATTGTTGCAATTTTGATGTTGTTGGTCGAACTGATGGGGGCGGTCCTGATCTCTTGGGGTGGGGGAAACCCATGAAACACAAAGTCTGGTGGGTTAGTATGCTCAGGCTCACTGGGATTGCCCAGGTGCCTCTCCTGGGGTGGGAAGTTTTACACTGTATAATGCAGTGGATCATGGTATCCCACTACTCTGGCAGTCTTTGGCACCTTCTAAGACAGACAGCTGCCTCTTACTGTAGTAGTTCATGGCCCATCAGAAGGGATGGACCTTCTGATGGGCCATGAACTACTGTGTGCTGGCACTCTCCTGAGGGGGGTTTTCACAGCTGAGCCACTTGTGTAAGAACAATTAACATGATGAAAAGCACTCACAGGAGTTGCCTCTTTGTTTGAGAATTCTGCAGTGAGTAGGCCAGCAAATTAGGGCCATTTTTAATGTAAATTTCTAAAGAACTTCAGAAATGCATGCAGGTTGTAGCACACACTGGTGAGGTGTAATGGAGTTGAGTACATATTCTAATCCTCATCCTCCAGTAGAGTATTCCAGAACACAATAGCATCTAAAACATCCTCTGGAGCAATCTACAAGCAATCTTCTTCAATCCTGTTCTAAATTCAGTATGCTGCAATGCCTGTCAGTCAATTAACAGCTCCGAGACTGACGGCAGCATGGCAGCCTGTTGTTTCATTTCTTAGGGAAAGAGACACTTTAATGAACAAATACATGAGAAAGTTACACTTTCTTCCCTCTCCAAACCTTCCCATTTCAATCATTATCTTTATGTTTTGATCTCACAGAGCCTATTTTCCATGTACATTGTAAAATGTCCATTGGGAGCTATTCAATGTATGAATAAATAATTCTCTGTATGCTATAATGTAGGTCTCTTAATGGCACCACAAATATACTGATCTCAACCATCAACTCATCAACATGGTTGTCTACATCAACACATGTAAAAAACTGCAGAGTACAACGGCTGGCAAACCACTCAGGACAGCAAGGGGAAACTTGCAATGAAGGATTGTACCAGAATTTGTATAATTACAAGTTTCACAAAGAGAGAAGTTACCCATCTCTGCTTCTCTTTTAAATTTCTGCCATGCAGCATGATCAAGGGGTTATGCATCTGAATGTTTTCCTATTTGCTAGCCAGAGGTTATCCATTTGTTTGTGGGGTGGCTGCAGGCTTCCCCATCCTCATGTCCTTTATTCTAGCTCCAGCTGCCCTGAACAGTGATCAATAAGTTACCAGCCTATGCTACAATCAGTTTCCTAACTCATTTCTGCTCCTACCAAAAAAAAAAATCTTTTTCTTATTCTTTTTAAATTTTTTATTACTTAGATCAATATAATCAGAGTTCTGAGTCTGTCTTGCCTGCACTCAGCACAGACAGCCAGTGTGGGGACCAGCCAGTTTCTCAGTTATGTTCATGCTAAGAGAGAGACTTTGCCCCCCACACCCCCATCCCAGACTTCCTCCGAGATGCCAGGCTGGCCTTGCATCCCTTCACCACAACTCGCTCTCTCTGTCCTGCCATATCTGCTTTATAAAATGATGCCTTCCAATTTTAGGCCCATTTTTTTCCCCATGAGTAGTGAATGCTCTGTTAATCTTTAGGAATGGTCCTCCCAGGAAGGCTGTAACTTCTATTTTAAGGAAGATTACAGTCTGGGTGAATGAATTTTATGACCGCAGTTAGTACTATTTCTAATCTGCCTTTGCTATCTAAGGTTTGGTAGAAGGTCACAGAAGTTTAAATTCTGGACTACCTTGCCAGAAATCATCTGCCTGAAGAGTTTTAAACTTCCCATCCTTTTACAGATCTGACCCTGCATTACTCTGCATGTGTTCTGGCTTTCCAAAAGCCCTCCTATCCATAGCAGAATTTCTGTTAATATTTCATATACTCATCAGAATTTCTGTAGTTCCTTCATATCCATGTTTAGAAAATCTACATTTTTTCATAATTCCTATACAAGACTCTGCCTAACACATGACTGTGGTGTTTCACATGACAAAAACTGAGAAATATAATTCCAGGGATTAAATCCAATATGTTTAGTGCTTTTATTAGAGAAACTGCATAACTATAAAACCAGCTGAAAAGAATCCATGGTGCTACTACTCAAAATATCCTGGAACAAAATCCCCTTCTCCTTTTCCTTTCTTCTAAAGAATCCTATCATTTAGCTTGCAAAAAAAAAAAAGAAAAAGAAAAAGTGTTAAATGTAAAGTTATGTCCCATGTCCCAGCAAACAGTAAACAAATCATCACACATTAAATAAGTTTCATTTGCGTTAAAGTACTGTCAAGATTACTTCCACTGACGTGAAAGCCAGATTCAGAAATTAGATCCAGAATGGAATGTTGTTTTACCTGGAAAAAATGTGCATTTTCAGTCTACACTAAGGAGGAAGTAAAGTGAAATTATCTACAAATTAAAAGGAAACTTATTTGAAACAATGATCTTAAATCTGAAGAATCACCACGGTTTCTTAAAATTGAAGTTGCAGCATCAGCTGATTCAAGGAATTATGATTTCTTTCTTTTATAGTACGTTTAAAAACACTTAGTCTAACAAATTCATAAAAATACTACTTTTTAAAAAATTTGGTGTTAATATGCCAATAACATAAAAAATATAGTCTGTAAATTTTTGTTTGCTGTATTCCCAGATTAAATATAAGGCTATAAAAAGTAAATAGCTCATTTAATGGTCAACTTTACTTGTTTAAACTTGATGAGATTTGAATTGAGTTGTAAGGAAACTCATTGGAAACCCTATAATTTCTTAAAAAAAATGTGTTCAATTCAATGTCTAATAAAAGGCAGAGCACTATTTCAAATTTAGGAGATTAAATATACTGGGCATCTGAATTCAATTCAGTATTTACATTATTAAAATGGATACCCAGAAAAAACAAGCAATAATTTATGTACATAACTTTGGTACCAAAGCTTGAAAAACTGCCTAAAAATCTACATTAAAGGATGAAAAAAAATCTTCAATCAATATGCATAAACTGTGGCTGCCTCTGATAGGTGACTGTGATAAAATAAAGGCACCAGGTCAGGAGAATATTTTTGTCCTGAGGTTCTCACTACCGAACTGCAAGCCCAGGGGATAGTCTGAGGACCAACAAGACAATTATTTCCATGTCAAATGCAATCATACTGTACAGGTATTCTCATATATGTTGATCCAAGATTATGATTTTGAGATGAAAAGTGACAGTTACCTCTAGAGTGGAACAAGGTAGTTGTTTACTGCATGTCATGGTGAACACAGGTAAACACAATTCAAAAAATTACTCTTCCAAAATTAACTACAATCAATCTAGGAAATAATGTCACAGGAGAAAACATTCTCATGAACAACTAGACAAAATTTCCTCTGAGATTTATTTAATGAAAAGCAGCAACTATCCCTTGCTTCACAAAACTGTATGTCACCATACGGGAGAAACCCACATCTAATTATTCAGCAGAAAATGGGCTCTCTGACATGAAACAGGGAAAATTGTTTCATAAATCAATTTTGTGCTAACCTTCTAAACAAAAGTGCACCACGCATTTGAGATGCAATTACTCTGCCTTGTACATCACAGAATAGGGTGACTTGCTATTCATTGGAAGGGGAGGTGAGAGTTGCTCTCAGTTCCCTGCACTCTACATAACAATCTATGATCAGAGAAATTAAAAACATTCACAACAAATACACGGTCCTTAGCTCTCATGCACAGGTTTGTCTCAAACCCTCCATGCAGCATTTCTTCACACCAGGGCCAGTGACAAGCTCAGCACTATCCCACAGCAGCACCTGCTGCCTGTGCTTGCTTATCTGCCTCCCACTGAGCACAACACATAAATAATTTAGACCCAGCCCTTTCTGTTGTGTATATGGTTAATGGACACTTGCATCTGCTTTCTAGAAGCTTCTGGAGTAAGGAGTATTTAAGTCAGAAGCCCAAATTATTTTTATTCTATTATCTTCTTCAAATAAGAAAATAATCATAGGGTCAAATCAGCACATGCTTCTAAAGAAAGAATGGTGCAAACACTACTATTTATATTGTCTTAATACTGCTGCACTGTTTGTCCCACTTCCTAAAACTGTGTTAGGGAGTTTGCTATGGGGTACATAAATGAGAAGATCTTGCCTGGAATTCAGGAAGCAAAATGAAAAGACAGTGAGAGATGGGAGCTGGTAAGTAAAGCTGGTTTTGGTTGAGAGAGAGTTAATTTTCTTCACAGTAGCTATTAAGAGGCTGTGTTTTGTATTTGTGACCAGAGCAGTGTTGATAATAGAGATTTTTTAGATATTGCTGAGCAGTGCTCACAGAGAGTCAAGACCTTTCTGCTCCTCTCCTCCCCACCACACCAGCGAGGAAGCTGGAGGTGCACAAGGAGTGGGAGGGAACCCAGTCAGGACAGCTGACCCCAGCTGGCCCAAGGAATATCCCACACCATACAATTTCATTCTCAGCATACAAAGGTGGGGGAAGTAGGAGGAAGGTGAGGGGGATATTTGGATTGATGGCATTTGTCTGCTCAAGTCTCCATTATGCCTGATGGAAATCTGCTTTCCTTGGGTGGCTGAACACCTGCCCATAGGAGATGGTGAATTAATTCCCCTGTCTTGTTTTGCTCATGAGTCTTTTTCTTTACCTATTGAGCTGTCTTTAGCTCAACCCATGAGTTTTCTCACTTTTACCTTTATGATTCCCTCCCTTCATCCCATTGGACAAGTGACTGAGTGTGTGGGGCTGGGGTTAAATACTGGCACAAGCCAATGGCTTACAGCAATCCCAGCCCTCAGATTCCAAGGGCTCTGAAATGCTCCTACCTCTACCCATAGAACATGCACATTTTCTGTGTGCGTGCTCTAGTCATCAGAATAACTTTTGCCCCTTTACTGTACTTGTTTCTTTACATCATATGGAAATTTGCTTGGCTTGCTCACTCTGCAGGGATGGTTTGGCCGAGGTTATTTTAAACCTGATTTTCTCTCACAGTACCAGGAGCACACAAGAGCAAATCCTTGTGAACCCAAGTGCAGCAAGTCCAAAGCTGCTTGGGAAGAGGCTGCTTTTTACCTACATCTTGTAGTCAACAGAAGTTAAGTAAGCTGAAAGGAAGTGTTTTCTTGATGAGACAGCTATAAATCAATAAATAAGGGATTAGAAGGATATTCAAAATGAAGGTGTCAACATGGGAACACACACACAAGTCAGTGTGAATGAAGGAAGCTGGTGGGTTTACCAGAGATGATACTATTTGCATAATACATCAGTCTATACTTTCACAAGGATAAACACAAAGATAAAAATTTATTTGCTTAAATCCAAGCTCATTAAATAGTAAATATCAAATTACTAATAGTTAGCTTAGGCAATCTTTGTGGAGGAGGGATTATATTTACAAAACTGCTAGGCTTTGCCCTGCCAAATCTCACACCAACACACTAACAATTTCTTCACTTCATTACTAATTTTGGTTTTAAACCCTGAAGCTATGGGGTTTTTTTCAGCAGTGTTGGGGTAAATTCACCACTGATTTAAAATATACAATTCTGCGTATGACTATATTATTCACAAGTTATAATATTAATGCTTAATGCTGAAGATAAATTAATGAATATCATTGCTGGCATGAAATATGTGAATTACAAGGGTTGAAATATATGGATTGCAGTCACTTCATCATCTGATGTCAAAGCAAAAAGCATTGTGCCTTTCTTCATCACATCATCCCATTCCACTTTTGTCCTTACATATATTATGTCTGCTTTTGTGGCACGTGATGTGCATCCAATTAAGTAATAGTACTCCACATGTGGCAAGTGCTCTGCTCTAGTTTTACATTGCAGCACAATGTGCCATGTATTAGCAAACTAGACAATGATCTGATTTACAATGTGTATAACCCTACATGTGAAAACACTGCTCATAAACTGTGGTTTTTGTATCTATTGCTTAGTCATCTACTGCTCTCACCTGGCTTTAAAAACTGTTGGAATTACACAGCGAAAACAAGTTGAAAGTTCACAGCATCCTGCAGGAGATGAGGCACTGTAATGCACATCCTCGATTCTCTGCAGGATTCAGCAGACAGCAAATCTGTCAGGGCAGAGTCTGCAGGGAACTTTTCAGCCACCTCTGTTGTATATAATCCACAATATATGATGCAATAAGATATACAATTTTCAGAGCAGTCCAGAGTTGTCCCCTCTTGCTTAAAATTTTATGTGCAAAGACAAGAAGACTGAAGGAGAGTTTGTACGTTTTGGAGCTGAAATCATATTGTCAACATGAAACATCATAAATTTTAAACCATCATCTGTCATGGCTGATTTTATACAGGTGCTGAACAGTAAGCATTTGTACTAAAATAACACCACATAATATAACAGCTCTGGCAAGTGTTGGTCCATGCGTTTATCTAGATGTAGTAAACAAAAAAAAATAAATAAGCATACAGCATTGTGAACACTCACAAGTAGATGCAACTTTAAGTAAATGCTTGAAAATGAAACCCTAATAATACTGACTTCAGTAAATCAATAAAGAACTTTACAGATCCTGGATCGATGGTACTGTCCTACAACATTTCTTTAGAAGGTACACCAGCACAGCAACATCTCCAGCTTTTGGGCAATGCACATTGTGACAGAATCATCAGCCCAGCTGTGATTCAGATTTCCCTCCTTTCCCAACTTCTGTCTACAATGCCTGTCTTAAGGGTTTTATAGGTAGGATAATCTCTCACTCTCTCTGGAAACCTGTCCAGCAGTAAAGCCCTCAGAACCATAAGAGCTATCCTTTGGTGCCATGAGAAGAAATGAGCAGGATAGGGTGGGATCATAGATAGGAACTGCTTGGCCCAACCTTGCTGCAGCCAGCATGGCTGGATCTGGCCATGTCTGTATTTAAAATGTAAACTATTGGACCAGATGGGGTGGAGTTGTGTGGCTGGTACTGAGTAATGCTTTGAGAGGACAAGAGTTTCAATTAAAGCAGTCAGCAAACCTGTCACTCCATGTTGTGTGTAAATAGCTCCAACTGCCCAGTAACACGTTGAGAGGAAATGCCCTGGCTCCCTTTTCATCTGTGTGGGATGTTCTGCCCAGCCAGGGTGCATCACTGTGCAGAGTACCCACTAGCCCAACCAGCACTGCTCTGGGTTAATGCTCCTTCTGAAGGGCAGGCAACACCACGGGGCAGCCCCCAGGGGCTCCCCTCATGCTGCACCTCCCAGCTGGGCACAGAGACCCTCAGGAGGGAACACTTCCAGCTACTGTCAGAAAAAGAACTTAAACTTGAAATAATGGGAAGCAGATGACTGGCCAGATCAGAAGAGGTGATCAGCTTGTTGACAGGTGATACAACTGGGGGAGATATGTGTAAAACACAGACAAACTGTGACAGTGAGTTGGTTTTAGAGAAGTTAACATATGTTGCATGTCAAATAATGAGACAGGAAACAATGAAGATTATATCGAGGATTTTAATTAAAATTAGAATATGTTCTTTAAAAATGTATTCTTACATAATGACAACCGTGCTCCAGTTTAGAAGCTTTCAGCTGCTTTTTAACATGACTGAACAACAAACCTTCTCTTCTATGTATTAATAACTTGATGGGTGCAAAACTTTTAACTTGAAAGACTTCACGTTTTTGGTCTTTATTTGAGGATTATTTGGTGCAGAGGCCAAAAGGTGACAACTTCCATTACAGGGTTATAACTTCCAGATCAGGCAGAGAAGTGGCTCCAGAAATGCAAACTTCAGGGCCACACCTCACACCTGTCTTTAGGATAGCTGCTGCTGCTCCCTCCCACAGAAATTTCCCATCCCATTAGTAGAGTAAATTATTTATACTGCATCAGTAATGCAAAATTACAACCCAAGAAATGTTAACACCAAAAGCAAATCTCTACTTCTCACTCCTTTAAAATGTTTAACAGTGAATTCAATGCTTGCCAAAATTGCTGGAAGTCCTTTCACACACAAGTGGGGCAGCCTGGCTGCAGGACTGGAATAATCCAGGAGTCTTCCACTCTCACTTTGACCAAGTATAAGGAATGGCCACAGGAGTGGTTGTTTATCAGGCTAGTTAGGACAAGTGTTTGCATTTGCTGCACTGAGCACCTTTACATTGTTTTAGATCAAAGAATTAAACTTTCTCATCATTTAAGAACTAACTTCTTATTTAAAGGAAAGCAATTTGGCTGTTCTTGTAATGGCGCCAAGGTTTGGACTTAACTGACTGGTGTCCATAACAGGAAAACCAAAGGATGGCAAGTAAGGCCAAGAGGGTGATTTCCTACTTTCATTTAGCCCCTGGAAAAGGGTTTCTTCATGAGAGTGAAGAAAACAGATTAGTGTTTGTAGATCCCTTTCAATCCCATTGCAGACAAAGCTGTGTCAGCTGCCCAGGTTGCTGGCCCCAGCCCCCTCTGCCAGTCCCACTGCTGACAGCCCACCAGCTCCTCCAGCCTGCTGCCAGAAGGGTTGTGTGGCCATCTCCCCCCATCCCTGGCAGAACCAGCCAGCTTAGCCAGTACTGATGATTTCAGCTCTCAGGGTTATTTGGCTCAGTTATACTGGGATGGGTTTGGATGCAATTTCAACAGCAAGCCATCAGCAGTGCTGTGGCAGAGGCAGCCCTTACTTCAGCAAAGAGAGGGTTACAGGGAGCTGGGGCTGCCTGGAGGCATCACCTCCTCATCTGGCCCCAGAGCACCTGGAAAGGGTGCACAGACCCCAGGTGAGTCTCACTGGGGGAGCCCAGTTCAAACTAATTACTTCACAGGCAATCAAACAATCATCAGCTGATAACCCCTTTTGGATACCGTGGATCTGACTGATTCACACAAGAGACCAAAGCTGAAACTCTCTGTAGGCAATAATCAAAGCTCTGAGCCAGCTAATTCCCTTCTGTTAGCGCTGCCTACGCGAGCACAAACACAGGCACGTGTTCGCTCTCTCTTTTCCCTTTGTCTGCCACCTTGGGCTGTAGCTGCAGCTCTGAGACAGGGCAGAGGGAGCACTCTGTATTCTCTGCTACTGCCTCGACATGCAGTGACACCCACCTCTAGGAATGAGGGCCTGGAACATCACTGATGGCAGCAAAATAAAAAGGTTGATGCTATATTTTTATAACCCAGGCAAATCAAAAGCACCTCTATAGGGAAAATGTCATCCCCTGTAGCATATAGCATCAGTGAGCATAAGATATATTGGTAGGCTTACTCTTTTAAGATGCAGGCACAGGGGCTTCTGTGGATGTTTGCAAAGTAGACCACTTAGCATAAAAAGATTCTGTTCTGATTGTGCAAGAAGAAATGGGCCATACTTTACTTTCCTATGGTATTATGATTTCCAACCCTCATTGTCTGTCACTTTCTGGGTAGTAAATTACTGCTTCTTTAGCAAAGATTCAGATCCACAGGCCTTAGCAGCTCCCTTTTAAACTTTCAGCAGTGTATCTAGAATTAATCTTACCACTAAAGTTACACAGTGCAGTACCACACAAGTAACAATGGCATTACTTCCACATGGCCAAAACTTTAAGAATTTTTTTTTTAAAAAAAGATCCAAAATTCAGTCACAAAAGTGAGAAGCAGCCAACAGTTCTTACAAGAAAAGAGGGAACCTGGGGAATGACTATTGAAAGTCTAGCTGTGGACAGAATAGGAAACAACTACAGAGCTTCAGCAGCTAGGAAAAAAGCAGGCACTTTCCCAAAGAATTTAACAAGATAATCTTGGTAAACTCCCCAGTGAAATTAAATTGAAAATTCTACATATGAGGAATCTAGGTTCAATACCTCAATAGTAGCAAAATCTTGTGTTGATTTTTTCCAACTTCAGCTGAAGTTAATCAGAAAGCACACAGACATGCATCCCAAGTCTCTTGTTCTACAGAAATGAGCAGGAATGCCTGAAAAGGCAGGAAGGCAGGAAAACACAGTGTCTTTTCAGTCATACTAAGAGGGCTGGCCCTATCACAGCTTTAAACCCCAAGAAAATCAGCTTGTATGATGGTTGCAGTTGCGTGTGCTAGAAAGGAATACAACAATTCATGAGATCACCCTCACTCAGTGTCATTTTATCTGTGCAAGATTAAATTTACTTTGAGTCTGTGACTCATAAACAACTTGCTAGAGCTTTTCAGGATGAAGGGCAACAGGTTTGACTCTGCTTAATTAAAAGTGACCAGAAGACTTACATAGACTTGTACAGGAATAAGATAGTCCTAAGTTACTAAATCAAACAGGCATTACAACACTTGCAAAAGAGAAAAAAAAAAAGAGTTTTTGTCAAGGAAACAGCTAAAATAGCAATAAAAATAGACAAAAATTTACCAGCAGGCATTGTTAAATAGAAAGGATTTCTTTTTTAAGTATGGATGCATCAATTTCCAGCAACTTTTCCAAAAGCATTTAAGTAACTTGGGAACTTAAGATCATTACATGTTTTTGGGAAACTTCTTATTCTAAATCAGATTGCATAAAAATCTGTGAAAGTTTCAAGGTAGGGACAGACAGATGTACGAATTGGTTTCTTTTTTGCATTCTTTGCTTGTAGCTTCTCCCTCTGTTAACTGCCTTTATTGCACTCACTTTTTTAGAAAGAAAAGAAAAGAAAGGAAAAAATCAAGTTCTCAAACATGCAGCCTGGTTCAAAGCTCTGGTGGGTAGCAGGGAAATACTTTAGAGATCCGGTGAAATGAATTCAAGATGAGTGAAAATGGTCTTTGGTTCTGCTCTGCTACCTTTTACTGAAGATTCACTGCAGAGACGTGAATCATCTCCATCCACACTGTGCTTTGCTTCTTGCAGGCATTTTTCACAGATCCCTCCTGCTTCTTTTGTCTCCCAGTGTCAGACACACTGATTTACCATTGGCCACTGTGGCATTAAGGGTTTACTACCAGTTAGAACAAGCGTGAAGGAAGAGGAACCTGCTGCAAAATTAATAAATAACAGAAGGGCAGACGCGTTGTAATAAGGAATAACAATTAGGTAATAAAGGCAGGGAAAAATGGGAAAGCACAGCTTCTGTTCACTTGGCCTACAGCATAAACCAACATTTTTTACTTTAGATCAACTAAAATCTCTGCTTAAAGTAAACTGAGAATACAATTAGATTCGGGCAACTAGGCTCTTTTTAGAAAGAAATCACCTTCCCAGCCAGAATCAACAATGAAACAGTGTAAAAAATACTTTTTTATGAATGCATTCATAATCAAACAATTTTACAAGACACTAATGG